>NC_091454.1:168277111-168592111 GCF_027789765.1 Dendropsophus ebraccatus
CTACGTTAGAGGAGCATGGTGGACCTTGGTTGGCTAGGGCAGACGGAAAGTTCTGAATTAGGGACACTGGGCTGCCCTGGTCTGGAAGGGAGCCAGGAGGGTTTGTGTTAGTAGCCTCGGTGGGCCTTGCATAGGTGGGTTTTTGCAAAGGAAAGGTAAATTAAGGTAATTGGGTAAGGGTGGAGGGGCTCCCTCTTGGTGCCTTAACCTTGACGTGGTGAGGGAGCTTAAGTGCCTTGGTGATCCACTGAGGTAAGCTGGTGGAAGCAGTACTGCTAACTGGGTCACCTGTGCCAGACAGGTCAATGGGGAGAGGCCATTATTCTTATTCTGTACTCTGCAACAAATTAGTGGTAAGAAGTTGTAGAGGATAAACAGATGGTTGGAAAGTTTGTCTTGGGTGATAGAATCAAGACTGGACAGCGCCTCAAAGATCTCTAGAACACCAATAGCTTGTTCCTGTACAACAATAAGAAATTCCAACCAGCTTAACGAAGACCTAAGAATGACGTCAACCAGGACTGGACTGGGACTAAAATGCAGCCCTGGCATTGGAGAGGCCCCCCTATACCACTTACATAGGCTCAGTTGCTGGATGGTTTATGTTAAACATGTTTAATCTTTTTTTCAGCTATTTTGGCTTTTTTTTGCACAGTGTAAAATGGTGTTCCTGGCAAAATAGAATGATAAGCTAACCGCATAGAAACATAGACATGATAGGTCATTGATTCCTGTTTACTTTGATGGAAGCTAAGCTGCAGTTACAGGTTCCACCGCTAGGGTCCTTGCACACTAAGTAAAAGAGGCTTAATTCACCAGCGGAGTCCGCACGATGGACTCCTCTCGAAATTCTGCCTGTCCTTACCTAGAAATCCCCTTATAAGGAGAAGTCTAGAAGATTTAAAGAAAATTCAAATAGCAGGAGCAGGGGGGAATATAATAAACAATCATTACTCACATATCTACATGCCTTTGCAGCGCTGGATTGCTGCTTCAGGACTCCCGCCAAGCTAAAGGCTCTCCTTTACTGCCTACTTGGCGAAAAGCCCCCAGTTCCTGTAAGTTCCTGGGCTGTCTTGCATGAACTACACACTTGAGATCTCCCCAGGAGGGCTCAATGATATTGAGGTCAGGAGACTGAGAAGACGATTCCAGAACCTTCAATTTGTTCTGCTGTAGCCAATGACAGGTCAATGACTTGGGCTTGTGTTTTGGATTGTTGTCATGTTTGAATGTCCAAACACATCCCATGTGCAGTTTTCTGGGCTAATTTGCCTCCAGTATTTGCTGATAACGTGCTGCATTCCTCTTTCCTTACTTTGACCGTGCCTTTGTAACTTACACATCCCCAAAGCATCAGGAATCTAAACCTGTGCTTTACAGTAGGAACGGTATTCCTTTCCTCATAGGCCATGTTGACACCTCTCCAAATGTAATGTTAATGTTTTGCTTAAAAAGTTAGATTTTGGTCTCATCACTCCAAATGACCTTGTTCCAGAAGTTTTGAGGCTTGTCTCTGTGCTGTTTGGCATAGTGTGGCATTTGCACAGTAATGGCTTTCTTCTGGCGACTCTACCATGCAGCCCATTTTTCTTTAAGTGCCTCTTTATTGTGCATCTTGAGGCTGGATTTACACTAGGTATATTTTAGTCAGTATTGTGGTCCTCATATTGCAACCAAAACCAGGAGTGGATTGAAAACACAGATAGGATCTGTTCACACAATGTTGAAATTGAGTGGATGGCCGCCATTTAATGGCAAATACTTGCTGTTATTTTAAAACAACGGCTGTTATATTGAAATAATGGCAGTTATTTACTGTTATATGACGGCCATCCACTCAATTTCAACATTGTGTGAACAGAGCCTTTCTGTGTTTTTAATCCACTCCTGGTTTTGGTTGCAATATGAGGACCACAATACTGACTGAAATATACGTAGTGTGAACCCAGCCTGAAACAGCCACACGGCTAGTTTTGAGAGAGTCCTCCTTTTCAGCTGATGTTATTTGTGGGTTTCTCCTTGCATCCTAAACAATTTTCCTGACAGTTGTGGCTGAAATTTTTGTTGGTCTACCTGACTGTGGTTTGATTTGTTTAGAGCTAGTGTCGAGCTGATCTGTCAAAGTGTTCGATTTTGGCAGCTGGAACACTCGGCATTTGATTACCCTTAGCTGCGGAAACTGCATGCCGCCATAGGGCTGCCAGGAAAACATGGATACAACCTATGGTAATGTCCATGTATACCTGGCAACCCTAGGGCGGCATGCAGTTTCTACAGCCACGGGTAATCAAATGCCGAGTCTTCCAGCTACCAAGCTCGAACACTTTGACAGATCAGCTCAACACTATTCAGAGCCACTGATTTTCCATTTGTTAATCACAGTTTAAACACTGCTGACTGGCATTATCAATTCCTTGGATATCAGAAAGTAAAGGTTCTGGAGTGGCCATCTCAGTCTCCTGACCTAAGTATCATTGAGCCACTCTGGGGAGATCTCAAGCATGCATTTCATGTAAGACAGTCCCGGAGTTTACAGGAACTGGAGGCTTTACCATCTGAGAAAATAAAGAGCCTCATCCACAACTACCACAAAAGACTTCAAGCTGTCATTGACATTAGAGAGGGCAATACACAGTATTAAGAACTGGGGTATGTGAACTTTTGATCAGGGTTATTTGGATGTTTTTGGTTGTCACTATGATTTAAAAAGAGGAAACACAATAGACAATAAATGGCTTCACCCAACCACTAACCATAAGTGGGAAAAAAGTTTTTGTGTTATCATTCATATTCTCCTGAAAAAAGGAAAAGAAAGTAAAAATCCTGCCAGGATATGAAAACTTTTGAGCATAACTGTAAATTCCTCTGTGCCCTGGGGGCATAAGTAGCTATGTCTGTCTCCTATACATGAGTATAAAGGGTCATATGATGCATCAGGCAGGTTGGATGGTACAGGCTGGAGAGGCCAAGGAACGCCTCCAGTGCACCAAGTGGAGGAAATTACATATTGAGTTCTGATCAAATTACAGGTGAACAGTGCCATGGAGGCAAGCAAGAAGACTGGTAGTGTAGTGTAGTGGTAATATTTTTTGGTATTTTCTTTTGGGTAATATTGGTCTTATTATACTGGATTTGGTCAGTAACTTTGTGGCAGTAATATGTATGATGATAATATTTGCTCTTGGTGTTATTTGGTAGCTGTATGACTATTGTATTTAGTATATATTGTTATCATGCTGACAGTTGAACGGTGGGCCCCAAGATTGATCTGCAACTACAGTAGTTGCAATGCACCCCCAAGTATGGTGTGCGGCTCTCCAGGGGAAGCGCTTGCAGAACACCCCTCTCCTTTGGAAGGTACTCCGAGCAGCTTTTACAGTGCAGCAGCAATCCCCTGGCTGGAACCCTCCTGAACAAGCACACAGACCACCCCTCCCATGGGGAAGGTGATCAGAGTGTCCTGTAAGCGCTGTCGAGGGAAGAAGGGGTGGTCTGTGACGCCGTCCGGGGGGGGGGGGGTGCTGCTGGACCACGAGAGCCGTCCTCAGCATCATCTTGGGGGAAGGGGTGGTCTGTCAGTGGCACCTGGGGCGGAATTCAGAGGTCTGCTGTTGCATTGTAAGAACTCCTCAGAATGCTGTACAATCAAGACACTAGGATTCATGGAGCCCTTTATTGTTTTTTTGCTATGGGGCCCCATAAATCCTAATTACGCCCCTGGCCATGATCTATAGTTTTTATTGGTACCATATTGGTGTAGATGGGAATCTTTGATCACTTTTTATAAATAAAATACAGATTTCTATTTGTAAAATGGGAAAGAGGTTGATTATCTGTAATTCCAGACATGGCTTAGACTCTACAATATATAGCCATGCTGCACTCCCAATATTTGCTTATAACATTTTCACCCCACAGCAAGTGGGCCTGTGTAATCTGACATGCCAGGGCTGTATTTCAGTTCCAGTCCAACCCTGGCTCTCTCGGTTCTAGCTTACAATCAATTGGGGTCTAAAAATCCAGACCCTGAGTTTTAGAAATGTCTGTAGGACATGAAAGTGCCCATTTAAGCCTAACTGGCAAGGCCACATTATGAAATGCCTTACCATCAGCTACAAGTACATGTACACCAAGTGACCAACATATTTTCCTGTTACAATGGATTTTGACTGCTATCCCCAATCTCTAGGGGCAATTGTAAGCGCTCTTCAATCTTTTCCCATATCTGCCAAGCCCAAACTCCTCGTCCAGATCCTTTCTTTATCCTTTCAAGTTTGCCCTGTACAGTTTCAAAATGAGTCCACTATAAATCAGCGCAGTCTCAGGACTCAGCCCACCTACAACTTGCATTCTTTAGTAACTCCGGCCAGTCCTGCGCCTGGTGCAGGCTCAGCATGACAAATCTACACCTGCTTTCAGATTTACATTGTGTGCATGACAATACCTTGGACAATGTTTCTACTAGAACAACAGCAACAGCAAGCCACTATCAAGGTCAGTTCCTCCCAGCAACCACATTATTAAGTCCCAACTTTTTTAGTTCATGGCAATGACTTTCTAAGAATGGCCTCTTGTTAACAAGGAATCCACCCATGCATTGATCAAACTAAACATCCCTTAACATGGCTCAGATTAGTTGCCTTTTGAAATGCTATTCTTGCACTTTACATCTGAACAATCAGCCCTTACCTTTACTTCGCTTAGCTAACATACAATTGTGCACTAAGTGCTTTCATGTTCATCCCTAGTAGATGCTTCTCTAGTAGCGTCATACAATGCAGTGCATGCAGGTAATAGAGAACCTTGTGTTGTAGAGCATCCACTCTGCAAGGAAGCCCATTTATCCAGAGGTGCTTGTACCGTCAGCTCTGCTTCAGACTGTGCCAGGATGCTTTAGATATAAACCATCTGTTTACTAATGTCTTCCTGCTGCTTTTCCTCCCACATCCATTTGACAGATTCCTCCATTGCATTTAAATAAGCAGAAGCACAGTCCCTATAGGCCTCTCTCTCTATCCTGTAACACCATTTGTAACAGTTTGTGATGTTATGTCCTGGATTAGATGGACTCATGGCACTAAAGTTCATTCCAAAGCAGAGGATTTTTGTCCAAACTGTGGCTTTGGACACAGATTTACCTCATTCAGTGGTTAGTAATTTATGGTCAGGCGACTCCATGTTCATTCTGCAACAAGAATCGACTTGTTACTTCTTGTCACTGTTATGGCACAGATGCCCATTAAAATAATAGGAAGCTGTATTCACACAGATTCCACTAATGTAAATTATGTGAACATACCCAGAGTGTCTTAACCTCAAAAACTTGCTATTTCAGTTAATTCACACCATATAATTATTAAATAACAAGTATGTTATCTATTGCACATTAACATATGTTGTTGGGTAATGCTGTGGCTAGAGACATACAACTAGGCAACGGCTATTAATAGACGTATCAATGATGACAGCCTAGCAATACTAGATAAGCAATAGTGAAGAGTTTCCATGATGCAATAGGGTGTTCCAGGGGACAGCAATGTTATCTTGCTGGACTGGCATCCTCGGTTCAAGTCTAAGGATAACTTGTGCATGGAGTTTGTATGTTTTCCTGCTATCTGTCTGGGTTTCCTCCAACATGTCTGCTTAAAAAAAGCAAAACTTGATTGTGACACCAATGGAGACAGTGATATGCTTGTCGGGTACTTTGGTTTTACATCAGCACCTAGGAATATGTAAATAATAGCTCATTCACAAGTCCAGTAATGACGATTACAATATGACCAGCTACAGTGAATACACGGTCTCCAATATGCTACTTTTGATTACTTGCTTATTGTTGAATTTTAGTCACATAAACAGTCTCAAAACAAACAAACAAAAAAAACAACCCCATTTAGATATGGAGGTAGCTTTCAACACTGATGAGTCTACATTTTATATACTGTTAATATGACATATAGCATGACAAACAACTCAGCTATACTGATAGTAAAAAGACAAACACTCAACATCATTTTAATCTATACAGTACATTATTAATGACCTAACACAACCCGCTTATCAGCTGTTTTTCAGAATATGTATACTTAGTGAATGGAGACAACGCATGGCTGTGTACATTGTATAGCAGCTGTGCTGGGTTGCTGCAGCTAAGCTAGCATTCACTTCAACAGGAGCTGAGTTGCAGTAACCCAGCATGGCCACTACACAATGTACAGAGCTGTCTGCTTCCTGCTGTATTTTACTGTGTATGTGGTATATGGCTCTGTAAAACAACTGATTACAGGGGTTTCTAGTGCTGGCACCCCACTCATCTGAAGCCAAGGACAGTATACCATAGTACCATGTCTCATGAATACTATCTCGCTTTCGTCCAGATGTCTAAAAAGCAAGGTGTACACTCCTCACCAACATTGCCTGTGATCAAAACCAGGAATGCAAGTCTGGGCCTCTGCTCCCAGCAAAGTAAAAAGAGAATTAGTATAAGACATTGGGGCCAAGCAGGCTTAATGGCAGCAGTTTTGGGACATACAGATGTACCCACTTTCAACATGATCCCTAACGCGTTAACTTTCTGATTTAATGCGTCAGGGAAGACAGATGCTGTAACAGATGCTGGTGGTTTAGAGCCCCTAAAAGTAGTTGCTAGGTTCCCTCTAAAGCCTTATATACATGACAAGGCTATATGCACAGAGCTTATAAGGAGTCCCTAAGGTTTCATACTGTTATGTATTGTATAATGCAGCTTTACAGTATTAAATTACAAGCTCCAATGCTTTTAGGGGAGAGCATCTCCATAATACAGCATACATACATAATTCAAAGCAGAATGCTACAATTTTTTATGGCTGTATGGCTCCATATGAAAACAGTGGCATACTGGGATAGAGCATGAGTTCACGGACTTCTATTTGGAACTGATACAAAGCCGTAATACAGACATGTGCTTGAAATTGTAATATGTGCTCATATATAATAACAGAAGCTCATAGTGGATGATAAGGTCTTGAAAACAGCACAAATTGTCTCTAATTAATTTCCTTTACGTATTATATGGTTATCTGATTGGTAATAAACTGCTGAAAAATACCAATACTATACACCATCACTTCTTTCCTTTCATTTGTATGCAACATTAATTTAACATTTTTGTCCTTTAGGCTCTGCAACAACTGGATACAATATGCAAGAGCCTAAAATATGCATAAAATAGCAGCTTTATGTGGCATGTCAGTACCATTGAGATAATTAAAAATGCCCAATGAACCATAGAAATGAATGTATAGATTTCACAATGCTTACTGTTAATTTAAATCTTTTTTATAACCTTATGCGGCATGCACATTAGCATACATTAATAATAGAATGCCTTCTGTTAACTTGTTGACTGTCAGCATCTGTTTTTTATGATATTTTAGCCCAATGTGCTCTGCTTTTTTCAGGCTATTATGTCTGAAGCCATCCTATATTACTTTGTTGAGTGTTTTTATTAATATATACAATGGACCTATTTCTCATAATTGTATGACTACCATGGCAAACATACCCTCAAGGTGCCAGCTCTCCCAGCTTGGAGTTACAATTAAAATCCTACGGACTGTTTGGGCAATCAGAAAAGTAACATTTCCCTGTAGTTTTATTCCGAGACACAGCCAAGCAGCTTGTATATCTTGAAATGTAAATGCCCATCCCATGAGAGTTTCCAATCCTTACAATTTAAAGTAAGGACATTTTACTGTTAGGGCACTGTATAAACTCACTATTCTGCTGTTTCTGAATACAGATTGAGTTACAATGTGCAATGTAATGTGTACCTCTTGCCGCTTACAGAACATAAATGGGTGCACATTTCTCATTAAGTCAAATGTTATTATCAATTTAGACAGCATTTTGGTTATGTAGGTTAATTTGGTAATAGATGAACAAGGTTTATACACTACACCGCTTTTGGGAACAAGTGTTTAATATTGTCAGTTCATCACTATGGCGTTCAAGTGTTCATCCCCCTAATACAGCAGTGCAGAGTGCACTGGTAAAAAAGGCACCTAGAGACACCAATATGTTACTATAACATAATAACACATATTATAATAAATATTCTGGCAGCCAGGATTGCCATAGCAGGACTTTAAAAACTCTCCCAATCAATCTGTACTTAAAGGAGTACTCTGGCAGGCCCCCCTTTTTTCACAATCACTGGGAGGGGGTGGGTAAAAATAATAAAATCCTCTTACATCCCTGGCTCCAGTGCTACCTCCTGGATCTTGCTGCTTCGGTCCCTGGTGTCTAGCCGCTTCCTGTTCTGAGACGGTACTTGAGATTAGACGTGTTGGGCCCACTCATATTCAGAATGGCCAACGTCACAGAGGGTGGTAAGTATATTTTATTGTTTATACCCACCCACTCCCTGATGATTGGGAAAAAAAGAGGTCCTGGCCTGAGTACCCCTTTAAAGGGGTTGTCTATAGACAAACCATTGTTTATATATGGCTGGAATATGTTATGCTAATGAGCAGAGATTAATCTGAAGTTCATAGGAAATCACTGATCAGGGATTTCCTATGGATGTTGGACTCATCTCTGCTCATTCCCAAGAAGGGACTTCTTAGAAACATGATCTGAAGTGTCACTGAGAGGGTAAGTATAAAAATCTTTATGACGGGTAGGGAGGGTTTTACATACAAAGTATGAAAAATAAGTCATGCTCGCCTAATCCTAATCCCCTCACAACTGTTGTTTTACTGTCCCTGGCACTGCTTCTTTCTGGCTCTGAGACAAGCAGTCACAGCAGGAACTGTCCATTCTGCCAATCACTGACTGAGAAGGGACACCACTGCAGCCACTGATTGGCTGAGCAGCAGTAGCGAAATTTGATGGGGGGCAGGGGGGGCAGGGGGGGCGGCCGCCCCCGGGCCCACTCTGGCAGGGGCCCACTCAGATCGCTATTGAATTTTCTCTCCCTAAGTCTATTCCTGAAGATACAGACTGCCTGTGCAGTCTGTATCTTATGCTTTTACCTAATCCAGTATAGCGGAGAAGTACGGCCGGGGGCGGCCATCTTGATGACGTCACAGTGGTGCGTTCCAACGCTGGAACGCAAGGGACGTCATCAAGATGGCGCCCGGCTTTACTGCACCGCTACAGAGGACTGGGTAAAGTATAAGATACAGACTGCAAAGGCAGTCTGTATCTTCATGAAGTTTATTTCTGAAGATACAGACTGCCTGTGCAGTCTGTATCTTATACTTTACCCAGTCCTCTGTAGCGGTGCAGTAAAGCCGGGCGCCATCTTGATGACGTCCCTTGCGTTCCAGCGCTGGAACGCACCACTGACGTCATCAAGATGGCCGCCCCCGGCCTTACTGCTCCGCTCCGCTACACAGCTATAGGTAAAAGCATAAGATACAGACTGCACAGGCAGTCTGTATCTTTAGGAATATACTAGAGCTGGACATGTGGACGCAGGGGGAGCTGGACATGTGGACGCAGGGGGAGCTGGACATGTGGACGCAGGGGGAGCTGGACATGTGGACGCAGGGGGAGCTGGACATGTGGACGCAGGGGGAGCTGGACATGTGGAAACAGGGGGAGCTGGACATGTGGACATAGGGGGAGCTGGACATGTGGACACAGGGGGAGCTGGACATGTAGAAACAGGGGGAGCTGGACATGTGGACACAGGGGGAGCTGGACATGTGGAAACAGGGGGAGCTGGACATGTGGACACAGGGGGAGCTGGTAAAGAGGGGGAGCTGGACATGTAGAAACAGGGGGAGCTGGACATGTGGACACAGGGGGAGCTGGTAAAGAGGGGGAGCTGGACATGTAGAAACAGGGGGAGCTGGACATGTGGACACAGGGGGAGCTGGACATGTGGAAACAGGGGGAGCTGGACATGTGGACGCAGGGGGAGCTGGACATGTGGAAACAGGGGGAGCTGGACATGTGGAAACGGGGAGCTGGACATGTGGACGCAGGGGGAGCTGGACATGTGGAAACAGGGGGAGCTGGACATGTGGAAACGGGGAGCTGGACATGTGGACATAGGGGGAGCTGGACATGTGGACACAGGGGGAGCTGGTAAAGAGGGGGAGCTGGACATGTAGAAACGGGGAGCTGGACATGTGGAAACAGGGGGAGCTGGACATGTGGAAACAGGGGGAGCTGGACATGTGGAAACAGGGGGAGCTGGACATGTGGAAACAGGGGGAGCTGGACATGTGGAAACAGGGGGAGCTGGACATGTGGACATAGGGGGAGCTGGACATGTGGACACAGGGGGAGCTGGTAAAGAGGGGGAGCTGGACATGTAGAAACAGGGGGAGCTGGACATGTGGACACAGGGGGAGCTGGTAAACAGGGGGAGCTGGACATGTGGACACAGGGGGAGCTGGACATGTGGACACAGGGGGAGCTGGACATGTAGAAACAGGGGGAGCTGGACATGTGGAAACGGGGAGCTGGACATGTGGAAACAGGGGGAGCTGGGCATGTGGAAACAGGGGGAGCTGGACATGTGGGAAACAGGGGGAGCTGGACATGTGGACGCAGGGGGAGCTGGACATGTGGACGCAGGGGGAGCTGGACATGTGGAAACAGGGGGAGCTGGACATGTAGAAACAGGGGGAGCTGGACATGTGGAAACAGGGGGAGCTGGACATGTAGAAACAGGGGGAGCTGGACATGTAGAAACAGGGGGAGCTGGACATGTAGAAACAGGGGGAGCTGGACATGTGGAAACAGGGGGAGCTGGAAATGTGGAAACAGAGGGAGCTGGTAAACAGGGGGAGCTGGACATGTGGAAACCAGGGGGAGCTGGACATGTGGAAACCAGGGGGAGCTGGACATGTGGAAACAGGGGAGCTGGACATGTGGAAACCAGGGGGAGCTGGACATGTGGAAACAGAGGGAGCTGGTAAACAGGGGGAGCTGGACATGTGGAAACCAGGGGGAGCTGGACATGTGGAAACCAGGGGGAGCTGGACATGTGGAAACCAGGGGGAGCTGGACATGTGGAAACCAGGGGGAGCTGGACATGTGGAAACCAGGGGGAGCTGGACATGTGGAAAACAGTGGTTTTCTGATTTAACCCTATTTGGCCCAGTTCTCTCTGGCAGCTTCATAGAGGAGCTGGGGGCTGATCTGGAGATCCTGGGGGAATGGGGGCAGAGGTCCGACCCCCCCACCCCAGTCTCTTACAGGATAAGGGACAAGTATGTTTAAATCAGAAAGCTGTGATTCGGATCACAGAGAGCAGGGTGCAGCAGCCTGAGGTCTTTTGTAGTGGCAGCTAGTGATTGAGCCTGCGGTACCTCCCTGTGAGTGATGCACCTGTCTTAGGCAGAATGCAAATTATCTACCTCTATGGTATATGGGTCAGTCAGTGTATAGGGAAAATAATAGTCTTTGCATAATGGATTTAACTTTTTTTTACAGTTTTAACTACAGATCTCAGGTGAACCTGTTATACTGCCCATACATCCATGACATTGGGATAGTGAGCGACTCCGATGAGAAGACACCCCTTGTAAGTCACTGTTTCATTTTATGTGTCTATATATGTAAATGTAGAAGCCTCTAACACTGCTCTTAATTCACTATGAGTAATGGAGCAGAATATACCCTTTATTATTTAGAAAGCATTGTTGTCAAGCGAGGTTCCCTTTGGGTAACATAATCGGTTGGGGGCCCACTCAGACTTGCTCGCCCCCCCTAGGCTGAACCCCTAGCTACGCCCCTGCTGAGCAGGCATCGTTGCATCTCTGAACCCCAAAGCACTGCACAGCAGTAATCAGAGCCGCATTGTACCGGTGGCGGACCAGTAGCAAGGGTGGTGAATGTATGTTGTTTTTATTTACCCCCTCCCTGAGCAAATAAAAATCCTTCTGCCTGGACAACCCCTTTAAGTTGATTACAAAATGTATTGCCTGCTAAGGTAATAAAGAAAGTATGCTATATTCATTTGTTTTATTCTTGTTAAATGCAGCAATGTTACAAAATGCCACCTACCGCAGTAATTGGCTGCAGGGGGCCCCGATGCTTCATCAGGATCAAAGGACGAGCAGAGACAAAACAGATCACTATAGTGTCTTTAATTATTTTAGTATACTAGCAGGCTTTATTTTTATTACCTTTTACAACTGATGTGGCCCTCTGTATTTCATGAGGGACTAACTATATTTTGGAGATAATTTTAACACTTTCAAGAGGCACCAAGTTTAGGCCTTTAGTTTGGCCTTGTAGTTTTTACCTCACATTGGACCATTGTATATTTGTTATTTGTACTGTATGAAACCTTTATTTTTAAGGACTTATGATTTGTTCAGGCACCATTTTGGAATACATACTGTATTTATTTTTTAATTTTATAATTTCATAATTCTTTCTTTCTCTTTGTTCCCCATTTTGTAATATAAAAAAGATTAACAAATCCAATAATAGCGTATTACTGCCTTATTCTGTCCCACAAATAAAACATGGTGAAGCAGACCAAATGTTATCACAAATAGATCACGCTTGTCTATTTATCTCCATGGATATGCCGCAGGTGGGAAGCTTAGCCCTGTCTGATGTTATTGTTCTGTAAAAGAATTCTGTTGAATGAAAAAGAAAAGGAAATGTCATGAGTACACAATATATGGACAGCTCATCTGCATCAGTCTTTCTTTCACCCATTTGCATATGATTTAGAGGGAGAGCTGAGTGGAGCTCTTAATGCGGAGTTGTGATTGCTGTATTAATTATTATATAGGTACGGGTACATTTGGACTACGCTGCAGGTATACCATGATATACATCAGGAAGTTATTGTGCTGGTTTTCCAATGTATATGTGTGGTGAATCACATGTTACATAACCTAACATTGGCATTTCTTGAGCTTCTGGGCTCCAATGTAATATTTAACAGGGCTTCACACCTACCATATGCCATTAAAATGCCAGGGCCTTCTTCAGCCTTTATAAGCCCCTCTGGCAGGGGTACATGTGTGACTGCCAACTCCACACCACCTATGGTTACGCCTCCGGTTGCTGATATAAGTTTTTCTTTCTTTTCCCTTATTTTTAATAAAGAAGGGAAAAAAAATGCCTCCATAAAAAAAAATTTTAATTAATAAAACAAAATAGAAACAGAATTTTGCAAAGGCAGGTTTAGCAGAATATACAGCAGAAAAAATAAATTGGTTAATATATGGTGACAGGTCTACCTTAATCATGCTGTATTGCATTGAAAATACATATTCTTTGTTCCAGAAACACATCATCCATTATCAGATCTCACAGGAGCAAAGAAATAAAATGATTTGCACAAGGTTAAGAGATTCTGGATTTTTAGCCAGGACTTCCTGCACTTGGGGCACAAATCTTCATGTCCCCTGTATGCCAAATGACTCTACTAAAATAATAAAAAAAAGAGATTTGTGTGATCGAGGTGCCAGGAAGGCACATTAATATGTCATATTTTTAAAGGGGATCTAAGCAGATATCGTCCAACGTCCCGGAGGAGTGATCTCCCCACTAGACACCAGGGATGACGCTGCGTCCGGTAATCGGATGCAGCTGTCATGTTTGACAGCTGTATCTGATTACTGTATTAGCGGGCACGGCGATCGGACCGTGCCCGCTAATACCTGGTCTGTAATACACAGGTCTGTGAGTCTTCTGCTGCTGCTTGACAGGGTCGGGGGGAGGGGCGGCCTCCTGCTGAAGACACTGCTCTGGCTGAGCTCCCTTTGCCAGGAGGCGTCTGACCTGGTGCAGGAGGCCAGTATGGGGGAATGTGCAGCATTACACATCCTCCAGGCTCTGGGAGCTGCTCAGCAGTCGGGCCAGAGAGGAGGAGGAGTAGGTGAAGAACGTCAGCCTGCAGACACAGCACATGATGACCAGGAAGTGTCTGCCCCTGCCTCTCCTGTCAGCTGCTCATCGCTGCTGCTGCATCATTATCATCATCAGCAGCAGACCCCTCCATGACAGTCCCAGGAAGGAGAGGAGAGAAAGTGCAAGCAACCTAGCTGAGAGGTAGCTGTTTTGTGCCTGTGTATGTGTACAGCGACAACAAGTGTGTGTGTGTGTGTGTGTGTGTGTGTATATAAGTGTGTGTGTGTATACATAAGTGTGTGTGTGTGTGTGTATACATAAGAGTGTGTGTGTGTGTGTGTGTCACACTAAATGGTAGCTGTTTTGTGTCTGTGTGTATGTGTACATAAGAGTGTGTGTGAGAGTGTGTGTGTATACATAAGAGTGTGTGTGTATACATAAGAGTGTGTGTGTATTCATAAGAGTGTGTGTGTATTCATAAGAGTGTGTGTGTCACACTGAGAGGTAGCTGTTTTGTGTGTACATGTGTGAGAGTGTGTGTGTCACTCAGAGGTAGCTGTTTTGTGTCTGTGTGTGTGTGTTTACATGTGTGAGCGTGTGAGTGTGTGTATTCATAAGTGTGTGTGTGTATTCATAAGTGTGTGTGTGTATTCATAAGAGTGTGTATGTATTCATAAGTGTGTGTGTGTATTCATAAGTGTGTGTGTGTATTCATAAGAGAGTGTGTGTGTATACATAAGAGAGTGTGTGTGTATACATAAGTGTATATACTGTACATAAATGTGTGTGTATATGCATAAATGTGTGTCTGTGTGTATATGCATAAATATATGTACATAAAAATATATGCATCTGGGGGCAGCACACAGGGGATATATATACAACTGGGGGAAGCACACAGGGGATACATATACAACTGTGGAAGCAAACAGGGGGTCTATATACTACTGGGGGAAGCAAACAGGGGATATATATACATATGGGGGGGGGGAGGCGCCATTTGCCTTCTCTGCCTAGGGCACCAAAATTCCTTGTCCCGGCCCTGGTTTTCTGTCATATATTTATTCAATATGTTGTTATGTATTAATCACCAATAATACAAGTGTTGAGCTTGATCAGTGTTCCTCCCCTGCAACCTATCACACTCTAGTCATTGGCCAGGGGAAAGCTAGCTCCACCCACCTTTTTACCTAGAGGGGCTGTGCGGTTTCCTCAGTGACAGTTGGTGGTCTGGAATTGCCGGGGTCACATCTAACCTCCCTGCATCCCCTCGGTGGTCCTGTCAGACTCCATCTTCAACCCCCTAACTTGTTTCCAGTCAGCTATAAGGACTAATACGTGTCTTCTAAGTCTGAGCAGGATATACTCTGTATTTATTAGTGCCTGCTGTCAGATTGGTGAAGTGATAGAGGGTCTCCCATTCACTGTCCACATCTTCCTGGCTTCCAAGTCAGTGTGTCCATGCGTCTTCCTCCTACATGATAGTGAGCGTTGACAGCGTCAAGTCTCTTCAGTAACTTCAAGTACCTATTCACACGTACCTTATAAAGGCTGGAAAACCGCAAAGTCCCTGGAACAGGTCTGTCTACTTGAAACCCTATTTATCCACCAAGTCTAAGCTATAGTAATCAAGGTAACCCTCCCCTTGAAGCTAAGGACTCTGATCAAGCCAACAGTTTATCGTCATCAGATGCCCCTGTATTGGATTGTACATAGTTATCCTTTAAGTAAAGTGTTATTATACTTTCACCGCTATTGTGTGAAGACTTTTATTAAAAATTATATGTCCCTGTGTGTATGCTGAAGAAGACACGGGCCCCAGCACCGTCGGACCCCACTGTGACAGGAAGGTTTCAGAAGGTGAGCCCTAAGGTTGCACTACACCACCCAGCAACACAACCCATCAGCATATCACACCGCACAACACCAAAGGGACACTATATTAATAGTACACAATCAAAAGAAAATTGAATAAGAAAATGAAAAAAAAAAACAAGTTTTCATTTAATACTTTTTGTTTCCTTCATTTTTTATAAATGCATTTGGTAACAATGGCAACATGACATTTTTATAATACAGAATACCTATTATAATGGACCTGAGCTACACGCTGTACAAGATACTCTTGAGACTTCGTGTAATAAGTTGTTTTGATCTAACGAGACATAGCCATGACCTTCATCCTTTGGAAAAGGTTGCTGTAATATCTAAAATGACCGTAAGACGGTTCACAGACCCAATTTAAAATTGTATATACTTTTTTCCCCAAAAAAAACAGTTTTATTTCTAAAAATATGCAATTGTGGGCTTTGATGTCCTATAGAATGGGGGTACCTTGTAAATTGTTTGTTACCGGGCAATGTTCACAGAAATAGTAGAGCAACAGGGAGCAATAAACTGAGACTCGGAAAAGACAGCTGTGTGTGGTAATCTGAATGTCAAGAGATGGGCTCAAGTTCATTGGAAATAATGGCAGCAAGGTTATTAAACTATACGCTGTCTCTGTGTAGCACATCAAAGGCAAAACCTGAAGACATTGTTCTGCTCTCTTAGATTAAGTTGTGCCACATGGGAGCTGGAGTGTAAGAAATTAATTTATTCAGGAGCCCTTGGGTAGACATGATGCATCTGGTCCTCTTCATTTATGTTCTCCTGCAGTGTAGGACGGAAAAAGAGAAGCACTATGGAAACCCAGCGGTTTGTTAGCCTTGTGATATTATCATTATTATTATTTATATGTAGTGGATTTATTTCACAGCTTTTCCATGTAATGAAGGTACAAAATACTCTCCAGAGCACAAATGTATATTTCAGCTGTAGAACAAATCAAATAAATATTGTTATTTCTCTTGACAGTCACTTTTACCTTTTTTTATGATGACGAATGTTTTTTCCGTGTTCACTTGTTTCAAGAAGAAAATACTACTAGGAATAACAGTGGAAATTAGCAGCTAGGTAATACATGTGTTTTACATGGGTTTAATATATAATAAAAAGACAACAAAAACAATCTTGGCTTCCTTCCTCCCAACAAATTGACCTCCACATAGCAAAATCAATGAAAAAATCTTTTGGTTTGCTCCCTTGGCTCCCCTCTGTGAATTTAATCAGATGTGATCTATTATTTAGTATTGGAATAGAGAAGCCAATCCCTAAATTACTCTGCCACATGTAATAGTTCTGAATTCATCACTCTGGCCATGAAATGTTTGGTGCCAACTAGAGATGAGTGCAACTCCAGCATGCTCAAGTGTGATTGTCGGCCATTTATATATCAGTGCCTGTATCCTTGTTTTAATGAACTCCGTAGGGCTGTATCCAACTTCTTCAGCCACCAGTATTCAAATGCCGAACAACTGGACTTGACCATGCTCAAGTTGCGCACATGTCTAATGCCAACCACTTTCCAAATTTACAATGTCCATAGGTATGTTACTGTATCTTTGATATGAAGAAGAGCTGTCAGCAGTGAAACATAGCATGCTTAGGATCACTGGTTTTAAAACTACTACTAAAGAGGCACAGACACTTTATGCTATTGTACTATATTTTTTAAATTTAACTGGTCCACTAATTGTTCCATAACTGTATGAACTGTATCCATATGTTTGGTGTTGTCAGCATTCTGCTTTATTTACTTGCACTGGAAATGCATGGGCTAAAAGCCCTTTTACACAGGCCGATGTTAGGAAACGATTGCTGACTCTTTTAGATTAGATTGCAATAAAACAGATAAAATAGTTGTACACAAAACATGCAACTAATTACATGGGCAAACCTGTGCTCATCTAATAAAACCATTGTTCATCAACTGCACCTCCTCCTTTATAATAGGGAATGTGGGCTGACACTGATGAAAAACCAACATACAGTACCAACAACCTACAGGATGGTAGAGTCATGCATTAGGTTCCTTAAATAGACTCTGTCAGCAGGTTTATGTAGTCCTATCTAGGGCTTATTCACACGATCCATGGCGCGGAGGAGAATCGCGGCAGGGATCCTCTAGCTGGAGCCCCCCCTGGCAGCAGAGATGACAAGAGAGCATGATGTGCGCTCCTGTCATCACATCACATAGACTAGCCACTCATCACATCACACAGACTAGCCACTCATCACATCACATAGACTAGCCACTCATCACATCACACAGACTAGCCACTCATCACATCACATAGACTAGCCACTCATCACATAGACTAGCCACTGAGCGGCCAGTTGAGCAGTCGAGACAGCCATTTCCCCCCAAGTTGTGATGACGAATGGGGAAATAGCTTCCGACGGGGGTCCAGTGGCCAGTCCAGCTGCTCACCGCCGGCAGGAGGAGAGGTAAATGCCTATTTGCAATCAATTTTCCCCCTCCCCCTGCAGATTTTATCCATCGCCTGACTTCTCTTTTCATGGGAATCTGTCACTAGTTTATCTTACTCTTAGAAAGGACAACATAAACCTGCTGAGGAAGTCTCTTTAAGGCATGAAACAAATGAAGAAGGGGAACCTAGAAATGACAGGCCGCACCTCAAAAATAACTACAGAAAATACAAATACATTTTATTTTGCACAACCAGTAAATACAGACATTTAAAAATACTAAAAACCATACATATGGCATGCACAGAACCAAGTAAAGCTCAGTGTGCTACTCCCCCCCCCCCCAACGTAATATACTGAGAGCAACCTATAAATATACTACAATCAAGATGGCAATGATAAAGTGCCCTAGTGCTGTATCAACGTCCCAAATATCATACAAGCTCAAAATATCCAAATATGCAACACAAACTGTGCAAAAATGTCCCCCACAACAACAAAACTAAAGAGGAACAAAATAATGAATAATGCAAAGTAAACTCAAGGTGAAAACTCAAGTACAATATATATATATATATATATATATATATATATATATATATATATATAGTGATAATATGAATAAATCACTATTTTAGCTCCCAGAGGGATGGATGGAGCAAAGTCCCCATGCTTTCCATCCTCAAGACTTCATCAGGGTTAAAGTCTCTTTGAGGAACCCAATACATGACTCCACTATCCTGTATGTTGTTGGTACTGTATTTTGGTTTTCCATCAGTGTCAGCTCACTTACCCTATTATATAAGGAGAGGTGCAGTTTATAAACAATAGTTTTATTAAACAGCTTAAGGGTGGGTTCACACAGGACGACTCGCAGCGGAAATCTCGCTGCGAGTTTTGCAGCAAGATCCCCTACGATGTAAGGTCCTGGCAGGTCCCTGTGCATACATACTCGCAGCAGTCTGAAAGACCGCTGCAAGTACTTATTTCAGCCTCCGCCTTCACCCCTTAATCGGCTCCTTAATACAGACAGCAGGAGACGATTAAGGGGTTAAGGGGCCGGCTGAATTACATACTCGCAGTGGTCTTTCAGACTGCTTCGAGTATGTATGCACAGGGACCTGCCAGGATCTTACATCGTAATGGATCTCGCTGCAAAACTCGCAGCGAGATTTCCTTTGCGAGAAGTCCTATGTGAACCCACCCTAAAAGATTAAATCACATAATGAATCAGTTCCACTGGTCTGTTAATTACCCTGTATATCAGAACTATAACATTCTGTTCATACTTTTCCAAGTCTTCCAACATATATTTTAAACGTAAACCCTAGATGTAAGCCTAAAGCATGTACATGTAGTTGCAAACATTGTTAAAGGCTAGTTGTGAAAACACATAAGATGTGACAGCCTAAGGAGTTTTATAATTCTTTCTTATTTTTAGATTGTTGGTCATAATAGAAACACAGATTTCAAGAACTCTGGAATTCCTTTAATTAAAGATAATTTTCCATGAATCTTTTAATTATTCAGTAAATAAATAAAATATCTTCCTTATGTTGCCTTTCAGTCTTTTTCCCTTAAATATTATTGTCAGAGTCTGACTTTCACTAACTATAGACGCACTATATAGTGAGAGTTATTGGAACATTTATCATTTCAATAACCAGAATTCTTTGTGTCTGAATAAGAACCTGAGTTCTATATCCAACAGCCTGGGATCTGAAGGTGATGGTCAGTGGCATAACCTAATGACTGGTTAAGTAGTAGATTCTATCCCAGTGTAAAGCTGTCAAAGTAGACACCCAGTCTGGCCAGACGTGAGCAGGTCTTACATGTAATAATAAAAAAGAAAAGCTACCATTAGCGGAACTATAATTACAAACCTGTGGGCTAGCTGAGCCTTTTTTAGTTAATTGAATCCTTGTGGTTACAAAAGTGCTTAGGCCAGGCTTTCCACTGTGACTCTGCTAGCACACGGCATTTCATCATTTTATGGCAGGGTACACCTTATAGACAAGCACCAGCAGCAAAGGATGAGGAAACATGGATGAATCAGATGTTTTGCTCTGCTGTTTCACTGTGGTGAGAGAAGAAGAAAAGAGATTACTTGCATCTCAATGTGCTGAGGGACTGTCTGTTGAAATACTTTGTGTTTCTCTCCGGCCTCATTACCTGTTCTACTGCATGTTCAATCAGCCCACATAGGTCTCAGAGTACACTACATATATTTGCAAAAAGGAATTTGGTTGTAATCTTATGATCACAGTTGTAAGCAACGTAAAGCTTTTTAATGCATCGTTTGTTGCAATTAACATATTCCTGCTTGACGGAAAACATGAGCCTTGTGTATAGCGCTATAAAATACTGCAAGGAGAAACACAGCGACTTTCTTTAAAGAGGTTTAATGGCTTTAATTGCAAATTCACTGGGATCTGTCCATTGAAGACCCTGTTAGTCTGAAGAAAATGTCTGTCCTATCAAATCCACAGCGTAGAAGTATACTTGAGTATGCAAATTGATGTTTGCATACAGGCTTAAAGCGACTCTGTACCCACAATCTGCCCCCCACAAACCGTTTGTACCTTCGGATAGCTGCTTTTAATTTAAGATCTGTCCTGGGATCTGTTCGGCAGGTGATGCAGTTATTGTCCCAAAAACAACTTTTAAACTTGCATCCCTGTGTCAAATTGGAGTGGCCTAGAGCTCCCATGCCTTAGGATTACGACACCCCTCCGTCCCTCCTCATCACTAGGAATGCCCCTAGAACAATTTCTCCTATTCATCACCTGTGTGAACACTGCACAGGAGCTGGATCGTTAAGGCAACTGTGAAGTATTCACACAAGTGATGAATAGGAAAAATCCTGTCCGGGGGCGTTCCTAGTGATGAGGAGGGATGGAGGGGCAGTGCAATCCTAGGGCATACACACGCTAGGCCACGCCAATTTGACACAGGGCTGCAAGTTTAAAAGTTGTCTTTTAGGACAATAACTGCATCAGCTGCCGAATGGACCCAAGGACAGATCTTAAAAGCAGCTATCCAAAGGTAAAAGCGGTTTTGGGGGGGTCAGATTGTGGGTACAGAGTCGCTTTAAACTGGCCGTACACCTTCAATAACTGATGGCAGAATGATTGTTTAGCCGTTAGTTATCTCTCCCAACCCAGACAATTATTTCTGTGTTTTGTATGGGGAGGCGTAGGCCATAAGCCGTAAGAGCTCTCACTGTGACTTATCTCTCCTAAAACAAAGGGGTCAGGCGGTAATTGTCCATCATGCCTGACCCCTATTTCCACCTGTATGTTTCTTTTACACCTGTGTAAAATTTTCTCTCAGGTTCACATAGTGGGATATGGTCTAAGTGTATTCTGTGTTTTCGCCACTAGGTGTCACTACTGTGTTTCTCTGTTTTATTTTATTTTGTGTTATTTATTTTGTGCACAGCTGAAGGAAAGTATTGGGTTAACTGTCTTTGTCACATGTTGTTCTCCTGTGCGGTTACAGGTGTAGTTCGTTTTCCCTCCTTTTTCTTACCTATCCTATCCTTTCTCTCTCGCATACACACAGACTCCACCAATCAAAGGGAAGCTTATTACGCCTAGAAAAGGGAGTTTAGTTCCTGTGGAAGGGAGTTTTGGTCAGTCTTAGGTCCTTGTCAGTGGAGAGAGAAACCAAGAGACGTAGTTCCTGCTGCATTGAAGCCAGGGCTTGGCTCCAGCAAGGACCCTTTGTCAGGCACCAGGAGACTTAAACTTATTCTTCTGCTCCAAGCAAGTAACCGCTAGCATGCAGTGCTAGACCCCCTCAGGAGGAAAAGGACATCCTCTGAGGATCACACCAGGGATACTACCCACAGGGCAGTGACCCGGATCCAGTTCAGCACTGACCCCACTGGGACAAAGCTGCAGTTAGCCTACGTATTCCACTGCGTTACGTACAGCTATCCTGGAAAGGTTTGGGAAGTCTGCTTAACTCAGTGCAGGGACCTGGGACCTTGTACTACCTTCACAGGACAGGTAGCTCGACACTGTAGGGCATTCGGCGGTTAAGTAAAGTACAATACTACATTGGGCAGGGAATTTAAGACGCTCCACTACTCTACTCTCTTCAGTTGTAATTGAAGCGGAAACCTATTTTTGTATATTGTACGGAAGTTCTAAGTACATGGACATGAATATTTCTGGTTAACTCATTGAACTCTGTCTATTCATTTGCACCAACACACCAGTGTATACTTGGGCTATCTAAACCTGCAGACATGGACCCTGTCTAACTGGGGGTGGGTAATAATGCCACTTCAGGCTACCGTGACAAGTGCGCAAGTGACCCTACACCCACCTAGCTGCCACAACATTGCAATAAGCTACCCTGGTACCCAACCCTGGCTCCCGTGCCGCCCACTGACATCATGTGTCAGTGGAGAGTCAGGAGAGCCCCATACACCTTAGATTGACAGCCAAACCAGCAAGCATATGGGTGTATAGGGACCTTTACTGGGAAGCTATAGGAAAGTTAGATTCCCCATAGCATCCCTGCTATTCTATCAGATCAATGCTTCTGGTAGGTGGAGCAATACCAAAGATAGAACTTTATAAATAAAACTGCAGCTCCATCCCATGTGTAGTTTCTTAATCAACATAAAACAGCATAACAGATCTTGTTAGATGATCAGACTGGCTATGTTCCCAATTTGGGAATATAGCAGGGGAAGGCAGCTGCATTGATCATTATTAGCAGCAGTCTATATTATGAGACGGCCGCCTTCCCCCTCTATATGTTCCCGAAATGGGAACATAACCTAGAGCTTACCGTACACTGAGGATAGCTGTCTGCTGAACAATGATCCCTCATTGAACCATCAGCTATCTCAAGTGATTGCCCCATACACATATAAACTTGACTTGGCTGACTAGGCACGTGTTTTTACTGGAAAAAGGGAGGTTAAGCTGCTATCAGACTCTTTTGGCTGTGGCTTATTACCTATAGAATAAAATGATAGGACTGTTGACCTCTAACAACTAAGTCCTTATCTTCTCCAACTTCTTCCATTGTGGATAGAGCTGTAAATTCTACATGGTCCCACAGGTCCTGCAAAAACAGCTGTTTTGGTCAAGTCTCTAATGTGTATGGGTTGCCTAATAGATCTTTTAATATAGTACATTTATTCTTTCCTATAGCTAAGGTGATAGCTAATGGCATATTGGCCACTAAAATGTACATACGCATATATGAATATCTCAACTTTACATTATGCTGTGTTCTGTTTAAAATCACATTCAATTATATTCAATATACCGAATAATCAGCTAATGCATCCTAGAATTTCTTTTAAAATCTATTTTTTATACAGTGACTAGGATTAATGTGACATCCCATATAGTGTCCTTGTAAGGTTTATCATTTCCCTCTAATAAATTTAAAATTTTCGAGAAATTGCCCATAATGATACCAGACTCAAGATGGCTGGCCCTCCATTATTTATATGCTTAATGTCATTGTGACATAACGTTATAGGTCGACTAGAAATATTAGGTGACAATGTTCTTTCGTATTCCTAAAAGATCTGCACTAAAATATTTTAATATCACTTTAACACGATGGCTGGGACAAATATGTCTTTAAAATAGAAAATGCCACCTGTACCGTGATTAAGGAATGGATTAGAGACTTCTTATGGTTTGCTATTTAAGGTCACTAAGTAAAACCCCCTGCTGTTACCTCATCACAGATTGTAATACAAGGAGACAGGTCTTGATTCACTTCTTCCCATAGCCATGTGGCATTACCCATAATTCTTTTATCCTCACCATCCACTGTTAGAACCGTGACATTTGAGAAAGAGATTACGTATGTACTTGAGATTAAGAGGTAACTACAAATAGTATACTAATGACGGAATGAATCTAAATAAATGGCAGTCAAGTCAAAGAGTTAAAAGATCCAAGGGATTAAATAAGCTAATGGAAACTTTCTCTATAACAAGAGTTTACCTATTTTGTCTCCCTTATCTCTTCCTCTATTGGGGTAATGAAAAAACACAGCAAGAAAACTAATAATCAACATGAGCACTGCAAGAAAAGTTGATATTAAAGCATCTTATTACTAAGAATATGCACATAATGAGGCAACCTGAGGCGGCCTTCCTGGGTAGCCAGGTTTGGTGAAATGCAAAACCACAGTGATTAAACTGAAAATGAGTAATATCCTTCCTGCAAGAATTACCATCAGTGTGTTCCCTACTGTATGTTCACGTAAAGACAAACAGCCTTCTGTTAAAGGAGAAATCCAGCGAAAATTTTTATTAAAGTATTGTATTGCCCCCCAAAAATTATACAAATCACCAATATACACTTATTATGGGAAATGCAAATAAAGACCTTTTTCCCTGCACTTACTACTGCATCAAGGCTTCACTTCCTGGATAAAATGGTGATGTCACCACCCAATTCCCAGAGCTGTGCGGGCTGTGGCTGCTGGAGAGGATGATGGCAGGGGGACACTGAGGAACACAGGGCACTGGAGAGACACTGAGCATCCCTCTGCCATCATCCTGTCCAGCAGTCACAGCCCGCACAGCTCTGGGAGTCGGGTCATGACATCAATAATAATAATAATAATATTTATTTGTATAGCGCCAACAGATTCCGCAGCGCTTATTTAAATATATAAATACATTACAGGTTATATATTAAGTTATACAATGAATAAATTAAAAAACCAAATTAGAGACCTGCTCTCAACAGCTTACAGACTAGGATAACTGGGAGTAACACGAGAGGCAACAAGTGCTTTATTTGTCAATGTTCCAGTCATTGTACATGGAATCTCTAAGTGCTTATAGGTGACTGGGCAAGCCAGTCACAAGCCATTTTCTAAGCTCAGATAACAAGGACAGTGTAACTAGCACTGAAAAAGTTATGGAGAGGATGGAAAGGGGATAGCAAAGGGAGACGAGATTACGAAATATTATAAGCACGCCTGAAGAGATGGGTCTTCAGGGCACGCTTAAAACTGGGGATGTTGGAAATAAGTCTGAGGTCTTTGGGTAGGGAGTTCCAGAGAACTGGTGCAGCACGAGAGAAGTCTTGGAGGCAGGAATGAGAAGTTCTGATTAAAAAAGAGGTTAGTGTAAGGGTACTATTACACGGAACGATAATCGGCCGAATTGGCCCGATTCGGATGATTATCGCTCCGTGTAATAAATGCAACGATCAGCCGATGACAACGATCATCGGCTGATGGTTGATATAGGTTAGACCCTATTTTTGTCGGGCGCCGACCGCGACTGCTGCGTGTAATAGCGGTGCGTGGCCAGCGACTAACGATATACATTACCCATCCACGTTCCAGGGCTGCTCCTGCCGTCCGCTTCTCACGGGGTCCCGCGCGCGATCTATCTTCACAGCGGCCTGTCAGCTGATAGGCCGCTCAGCCAATCACAGGCCGCGGCGGTCCCGGCCTGTGATTGGCTGAGCGGCCTACCAGCTGACAGGCCGCTGTGAAGTTAGAGCATGCATGGGACCCCGGGAGAAGCGGACAGTAGGAGCAGCCCTGGAATGTGGATGGGTAATGTATGCCAGTTTAGCAAGGGCTGCAAGGACATTGTTACCGTCAAACGATTATCGGGCCGTGTAATAAGCCCAGTAAACGAGCAACGATCTAGCAGATCGGCGCTCGTTTACAGGTAATATCGGGCCCATTAGCAGAACGCAGAGCACGGGAAGGATGGTAGGTGGAGATGAGAGAGGAGATATATGGAGGGGCAGAGTTGTGGAGAGCTTTATGGGTGAGGAGTTTGAACTGTGTTCTATATTTAATGGGTAAACAGTGCAGTGACTGGCACAGAAGGGAGACGTCGGTATAGTGGCTGGAGAGGAAGATTAGCCTGGCTGCTGCATTCAGGATAGACTGGAGAGGGGAGAGCTTAGAGAGAGGAAGACCAATTAGTAGGGAGTTACAGTAGTCAAGACTGGAGTGGATCAGGGTGACAGTCAGAGTCTGAGCGGTGTCAGTGGTGAGAAATGGGCGGATTCTGGAGATGTTTTTGAGATGGAGATGACAGGAGCGTGTAAGAGCTTGGATATAGGGAGTGAAGGATAGATCAGAGTCTAGCATAACCCCCAGACATCGAGCTTGATGCACAGGAGTGATGCTAGTACCACCGACTGAGAGTGAGATGTCGGGTTTAGGTTTGTTAGGGGGAGGGATTACAAGAAGTTCAGTTTTAGAGAGATTAAGTTTGAGGAACAGAGAGGTCATAGTGTTAGAGAGAGCAGATAGGCAGTCACTTGTATTTTGCAGGAAGGCAGGGGAGATGTCGCGGGAGGAGGTATATAACTGGGTGTCATCAGCATAGAGATGGTATTGCAGGCCAAACCTGCTGATGGTCTGTCCGATGGGGGCTGTATAGAGGGAGAAGAGGTGGGGACCCAGGACTGATCCCTGGGGAACCCCAACAGAGGGAGGTAAGGGAGAAGAAGTAGAGCCCGAGAAGGATACACTGAAGGAGTGGTCGGAGAGGTAGGAAGAGAACTAAGAGAGAACAGAGTCCTTAAGACCAAGAGAGCTGAGCATGGAGAGGAGAAGCTGGTGGTCCACAGTGTCAAATGCTGCTGAGAGATCCAGGAGAATCAGCAAGGAGTAGTTTCCTTGTGACTTGGCCTTCAGGAGGTCGTTTGACACCTTGATCAGAACAGTTTCAGTGGAGTGAAGGGGTCGGAAGCCGGACTGTAGAGGGTCAAGAAGAGAGTTATCAGAGAGATAGCGAGTAAGGCGAGAGTAGACAAGACGTTCCAGGAGCTTAGAGATGAAAGGGAGATTAGAAACAGGCCGATAGTTGGCTGCACAGTATGGGTCTAGAGATGTTTTTTTTTAGTAGCGGGGTGATAACAGTGTTTGAATGAGGAGGGAAAGATACCAGAGGAGAGGGAGAGGTTGAATATTTTGGTGAGGTGAGTAGTGACAGCAGGAGAGAGGGACTGGAGGAGGTGTGAGGAAATAGGGTCACTAGGGCAGGTAGTAGGACGAGAGGAGGAGAGGAGCTTGGCGACTTCTTCCTCTGTCACTGGATCAAAAGCAGAGAGTGAAGAGAAGGTGGGAAAGGGGATGGGATCTATGGGGCTTTGGGGCTGGGAGATGATGTCTCACCATGTTATCCAGGAAGTAAAGCCTTGATGCAGTAGTAAGTGCAGGGAAAAAAGCACTTTATATGCATTTCCCGCAATAAGCGTATATTAGGTATTTGTATAACTTTTGGGGGACAATACAACACTTTAATAAAAAAAATGTCTGGACTTCTCCTTTAAGTTTCTGTAGTTGTATCACTTAGATAAAAATACTCTGCTAAAAGAGCTGGATTATTGAAAGAACTGAATGATAGTCTGGAACCTTACAAGATCAGACCAAGCAAGGATAACTAAATATGATGTAGCAGGATTTCCCTCTATATTTGGTTTACATTGGGTTTTCCCCTTAAAATAGTTGTCTCTTGAAGAAAACCCCTTTTTGATCACTACGAGTTTATGTGGTGACTTAGAGGTTAAAGGGGCTGGCCACTAGTAAAATTGTTCAGTGTATAGTACGAGTAAGTGTACTCACAGCACTTACAGATAGTAGTTATCTGTGTACCTCACAGCACTGATATCAGGCACCCCTCCACCAGGCTGTGCCGTAGTGCTCTGTATGCTGCAATCAGCATTAGATGGCAGTAAAGGAAGGAACTTTTGTATGTGTATATGCAGCTGTGTTACAGAATTGGGACCTCTCTCACAAACACACAAACAACATTGTGATGACATTGCAATCATACAACAACCAACACATTTCCGGAAGCAGGATCTGTACTGGGACACTGCATTTAGAAGTGTCTAACCCCAATATTATTATATTATATTATTGTTATAGCCAGGGGCAGCTACATCTGACTAGGTACACAGTATAATGAACGGGCTGGGTTCTCCAGAGCAGCAATCAACCCCCACTTATGTCTACATTTGTAATTCAATTTACAGTTTTGGTAAACCAGAAGTAGAGAAAAGAGAGAAAATAGTATAAAGAAAGAAAGGGTTTTTACCAGTGGTTACCCATTAATATCCTACAAGTCAGCCTACAGATCACTACCCTTCAGCTGCATGATTCCCTGTTGCTTCTCCCATCATTCTCCACTTTAGCTGCAGGGAAGGATCCAACAGCACTTTACAAGATCAAAGTCCACTTGTCCAATGAGACCTGGGATGCACATTAGAGGGTCAGCAATCTGGAGCAAAATGGAGAGTCCAACAGCATCCACAGGATAATTCAAAGTTTTACTGCATATCCAGGTACAGCAGAGTGCATGCGACGTTTCGACCTCTCTGGTCTTTATCAAGGATTGTTGCTAGATAAAGACCGGATAGGTCAAAACGTTGCATGCACTCTGCCGCACTTACAGATATAGTGACCTGGTAGTCCCCTACAACAAAGTCCAACCCCCCACATGGCTGTTAAATGGTAAAAACCAGGGGGCTACATAGACAACAAATTTAGGAGTGCATGCTCCATGCCATGAAGGCATGCTAAATTCGACTCATATACACTACACAAACATATATTTTTAATTTATAGGGGTTGTCAAGATGACCTAGACAGAAAATGTTAAAATGACATCTGCGATAATGAAGGTAATATAGACCTCATTGCTTAATATTACAATGACTTTATTCATAGCTTGCATGGCAAATATTGAAATCAGCATAGGTATGGAATATTCATAACCTCTGTCCAGCACAGGTAGACGCCATTTGCAGCTGCCCAAGCTCCTTATTTCCTTCCTATTTTAATTATAATTTACCTTCCTGAACACATATTTGCATTTTGTATGCATGTAATAATAAGATGAGGAGACAATCTATTCTGTGTATTATTTTTACAATTACCTTACAATGCGCAGTCCCAAAATCTAATAATTGTGTCACCAGAGATTTACAAATTTGCTGATTCTTTCATTTCTTCCACTACTTGGGATATATTTCATTTTCAGCACTGGTTTGCTGGGAGGAGTGAGTCTTATCAGTTTGATAGATGTGCACTCTATTTGCATAAAGTTAATTGAATCATACAGAAACCCCTATATCAGAAAGTGCATTTTAATATTTTGATAAACTATGATGGGCATATCACAAAAAGGTTTAGACACCCACTGTTGGATTGGAAACACTCATACGAAATGGGTTGTAAATAAAGTAGCATGCAGAATAAATAAGACTTGATTGGAATGAGGTATTTGATGGATCAGCTAAGATACATGCATGATATTGAATTAAAATCAGGTCAGCGGCAGTGGCACATCCCGTACTGCAGACTACTGTGTGTTTACTTCAGTGAAATGGATGGTAAAATTGTTCATTGTTATTCATAGAAAAGGCGGACAAAATAACAGTTGATTGTCAGTTTCGAAAAAGCTAATTTACCAATATGGCTGCGCTTCCTATTGTCAATTTTGATAAATGTCAATTTCTCTGTAGGTAAAACAAATAAAAGAAACTATCAGAAAATTACTGAACTTTGTGTAAAGTACTGACTCCCACCAGAACATGGTTGTAGCATCTGATGTGTGTTGATGCTGTGCTGGGCTGTGCTGGAGTGCACGGCATGAGGAAAGTGACCAGAGAGCATTGTTGACCCGTCTGATACCTTGTACAGTGTTGTTTTCTACAAACAGCTGAGACTGTGGCTGAGAGATAGCTGTGGCCGCTGTGGCAATGAAGAACACTAAAGCTCCTATTACACAGGGCGACATAGAGGAGCATAAGAGCGCTGTTAGCGCTAGTTTGCTCCTCGTTCCCCGCTCACTGTCAGCTGTTCATTGCCTTCCATTACACGGGACAATTATCGGCCATAATGGCTTATAACGGCCAATAATCGTTCCTTGTAATAGGGCCTTTAGCTGTGCAACTGTTGACTGGGCTGTTGAGAGAGAGTACAACAAGATTCCAAACAGTGATGTACTATAAAGGGGGATAATAGGTGGGGTAGTCAGGGCGTCTGAGGGTAAGTCTGTTAGGATGTGTGTGGCTGGCTGACCGTGTAGTCTCCTCCTGTGGAACCTCGTAGCTTTTGTTAATAAGGGTCTGTACAGGGTGGAAAGTAATAAAGACCAGAGAAGTTAGCCAACACTATAGTCCATCATTTTCGAATAGCAATTTGACCCTGGAGTATACTGGTCTATAGTGTCTGGGGGTGTACCCATTAGGTAATGTGCATATTAGGCAGCTCAGACACAGATATACCTTGAAAACAGGGTAAACTTTTTCAAAAGTCTCTTTGCAGAAATCCAAGTAAAAACTTAAGGGGGTTATCCAGCAAAAATCTTTTTCTTTCAAATCAACTGGTTTCAGAAAGTTATATAGATTTGTAATTTAAAAATCTTTAGTCTTCCCATACCCATTAGCTGCTGTATGTCCTACAGGAAATTTTCTCTTTTCAGTCTGACACAGTGCTCTCTGTCTGAGGGTATGTGCACACTGAGTAAATAGGACAGAAAGTCCGATGCGTAATCCGACGCTTGCACCCGCTCGCGGACAGCGGCGGGAGCGTGCGTCTCCGCCCGTGCCATAGACTTTATTCTATGCACGGGCGGATTCCTTCCTCCGCCCAAAGAATGAACTTGATCATTCTTTGGGCGGAGGAAGGAATCCGCCCGTTCATAGAATAAAGTCTATGGCACAGGCGAAGATGCGCACTGTCCGCGAGCGGGTGCGAGCGTCGGATTACTCGACTGACTTTCCGTCCTATTTACTCAGTGTGCACATACCCTGAGACAGGAACTCTCTAGAGCAGCAGCCTGAAAAGAATACACCACTTCCTGCAGAACATACAGCTGCTGATATGTACTACTACATATTTTACTTTTACGTAGTGTGAACATAGCCTTAAGATGTATAGTTTTTATTGATACTAAGTTTTACATATATATGACTTTTTGATCTATTTTTTGACTTTTTTTATGAAGCAAATTGACAAAATACAGCATTTTTGGCAGTTTTTTTTTTTTTAATATATTTTACAGTGTGTACCATGCTGCATAAATATTAGTATAATTTTGTAGCTTGGGGTGTTACGGAAGTGGTGATATCATAAATTTATAAGGGTTTTTTTTGTGTATTTTTTTATGTGCAGTGTTTTGTATATGTCAGCATTATGCCTCAGGCCTTCAGAAGGCACCCGGGACTGCCATGGATACCGATCAGAAGCCAGACCATATCGATAAACTTCTGATAGGGTAAGTATAAAAGATCAAAGTACCAGAAACCGTTACATGCTGCAACCATGATTCGTCAGCGGCATGTAACAGGTTAAACTTTAAGGAGCTGACGATTCTCCGCTATGGGTAGTTTTAGCTGGAGGTTTAAATAGCAGTGTGAACACGATCCTATCCTCACCAACTGGGTCTCCACGTGTGTTCATTCAAGCCGCTCCTCAGTCCACATGATAGTCCGAACATTATAGAAAGAACATACTGACATACTGACAGCTGATCTCCTGCAATGCTGGCACAGGACCAAAGCAAATCCTTATTCTGATCCAGCCATAAAAAGGTGTATAAATCTGAATAAGGCCTATTAGTGACTGCCGTGAAAAGGCGTATGGGGTTAAGCAGTTGTAATCAATAAAAGTCTATGAAGAAGCTTTTGAATGGTTGAAGCACTTTGGTGTTGCAAATTGAAATGTATGCAGCTTTAGTGTTGCTAATACAGATGTGCATATACAGTCCAGTTAGCTTAGACTCGGCTGTAGAGGACCCCCACAGATTTGGCTGCGGTGTGTTTACTTTAAGAAGACTTTACTAATGGTTAGACACAGCTACACCAGCAGTCTGTAGGGGGCTAACTATCAGATATCACTTGGCCCCTTTTCCATGAAATCTCTACACTTGCAGATTGTATTCATTAGGCATATTCCATCCCATCCCATCCACATAAACTCCTATAGGCGAAACATATTACAGTATAAAGAACTGGGTCAAAGAAAGTATAATAGTGGTCCATGGGCTTTTACTTGCAGCATATATATATATATGTCTTTGTAGAGGACAGCAGCTTGAGGTTTATAAGGTAGAGCACTGCGATAAGCTGCAATCTTTTGCCATATTCACATATTCAAGCAGTCGATGAGCTGAGAAGTGACGCTGTGAAAGCTACATTACATTTGTCGAGTCCATTCCCAGGATGCTGCTCTTGTGCTATTATTTTATTTTTGCTCGCAGAGTACAGGCTCCATTGGATACAAGTAATGATATAGTTTTCTCAACCATAACATCTATAACACCATACGTTCAATTTCCTGTCTTATAATCTAATTTTAGCAATGCTAGTATATATTGGGAAACTAAAGAAGATAGTGTGATACTAAATACAACAAGCAAAAACACATAGACCTCGATCTAGTTTGATTTACAATGCTAAGGGAGGACCTCAGAGGCATTACTTGTAGGGACTCCTGGGACCCAATGCAAAATCCTTTCAGAAGAATTGGAGTGTGATTGATAGGCAAACCTTATCATCCAGCATCAGTGCCTGACCTTATCAACGCTTTTTGATTTAATTTTTTTTGCCGAAAGGGCACAAATTCCCACAGAAACAGAACCTTCCCAGAAGAGTGGAGCAAAATCAGGCTTGAATCCATATTAGCACCCAAGTTTATCAATTAACTGGTATGTTTGACAACTGCATAAAGGTGTGACAGTCAGGTGTCAATACTGCATATAATGCTCTTATTAATGCTTTTATTTTGTATAGCGCCAACTGTTTACCCAGCACTTTGGGTGTGAGAGGAAACCAGAGTACCCAGAGGATACTTCAAGTCAATGGTGAAAAAGAAACAGATCGCTGATCTCATGGAGACCAGCCAAACGATAATACTGCCAGCTGCCGGTTAAAGCGCTCAATGCAGTGAAATCCTAGGTGCATTGCTCCCTGGGAAACATGAATATGCAAAAGAAGAGCCCGTTGGGCCTCATTTAAGAGTCTCAAACCACAGGACTAGCCAGATATCCCTCTGGGAAGGACCCAGCAAAGGGGTGGCTCCTGTAGGAAAACCACCAAAGCCACAAAATTAAGTGGCCCTATAAATCAATGTAATGTCAAGGGAAAAACCATCCACAGACAGTTGTTTCAGGGTGTTGCCCATCATCAGCGTGGGGCAGGATTCTGGCTAGGTGGGAACAATGCCTAGTAAAGCCTAGTCAAGTCAAAGGTTAAAGGAGAACTCCTTCCAAGGAAACTATGAACAGGTTTGTTCAAACTAAGCTGCTGGAAGTGCCCCAGGTACTAGGCACATGTTTTGGACCTTATTCATACAGTTCATGAAAACGAAATACCAGTATCTTTGCTGGTATGCTTGGGTACATTGAAACTTTATCTACCTTGGACACTGGTAAATTAATTATTGGCAAATTGTTATATTTGGCGGGTAAATTAGGCTTTCTCAGGCTTGGCTTAACCCTTTAGGATGAAGCCAGTTTTTATTTTTGTGCTTTCGTTTTTTCCTCCACGTGTTTAAAAGGCCACTTGCATATTTTCCCCTACAGACCCACACGAGCCCTTATACTTTGCCACACCAATTATTCCTTGCAATTATAGACTTATTTTATGGAAAAAATATGTTGCAAAACCAGAAAAAAATATGTGCAGTGAAATCGGGAAAAAAGGTGCAATTCTTTTTATTTTGAGGGGTTTCGTGTTTACACCGTTCGCCCTATGGTAAAACTGACATGTTATCTATGTTCCGCAAGACGGTACGATTACAACGATATGTAACTTGTATCACTTTTATTTTATTTGATGGCTTTTAAAAAAATAAAACCTTTAAAAAACCTATATGTGTTTAAAATTGCTCTATTCATATCCTTATAACACTTTTATTGTTTGGTCTATGGGGCTGTGTGAGGTGTAATTTTTTGCGCCTTGATCTGTTCTTTCTTTTGATCACTTTATTTAAATTTTTTTCTGAATTTGTATGTAAACAAAAATGTGCAATTTTGCAATTTGCCAGGTTTTTGCAATCACACTGTTTATCGTGCAAGATCAGGAATGTGATAATTTAATAGTTCAGGCAATTACGCATGCGGCAATGCCAAATATGTTAATTTTTTTTAATTTATAAAATGGAAAAAGGAGAGTGGTTGAAACTTTTATTAGGGAAGGGGATTTTTTATTAATAAAAAAAACTTTTTCTTTCCACCTACATTAATCAGAAGCCCCCCTGGGGGACTTCTGTTTACACAGCACTGATCTCCAATTGAGATCAATGCTATGTATATAATAGAGCACTGATCCATCTGCAACAGACCAGATACACTGATTGCCAAACCGAGATCAGCGTCATTTCGGTGCTGAGCTCCAGCCGGCTCAGTAGAAGGAATCTCAGGGGATGCAATCGCACGGGAGGGGGGAGGGAAATACCCCGACTAAATGCCAGGGACACAATACCCCTACTAAATGCCAGGGACACAGGCTATCTAAATGCAGTTGTCAGCTTTGACAGCTGCATTTAAATAGTTAATTAACCTCGGCTAATACATGCACATAGCACATAACAACCGGGGCACATAGCAACCGGGGACCGCACGCTCCAGAAAGTGCTCGCGTCTGGAGCCCTCTCTGTTTACCCTTAACGGTTGCAGGACGAGTATACTTGTCCTGCGTTGTTAAGAGGTTAACTTGTATCCACCGTTCTTTCAACAGTTTATTAATAAAAGTAATTGGATCACAAGCTATAGAAAGATGTAGATGTTAAAAGGGGTAATTTGCATACATTTGAAGTCGTCTTGGACACATAGAAATAGAAATAGAATTTCTTTTCCAGCTGTTTGTGGCCTCCTAAGTCAGCCCTATTTGCTCTTGGCTTTTTGTTATAAATTTGTTATTCTAATGAGAATGCCTGTCTCTTATTCAAGATGTATATTTTAGCCCTAGGCACAGAGCACAGTCTCCTAACATGCTTAACTATCTTTGCTGTTAGTTTATCTAAACTTTGGCAATTTATGTCCATGCTCGGTTTTTATATCTTGTTTGCATGAAGGATTGAGGCCTCTCTTTGTATTGTGGGTTTAGGCTTCTCTTTGTGTTTGTGTCTTCATAACATGTTTATGAAACCTCAATAAAAATCACCTCAATAACCTATCATTAAGATCAATCATTGATTGGCAGGGTGTCGACACCCGGAATTCCACTGATCCAATGTTCAGCAGAGCTGCCTCAAACAGGTCTACACAGTGAATGGGGCTATAAACAGTTGGCTTCATTCACTGCGTAGCGCCAGTTCCTGGTTACTGCAGCCCAGTGCCTGTTCAAGTCAATGGGAGCTGAGCTGCAGTAACCAGACATGGCCACTACTCATCTCCTGAGCTGCTCTATACTCCCTAAATGCAATTCTGCAGAGAAAGTGATAAAAAACACAGGTACAGTGACTCCAGCGCTGCTACCGTAGGACCATCACAGGATTCCGATAGTTAAGATATTAGAGGATTTATTTACAAAACAAAGCATGAGGTTACCATGTTTCGGGAAACGACTATCCCTTCCTCAGAACCTTGCATACTGGTTCTGAGGAAGGGATAGTCTTTTCCCGAAACATGTTAACCTCATGCTTTGTTTTGTAAATAAATCCTCTAATATCTTAACTATCGGAATCCTGTGATGGTCCTACGGTAGCAGCGCTGGAGTCACTGTACCTGTGTTTTTTATCACTTTCTCTGCATCATTCCTATACGGCCCCCGGTGGGAGCATCCCATCCGTTGGTACGTCTAGCTTAGCAGCTACCGGGATCTGGACATTTCTACACTTCTTAACCCTCTTTGGGTGATACGCATCAAGCCCAAGTGGCTCTTAGGTGAGTGCAACATCTCCCTACCCACTATCCCATTTATCCTAAGGTGTCACACGAGGCGCCGGTGCCTGTGTTTTTTTGCTCTCTTTCTTTTAAATGCAATTCTGTCATACATGTACATCATTACATGAGCATGGTAAGTGGAGCTAGGGGCACTCACTAATATGTGAAAATGTTTTTATCTTTATTGTATGAAAATACAGATATAGCGTATAGCATCTTCATGCAATAAAGATAAGAACATTTTCATATATGGTAAGTTCTATTTGCATCTATTGCATATATTAGATTTTTCAAATTTTCTACTTCTAAAAGCTGAGAACTGTAAATATCCAACATGTGGGTATAAGTCACACTGAGTAGCTATACAGTAGTTTGGCTATGCCGACATCTATATTTGTGGAACAGAAAAAGCTCTTTCTTGAGCTACTGCTTTCAGTTGCAAAAATGTATAGACATATGGATGTAAAAGAAGAGCTATACAAGTAAAAGTAATAAGAGACATACCAAAATATGTATAGATAAATAAGAGCAAACGCTTTATATATAACATTTTGTATGGAATAAAAAGCCAGGTCTTAGAAATACATAACAAAAAACTTGTATCATATTATGGTTTCCAATCAGGAATTCTAGGTGGTCTTGTCAGTTAAAGGAAAAGTAGATGGAACTAAACAGAAATCCAAAACAGATGCTCTCAATCATTGTCACATCTTCTAAATCAATGAGGCAATGACTGCAATGTTTGATCATATAGGTTACATAAGTTTGCTCCAAATTGCAGATTATAGGTGGGATGTAAATTACCTTTTACTTAGCTCATAAGTAAAAGAGAAAAGGATCTAGAAAGCAGATTGTATGGAATCACTTATCTGTGCTTGGCTGACAGATAACATTTATTCTATTACTAAAGCCACCCACCTATTTAACAATTTATTTTGCCATCAAAATGGATGATAGGATGATAATACCATTACAATAGGGGATTGCTATTAGCTTATATACTAATATAGACTTCTCCAAGGTTTGCCTACACTGTGATTTCAAGATTCAGTGAATAGATCTTCTTTATGCACATGGCCATATTACAGCATTGTATGTATCACATCCAACATCCATCCAACAAAACATTCATTCTTTAATTTCAATGTACCGTCTACTGGGCTTGCAAATCCTTACTTCTGGGCCACCACTGGAGAAGAAAAATTCATCGCAACTTTCTAGTAGACCTTCATTTCCTGTGCCTGTCTTTTCTGTTCACCCAAGATGGATTCTACTGAGAGCATTAGTGCTCATATGTGCCATTTTTTCGGACTTGTATTGAAAAGTTCCGTACACATATTAGAGATGAGAGATTTTACAGTAATAACTCACAGCCGCTCCATGCCTCCCTGGGTGCTGGGAAAAGCTGGATCCAGTCCGGGGAAACTAGGAAAAGAGCAGCAGTCAGTTAAAAAGAAGCAGGCTGATGAGCGTATTGCAGAGATGACAAAGCGATTCGCTTTGTTATTACTGTGAATTTGCTCATCTCTAACAAACGTGACACTAGCCTGCCAATTACAATGTACTTACTGAGTTTTCCTGTTTAGCATGACAAATTGTTCTGTTAATGCGCACTTCCTTTCCTAGTTCTGATCATAGTCAACAACTCGGAAGAGAAAAGAGTAAATGAACAATGTGTTTCTCAAAATTGGTATATAAGAAATAATCAGAGCATATCAGATACTGTTTTATTAGCTGAATGATCTGTTTCCAAAGCTTTTACATTTTTTCCCCACAGACTTTAGTTTTTTTGTTGTTCCTCATAGAAAACTGTGTTAACATCATGTAAAATATAATTTTACATTAATTGTGTATATTAAAAAGTAATAAAATTCCTTTCTAGTTTTCCTTGTATTGTCTACCACAGTATGATATTCGTTCTGCTGTTTAATTAAATGTGTAAATGTTTTCCTGAGGTTGCTGTCTTTCCTTGCACTATTATAAATGCTGCCCTAGAGAGTCTCAATGGCTCTTGGCAAAGTTCTTCTGCGTAAACCAGCAAGTCCTGGCCTTGGGCCACTACATGTGATCTGGTTGTATTGCCTTTGACATGGTTAGTTCACAGTACAGCTATTCTTACGCCTCACTACCAGCTGTTCTCATGCATAACCTAACCAATTTATCCAGTCACAAGAGCCCAGTCAAGATCAGAAAATAATGCAAGTAAACCATAGACCATGACTATTATGTCTGTATATTGTTTGCCGCAAATAAAAATAAAGCACCTTAGGATTTATACCTAAATACCATTTTTGATATCATTACCAGCTAATGAATCAAAATTTAAAAAGGTTGTACAGTTAAAAAAAAATAATTATGTAGTGCATAGGATTAATAGAGAAGCTTCTGCCCTCAGTAAACCAATCCCTGCTCTCCTCTTGAATATTCATCTGGCAGGCTGCGGTGACGAGCACCATTGTGACATCACTGCCAAGCATTGTCTCTGTGTTCATGAGGAGGAGCGGGCCGTCGGGGTGGATCGATGCAGCAGTGTATTAAATTGAATAAAGTGAAGATTTTCCAGAAAATAGCACTGAGGATGAAGGTAAGAAAATTACCTTCATTCTCAGCAACCCCTGCACTATGGGAATACAATAGAAGGTTATAGAAAATATGCCCCCCACCCCCACCCCCCATCCACATGCATGCTGTTCTAAGCATTCTCAATGAGAAGAAGGGAATAAGCCTCTTATTTCCTATGTTAAACAATTGTCCATGCAAAAATCAAATATGTCTAAAACTCTTTTCCCCGGCATCTGCCATCAGTTATTAGTCAGCACTAGAGATGAGCGAACCAGGTTCGGGTTCGAGTCGATCCAAACCCGAACGTTCGGCATTTGATTAGCGGGGGCTGCTGAACTTGGATAAAGCTCTCAGGTTGTCTGGAAAACATGGATATAGCCAATGACTATATCCATGATTTCCACATAGCCTTAGGGCTTTATCCAAGTTCAGCAGCCACCGCTAATCAAATGCCGCACGTTCGGGTTCAGATCGACTCGAGCATGCTCCAGGTTCGCTCATCTCTAGTCAGCACGTATCTAAGGTTAGCCATAAAGATCTTTTTTTGCCATTTTGGCCAATCATCTGTAAGTCATGCAGGAACGTTAATCTGCTATGGCCAATGGCAGACTTATTTCTGGAGAAAATCTTATTTGCCATGCTGTATTTGCTGTTTGAGGGCCAAACTGTGCTGAAAGTCACCATTTTCATTAAAAAAAAAGTTGAGAAAGGCAGCGTTATGTAAGCCAAAACATATAAGTTTCTAAGCATTGCTAAGTGGAGTCTGTGTGCTCATAGCAAACCACTGGATTCCTTGCTGCACAACTTTTGGGATCATCCATATGAAACCCTTGGATGATGAGCACCAGCACGGATCAAGAGGTGCTGTCTGCGCCTTTGCTTTTTATGGAAGTTCAGTCTGCCATGTTTGTGTCCCAAATGTTTATACTCGCTTGTATGAACAATCACCTGAGACATTGATTGGCCATGTTTTTCCAATCAAAGTCTATGGAGTAAATCTTGGCTAACATGTATGGGCATCTTAAGCCAGCCTAGGTAGTCTTAAACCAAAAAAAAAATGGTTTTAAATCAACCACATTAAAATGTGAACATGTGGTCATAACTTTCTAATTACTTTAGTATCTAGGTTTTTAATAGTTGTTTTCTCAGCTCCCTAATTATGTTTATAATCGAAATGATTATGATGGGCCCAGAATAATCGTCTTAGCATGACAGCAGCTATTTATGCTTTACACTTTTTTAAACCATTAAATTGTTAAGGATTACTTCTTTTATGTTATTAATATAGTAATGTTATGATAACTAAGAAGTTAGAACTCAAAACATCTATATTATATTAAGTAACATTTCTCCTTTTTTTCTTTGAAGTTAATTAAAGTTTACTATGGAAGTAATCAGGAAATTAGTTAAAAGGAAAACAGGAGAATGCTCCACACAGAAAGAGAAAATTAATCAGGAAAAGACCTAAATTCATTTGTATATACCTACAGGAGACACATGTCTAGAGCAGATGCTTTGAAGTCGGAGCTGGAAGGCAAGTTAAATGCTAAATTTGTTTGCTCAACTTCCATGTAACCTGATATTAACTGTCAAAAGGCTGACATTTTGGGTAAGCTAGAAGAATACATCAGAAACACCAACTTTTAATGCCACCACAGTACTAATTAGCTGTGACTGCTATAAATTATCCTCACTTGGCTATAAAGCAAACAGAATTATAACGTTACAACACAGCGTGGTGACCATCGCGTCAGCTTCTGCTGCTGCCCAGTGGAATTTCAAGGAAATCTGTTATAGTTCTGAATATTCATTGAGCTCAGCAGGTTCTCTTGCTATGCTGAGAGGTGTTCTTGCATTGGGATTAATTGGCACTGTGATTGAAAACAAAAGCTGTTTTAAAAAAAAAATAATAATAAAAATGGCGAGCATCAACGGGGAACATTACCGGTATACAGAAGGATTCTCAATGACGCTAACATGTTGCCATCTGGGATTTTATAATCTGCAAACTGATAATCAAATGTTAATTTTCCTAGCGTCTGTCATGATATTATCATAAAACAATTCTCCTTTATTGAGAAGAGTTGGGAGTCAGGGCGCAAATATTCTGTGGTGAGTCACAAATTATGTTGTGAGGTTGTGTTTATACACATCTGCAGAATTATGAGCTCTATTGTGAGGCAATTGTGGAAAATTAAAGAAGTTAACCTGAGCCAATATAGAACTAATTGCAATTGGATTGCAGCTGTCACTTGCACAAAATAGAAGCAGTCGTTCCGAAGACTGAAGCGGCGCTGGTGGGGTTTATTAATCAGCTTATACGTAGAGAAAAAGCTTTTTCAGTGAAGCACTACAACACTCTCGACTAATAAATGGACGAGATGCACTTATGTTACATGAGAACAGTAGTTTACAAGGGATGTTTATATTCAATTTAATTTAATGGATTAACTATAACTACATAGAATAGGAATAATGTTTATATTTTTTTATTTGTTGTAGCAGATACACAGATGAGCACAAGAGTGAAAACATACCTTTGCACTACTGCTCTTTTCCTTTAAAGGGAACCAATCACCAGAAAAAGGCATATAGAGCTTTTGAAATGTGCTGTTAGAGCACACAGCACACTTGCCACACGTGTTTTCATAGCCTCCGTGCCTTCCCGGTGTAAGCCGCAAAGTAACTTTATAAAACTGGTGCCCCATATGCTAATAACCTGAGATAGTCATCTGGGCGGTGTGCGGCTAGCAGGTAGTCACGGTCCCCTGGGCGTTCTTCTGCTGTAATCACGCCCCTCTGGGCGTGATTCAAATGGCCAAGTAGCTGTGACATTCTGATTCCGGACGCCGCCGCGCCTGTGCAGAATAGCCTCGAACTTAGTGTGAGCCAGAGTTCGAGGCTATTCTGCACAGGCGCAGTCCAGCCGGAATGGAATCGGCTGCACTGCGCATGCGCGGAGGCGTCAGGCATCAGTACGTAAGCGCGCCGACCTCGGGCACTGTGCGCTCCCGAGTGATGCCACAGCTACTCTGCCATTTGAATCACGCCCAGAGGGACGTGATTACAGCGGAAGAACGCCCAGGGGACCGTGACTACCTGCTAGCCGAACACCGCCCAGGTGACTACCTCAGGTAATTAGCATACAGGGCGCCAGTTTTATAAAGTTACTTTGCGGCTTACACGGGGGAGGCAAGGAGGCTATGAAAACACGTGTGGCAAGTGTGCTGTGTGCTCTAACAGCACATTTCAAAGCTCTATATGCTTTTTTCTGGTGATTGGTTCCCTTTAAGCATTCTGATTAGTGATGAGCGAGCATGCACGTCCGAGCTTGGTACTCGTTTGAGTATTAGGGTACTCAATGGTTCTCGTTACTCGGACGAGCTTCTCGCAATACTCGAGAAAATGGCATCATCCGTTTCCTGTTTGGGCGCAATTTCTCAGCCAATCAACATGCAGGAGACTCTTTGGTACATCCTGTGATCATGTGGGACCCATACATGTCGATAGCAGCGATTGGTTGGCCAGATCAGATGACCCGGGCATATAAAAATCTGGTCCGGCGGTGCTCGCCTCACATGCAAGCTTGAAGCGATTAGGGACAGAGCTTCTGATTGTCAGGCTTAAAATCTTTATTTTTTTTAGAGGACTCCAGACTGCTAGCTGAGACTTGCAGTGCAGCTACCACGATCTTAGCTGCATACTGTGGTGATCGAATGCTGGTAGAAAGGGGACAGCGGGTGGTGCATGCAGCCCCTCAGTCTATTATTTTTTTGTGGCTGGTGCTACTGCTGTTGAACATTGTATTGCTGTGATTTGTAGTACAGCTGCATAGAACCTCACTGCTCATTGTCCTGTGTAAGAGGTGGCATACACCATAAAGCACCACTTACACACAGACTATACGACAACCTCCAAAACTAGTGTGACCAGTACCTTCTGTCATCTGCAGACAGTCTGCAGGGTTGCTTCCTTTTTAAGTGCAGCCATATCTAACCTCCCTGCTCATTGTCCTGTGTAAGAGACTGTATTCGACTTCCTCAAAAAGTAGTCTGAGTAATATATTTTCTTGGCTTGCTGTGATCTGTAGTGCAGCTATCTCAGTCTTGACTGTGCAGTGTCCATAAAATGGTGAACCCCAAGGGTAAGGGTTCTGTTGCCCAGAAATTGGCGTAATGGTGCGATTAGGCAGCCTCAGAGGCATCCATGCATGCTGCGCCTGCTGTTTCCTGTCCATTTACGTAGTGTTTCCATCATTTTCTGAGGTTGACAGGTTCTCACACAACCTTCCCCGGGCCAAGCTTGGGTCCCCTGCAAAAATGCTTGAGTCTCCCATTGACTTCAATGGGGTTCGTTACTCAAAACGAGCACTCGAGTATCGGGAAATATTTGTCTCGAGTATTGAGCACCCGAGCATTTTAGTACTCGCTCATCACTAATTCTGATAGTTATGGAACGGTGATGGTGATTGATTGGTGACGGTAATAAAATGGTGATGGTAATTGATTGGTGACGGTTAAGGAATAGTGAAGGTGATGGTTATAGAGTGGTGATGGTTATGGAATGGTGATAGTAATAGAATGAAGATGTTGATTGATGATTGTTATAGAATAGTGATGGTGATTGGTGATGGTTATGGAATGGTGATGGAATGATGATGGTGATGGGCATGCAATTAGACGCTACCAGAGCCTTTCACTTAGCCACCTTCACCGTTCCCCCTGGACATTGTCCACAGCACTACAAATGTTGCTGTCTATTACTCTGAAGTGTCTTTACTTGGTATTGACCATGGATTCTTCTTCTTTGCCTCTTATTATGTCTTGCCATACTTCCCTGATTTGACTCTACTCTGGGTTGGATTACTCCTGACCTCGGGATGCTAGAGGGATACTATTTTGTGTTTTCTGCCTTTATTGTTAAAATATAATGTGAATGTTAGGTTATGTCTAATTCTTAGATTGCACTTAGAGACAAGGATTTAGGGTACACTAAGTGAGGAACTCATACAAGATTAATCTACATGGATTAACTTTGAGGGACTATGGAGATTAGGGGGTGGTTGATATATGAGTGGGTAGTGTGGGAAAGAACGGGAGGGGATTTTTTCTTTTGTGTTTTGTTCATTTGATATGCAGGTAGGGATGGGTTTACACTACATTCTTTTCATCCTTTTTTTATACGTTTTGGCAAAAAAAACTGATGAAAAACGCATGCATTTGTGTGCATCCGTTTTGATCCGTTTTTCCATTGACTTCCATTAAAAAAAAACACATGTTTTTTTTTTATCGAAGACAAAAATGTAGCTGACCTTAAAGGGGAACTCCACATAAGGAAAATTTGTTTTCTATTAAAAGCACATTAAAAGTTATATAGATGTGTCTATACAATGCATTACCAGATCTGTGCGGTTCTGCCACACTGGTAGCGGATAGAAATCCAGGAAGTGAAGAAAAATGGCCTCTGTGCCAATTCACATTGTCTCCTGCTCCCACTGCTCTCCCACCTTACGAGATAAAAATTCCATGCCTCTGTCTCACATTGTGTGTGTTTGCTGAGCACAGGCTGATGATGCAGACAGGGGGCAGGGTGTGATGTCACAGGAGGCTTGGCTGGATCCCCCAATCCCCTGAGTGATTCACCCTCTCTGACTGTCCAGAAGCAGGTGCAGCAAGGACTGTGGACTGTGATGAACATCTGAGGAAAAGCATTCTGGAACCAGTACTGCATTCTGGGAAATGCTTAACCAGGAAGAACAGAATCACAATACAGAACAAACCCCCCCCCCCCTCCCCAAACAAATTAACTTTTGGTTGTTTCAAAACCGGGATAGATAGGTAAGTAATGCATTATGCTTCTGCAGAAGTTTAATTTTTTTAACCTCTACCTGGAGTTCCCCTTTAAAAGTGGATTGCAAAAATGAAGTGTGAACCCAGCCTCATCTAATAGAATATTAGAAGCTTGTAAGCTTAAATGGAGAAAGTGACTGTATTCGGTCTAATCCACAATTATCTTCCAGCAGTGATTTGTCTCCAGGAGACTTACGTTATAAAACAAACAAGAAAATTATTTGACAGATCCTGCATCTCCCTGTCTTTTCATTCAGTCTATTCAGCTTTTCCTAGTGTTAACATTCTGATCCATAAAGGTATTAAATGCATATGTGTTATGTAGGAATTGATTTGAGGGTAAAAATATACTATTCTAAGGATTTCTATGAGGAATTGACTTGTATAATTGCTGCTGTGTACATCCCTATTGTATGCCAGAATGATTATTTGCTGAAAAAAAACACCATGTCTATTGTTAATTATAGGCAATTTTATTGTAGTTAAAAATCACGACTTCTCAAATCCATAGAACCCTATCTAGCTTCTCAACAAAAAAGAAATGCATTTTGACAGTTTTCCTCCTGAACTGGGATGGTTGATATATGGAGGATAAAAAAAAAAATCAGCAGCTAATTGCTCCTGGTTAATACTGCGATTGCTATTGATCGTGGCATTTAAAAGGTTAATGGAAGACATCCGTGTGATTACTTATATCAGTCATTAATGGTGAGTGTCGGCCACTGAGGAGCTCGCCATCAACTAATAGGAAACAATAGCTGTGCTGTATATATTTACACCTTGGTCAATGTACATGATATCAAGGTTAACATCAAGGTTATATCATTATATGTTTTTTTAATATATTTTTATTTGTTTTACAACTTTAAAATATGACAACAGTGACAAAGCAAAGTAATACATCGACAAAATAAGTATATTTTCCAGTTTAATTGAACGGTTTAAATTAACACAGCCATAAAATTCTGTAAAGCCACCATTCCCACCCTCGTCCCATTTTGCTCATGGTCCCCCATGTATAATCCCTGCATATGTGTCAGTTCATTTCCATTGACACCTTTGTCCCTGAAGCACCATATTTTGTTTGGGATTGTAAGATTTCTTACAGTTCCCGTCACATCTTCTTGTAAATACCGTTTAGTATGCTTAAATGTTAACATAGTTTGCTAGATTTCTGATTGTGTAAGGAAAGAACAAATAAAGGTTTTCCATTTTTTTTAAAAGCCCCTTTTGAGCAAAGTACCTCCAACTGATCAAGTGGCATATATAGTTTGACCTGGCCCATTACGTCCTCAGGAGATGGCATATGGGGCACCAGTTAGTTTGCTAAAAGGCATCTTTTTGACACTAATATGAAAATATGCATAAGCAACAGCACCTTATCTTCTGTCAGCAGAATATGAAATATAAGTAGTAGTGGATCCAGTGACAGAGTAACTCGCAATTTACTAGCTATGATATCTTTCACTTTCAGCCAGCATTGTTAAAGGACAGGAAACCAATCCATGAACCTTATTATATATGTTTATGCCAACAGCCGCTACTCTAATATTGGGATGATGGACGAGACAAGGACAGTAAGCCCTAATGCCAGACCCACCCAGCTGTCCCTACTTAGTGACCTCAACTATCCTAAGTAGTAGAGGACAAAGTGGCGACATTCCCTATAGTTGAATACATGAAACGCTGACAAGATTAACAAATGTGTTAACTAGCAAATGGTCTGAACAGCAGTGAAGTACAAAATCAGAACCAGAAGAATAGTCCAATAACAATAGCAGAGGGTAAGAATAAAAAGACAGGAGGAAATGCTAGTATGCTCAAACCAAGACTAATAGCAAGCACTAGAGTCTGGGTTAGTGAACTGTTTATGGGATGCCAGGAATCCGCCTCAGGAGTGATTGAACCAGACTCTGACATCCCAGCCACACACAGAAGAAAAAGGAAAAGCTACAGTGGTAAGAAAGGATGTTAATCACAAAAGCTAAACCTAATTTAACAGTTTGATGGCCAGAGGAAACTTAGCAGAGAGAGATGGGTGTAGCGGAGATTCAATTACCACAGCAGGGAGCATAGCTCAGACTTCTTGCTGTGTCTACAAGAAACAAAACAAAAAAAAAGCAGAAGCAAATGTTACAGATAAGCTAAAACACTGCTGCTGTGAATATACACAATTTTAATTGAATCTGCTGGAGTGTTGCTGAGAGTGTTGATGAGAAAACTCTAATCAAGTTTTGGGTTTCCTGGCACCTTCTGCCCTTCTGCATGGAGTTCTGCATTGCTTTATGTTGTTTTCATATTTCTTAGTAGACAGAAAAGCGAAGAGGTATTATCGTAACCTCAACCTTTCCATTGAATAACACAAATTCTACATAAGCAAGTCAAGGTAACCAGGAAAGATGTCTAGGCAAAAAGTATAAAAAAAGTCAGTGGCAAAGATTTATCCATATGAAACATAAACTGGTGAAATCTGCCCATAACAACTATTCACAGCTCAGCTTGAATTCTGGCACCATTGAAACGTTTGTGATGAAGACTTTTTTTTACTTCTTCTGGCACTGGACGGAATATGTTAAACATCTTGTTTTTGCCTTTGGGGCAAATATTTCAAGGGAACATATCTTGTACATTGTAGAAAATAAAAACCATTTGTTTATGTAAATAAAAACTAATAAATTAATTGTACAGCTTTAGTTTCTAGCTACAATTATTAATATTTCAATATTAGTGTAATAAGGCACCACGGTCACACACACATACACACACTATATTGCATTAAGTTTTTTGCTTTTAGAATAACTTCATAATAATGGATTAAAATTTTCTGTAAACTCAGGTATGGAGATGCTTCATCATGAGTTGCTACCTTGGATGTTATCCTTGGATGTCAACTATGGACACGGACACAGGAAAGCAAGACATTGTACTGTTGTGATACAGTAGCATTCATCCAATATACCTCTGTATGGAAAAGTGATCCTCCTTTTCCTCTCTGCATAATGTGGATTTGAGAGTTGTAATTGGAGACGTGCGAAACTACAGTAAGTTTATGTTTGCGAAAGGTGTGTAGGTAGGACTCATGCGCCCCATAGCAAAAAACTGTAAGGCCCCACAAACTCACTAGGTCTGGCGCAGTCCCTGGCGTTCCTTCATTCTCCCAGTTGCCTGACGCACAAGTGACGTCATTTTTGCATTGGGAAGCTGGGAGAATGAGAAGTGGGGGACTGCGCTGGGGGCCAGGGGAGTATGTGTAGGGGGGGGGGCTCTTGTGGATGGAGGTGCAATGCTGCCTCTGCTCACAAGAGGGACTCTCAGGCCGAGAAGCTGATGTTTTTTTGCATAGTATACTAATATAGACTTTGCCGTTTCATGGAATGCTTTTTGTATTTTTAAAGATGCAGCTATTTATTATTTAAATCTTCTCTGAGGGTGGCCATGTTGTAGACACATGATTTCTTCCTGTATTGACGGTACATCAGGGTTCGTGGGCTTTATGCAGCTGAAATGTATAGCAGAAGTGATGGCATGCAATCCTCAAGAGAAAGAGAGAGGAATAACAGAGGAGACTTAATCAGGGCTTTATATATCCATATGTGTAGCATACACTGAGATGTCATTAAATTCCCAATCCTCTAATGATAATGAAATGATTGCTCAATTTATTCCAGTTTTTACAGCAAAGCTGACAAGTGTCAATTTCTTGTGTCTGCTCTACCAGCCGGTGTGAAAATGTGACATGCTATGGATCATCACCACCAAAAACGTTAAATATGATTATAATAAATGTTTAATTAAATAGGTCATTTTCTCATGATGTATCCCCTGTAAAGCCATTTTTATAGATACTGAATTTTTATTGCCATTATCAAAATTGGTTAAAAAATATAGTTTTTACTATTTTACTGTCAACTTTTTTTACTGGTTCTATTAGCCATAGGAATGTTGTTTTAGGGCTAAAAAAAATCTTTACTGTGTGTGACCATGGCCTAACTAGTCTCTTATGTTAGGGCCAGTTCACACTGAGCAAAAGGCGAGGAATTTCCTTGCTGAATCCATGCTTAAAATTCCACCTGAAAAATTGGTGCAGAGCTCAATTGAATTCAATGGAATTTCTGCTCTGCTGTTTACAAGGCAGATCCCAAGGCAGATCCCACTAGAGGAATCCTATGGAATTCAATGGGGCTTGAATTCTGCTTGAGTTCTGCTTAAATTTTTCTCAAATTCTGCTCCTATTCTGGCAGAAATCTTTCCTCTACAATTCCTCGCCTATTGCTCAGCATGAAGGGGCCCTGACATTTGGATAAATGTAACATTTTGTGTACCTGTCCTGCACAGCAAGGCGCAGCTGGGATAAATATTACTGATTATAATGATAAATCCAGCAGCATCTGGCAAACAAATGCTGACAAACACGTGTTGTTGAACCTGCTAATTTTATAATTAGCCTTAATTATAGAAACTATTGACTATAATCACCTGCAAAAATAGACAAAATGTGCAGTCATTGTCAGTATATTGTAAGTGCCATTATTCTGTCACTTATGACCTGCACATTCCTCCATGAGATCCACATGCCATAATAATGCATATGATAAGGCATTATCTCAACAACGAACTTTATGACCAAAATATTAGTTTAGTTTTTGCATTTTTAGGCCATCCTCACACAGGATTTTTTTTTTTTTTTTTTTTTAAATTGGTATAAATCAACTTATTTTCATAATGTGCTTCATTGTTGTCAAAGGACTAAAAATGGCTGTCAAATAGTAAGGGAAGAAAGGATATGCAAAATAGGGCTCATTCTGCTTAGGCAAAGCGGTTTCCCTTCAAGTCTAGGAGTCCAAGAACATTGACTAAGGATATATACCTAGCCAAAAATCTCTCCAAAAGTAAAGACTGCCCATCTGCAGACAGCTGTTTCGGGGTTGTTGCCTATAGTCAGTATAGTTCCATACAGGCAGCGGATCCATTCATGGGACCCATTCAGCTTCACACTACTGGATCCGCAGCAGATTTCACTGCAAACTCGCAGTGTGAAATCCGCTGCGGATTAGGTACACATGAAGCTACCCTTAGGAGGACTAGTACATTACATTGAAGCAGTGCAGTGTCAAAATGAAGTTGCATTGGCAAAAAAGGCTCCCATTTTCACTGCAATATGGGAATTGTAGCTCCGCTGTTTGGCAAAGGGTTGCCTTCTCCAATGAGTCATGTTTTCTGCTTCATTAAAGGAGAAGTCCGGCCCAAATTATTTTTTTATATGTTATTACTTATGGAAAGTTATACAATTTTTTTAATGTACATTAATTATGGAAAATGCTCATATACTGCTATTTCCTTTAATTTAGTGTATCAGGAAGTGTTAGAATTCTCTCAGATCCAGTGACGTCACGACAAATGGTGTAATTCCTATGGAGTGTCCAGCAGATGGCGCTCTCTATATAGAAGTCAATGAGTACCATTGACTTCTATATATAGTGCGCCCCTGCTGGACACTCCATAGGAATTGCAGTGTATGTGAATGTAATGTTATGTATTGTACTTTTGTGACTTCATGAATACATTTATGGAATACTTTGGGGAGCAAGTGTCCTTGCTCCCCAAAGTATTCCATAAATGTATTCAATGAATACATTTGCAGGACACCGAGCAGGGAGGGAGAGAAGTGCCCTCTACCTCCCCCCTCCCTCCCTGCATGGTGCTGGGCACATATACAAAGTACTACTCCCCCATTATCTGCAGATAATGGGGGAGTAGTACCTGTGCTATGCCTATCACATCGCCGCTGCTCACACAGGTGTCCCCAGCCGGGGTGGGGGTGGGCGGGAGAGAACGGGGGATAGTGTGAGGAACGGGGCGGGTGGGCGGGAGAGAGTCAGCGGCCGGCCGGATAGTGAGGAGCGGCGCGGGCGGGTGGGAGTCAGCGGCACGATAGTTAGTTTGAAGCCGGGAGGAGGAGGGGGAGCAGCGGGGGGCATGAAAAGCAGCCCCTGTGTGAGCGGCGGCGATGTGATAGGCATAGCACAGGTACTACTCCCCCATTATCTGCAGATAATGGGGGAGTAGTACTTTGTATATGTGCCCAGCACCGAGCATGGAGGGAGGGGGGAGGTAGATGGCACTTCTCTCCCTCCCTGCTCGGTGCCCTGCAAATGTATTCATTGAATACATTTATGGGATACTTTGGGGAGCAAGGACACTTGCTCCCCAAAGTATTCCATAAATGTATTCATGAAGTCACAAAAGTACAGTACATAACATTACATTCACATACACTGTAATTCCTATGGAGTGTCCAGCAGGGGCGCACTATATATAGAAGTCAATGGTACTCATTGACTTCTATATAGAGAGCGCCCCCTGCTGGACACTCCATAGGAATTACACCATTCGTCGTGACGTCACTGGATCTGAGAGAATTCTAACACTTCCTGATACACTAAATTAAGGGAAATAGCAGTATATGAGCATTTTCCATAATTAATGTACATTAGAAAATTGTATAACATATAAAAAAATAATTTTGGCCGGACTTCTCCTTTAAATGGATGGATGTTGACAGAATAGGTAAGTGAAAAAATACTCTACATCCACTGCTGAAAGTACACAAGCTGGTAATGGCAGCATTACGGAATGGGGAATGTTTTTGTGGCATTCTCTGGGGCCACTAGTTCATGTGGAAGGCATTGTCAAACAATTAGGTATGATTCATCCTTGCAACTTAAATACTGTACACCTATACATGCTGATTGTCTTCCCTGGGATTGATGGGATCTTCCAGCAAGATAATGGGACATATCACATGGCTAGAAATATCCAACACGGTTTGGAGGAGCATGACTGAGACTTCGAAGTACTACCCTGGATCATGATTAGAGATGAGCGAACCGGGTTCGGGTTCGAGTCGATCTGAACCCGAACGTTCGGTATTTGATTAGCTGGGGCTGCTGAACTTGGATAAAGCTCTAAGGTTGTCTGGAAAACATGGATACAGCCAATGACTATATCCATGATTTCCACATAGCCTTAGGGCTTTATCCAACTTCAGCAGCCACCGCTAATCAAATGCAGAAAGTTCGGGTTCGGATCGACTCGAGCATGCTCCAGGTTCGCTCATCTCTAATCATAATATGCATGGTATTCATATTACTAGGCCAGCTTGCAAAGTAGTAAAGCATCATACAATACTGTAAACACAAAAGCCTATATATAGTCTTAAGGCACCCATACACATTAGCCCTTAGGGGACACAGCCAGTTTTCATTTTTGCGTTTTCGTTTTTCCCTCCTCGTGTATATAAGGCCATAGCGCCTGCATTTTTCCACCTAGAGACCCAAATGAGCCCTTATTTTTTGCGCAACTAATTGTACTTTGCTAAGGCAGATGTAATTTTTGCCTAAAATGTGCCGGGAAACCAGAAAAAAATTATATGTGTGGTGAAATTGAAAAAAAAAAACGCATTTCTTTTATTTGGGGGAAATGTGTTTTTACGCCATTCGCCCTGGGGTAAAACTGACTTGTTATGCATGTTCCTCAAGTCGTTACGATTAAAACGATATGTAACATGTATAACTTATATTGTATCTGATGGCCTGTATAAAATTCAAACCGTTGTTAACCAATATACGTTCCTTAAAATCGCTCCATTCCCGGGCTTATAGCGCTTTTATCCTTTGGTCTATGGGTCTGTGTGAGGTGTCATTTTTTGCGCCATGATGTGATCTTTCTATCGGTACCTTGATTGCGCATATATGACTTTTTGATCGCTTTTTATTACAATTATTCTGGATTTGATGCGACCAAAAATGCGCAATTTTGCACTTTGGGATTTTTTTGTGCTGACGCCGTTTACCGTGTGAGATCAGGAATGTGATTAATTAATAGTTCGGGCGATTACGCACGCGGCGATAGCAAACATGTTTGTTTATTAATTTATTTATTTTTATTTATAAAATGGGGAAAGGGGGGTGATTCAGACTTTTATTAGGGGAGGGGGTTTTGTGTTATTAAAAATACTTTTTTCTTTTACTTTAGACATATACTAGAAGCCCCCCTGGGGGACTTCTAGTATATGCACTCTGATCTCTCATAGAGATCCATGCAGTATAGTTATACTACATGAATCCATGAGATCGGTGTTCTATTACTTTTGGCTGCTGCAGCCAAAAGCAATAGAATGCCGAGCCGGGATCAGCGCCATTACGGAGCAGACCCCGGCCCGGTATGGATGCAGGGATCGCCCCCCCGCAATCGCGCCGCAGGGGGGCGATCCCCCCACTAGACCACCAGGGATGCATATCAGGAAGTATTTAGAAGCAGCTGTCAACTTTGACAGCTGCTTCTAAGTACTTAATTAGCGGGCACGGCGATCGGACCGTGCCCGCTAATAGCCGCGAGCCCGGGCTACACGCGGCACCCGGGATCGCGGCAGTTCAGAGGGTGGTCGCCGCGCGACCCCCCTCTGAACTCCCATAGCGGCACGAGGACGTTCAATAACGTCCTGGTGCAGCTATGGGTTAGTTATGCATTGAATGGATTTTGGTGGCACTGGCTGACCATCTAATGTATATGGGGGATGTGGCCGGATTTTCCCACAACAGATGATGTCAGGAAATAGAGAGATTGTGTATGCATAATTTTCACTGCCCAATCCTTTTGTTTCTTGAGGAAATAAGCAGCCACCAGTTAAGTGTGGCAGCAGCTTTCCCCTATCCTGCACAGCACATGAATGCAGTGTTGCAAGCTGAATGTTTATGTGTATGGGATGATTGGAAAGATAGCTGTCACGGATCAAGTGTTTGGCTGACAACTCTTAAAGGTGCACGGCCACACAAACATGTAGAAAGTATCAATTTGAGGTTAGGGTGCTGAGTCCACTAATCGCTAGACTCGTTCCGAACACCCACAGTTTTAAAGCGTCACTATCGTGATTTTTTTTTTTGTTGCAGAAATCAATAGTCCAGGCGATTTTAAGAAACTTTGTAATAGGTTTATTAGCCGCAAAATGAATTTTTATCATGAAAAAGCAGTTTGAAGCTCTCCCCACTGTCTTTATTGTTCTTCTATGGAGAGAGGGAAATAAAACACCAAAACAGGACAATAAAGAGTTAATCTACAGCAACATCACCCTGTATCTTCTCCGACAGTCAGCACTGACCTCTCTGACCTCTGAATATGCTGTCACCCAGCTCTGTGTTTGTGTAATTCTTTGTTCTCAGCTCTCTGCTGCCGGCTAACTCCCTCCACCCCCTCCCCTCTCTATAGAACAGACAGGGGCATGTCTGATGCAACAAGTCACAATTTCCTGATATTTTGCAGTGGATGACAGAAAGGAGAGGGGGGGGGGGGAGTCTTTTTAAATCCAAATAATAGCATATTTGCCTAATAAACCCAATTACAAAGTTTTTTAAAATCACCTGGACAATTGATTTCTGCAAAAAAAAATTCATGACAGTGACTCTTTAAGCTTGCCCTGAAGACTCATCTCTTCAGGCTTATAATATTTCCTAAACAATTTTCCCTACCCCTCTGAACCTATTAGTCACTAGTGTTGCTATATATTTCATGCACTTCGTATCTGCATACACAGATTGGCTTGTCCACCCTTATGTGCATGACCCTGTTTATACACGATGGTTGAGCCATTAAACAAATAAATCACTTCCTGCCTTTTGTCTCGGACCCATTCTTCATAGATTGTGTCACGGCCGCGGCGGCGTCCCGTGTTCCGGGCCACCGCCGCGACCTCCTCCTGCCCCATGCAGCCGCAGGGGTCCTTGTGCAGGGACCCGGAGCTGCTGCTAGTTCGGCCCCTGGGGGCGCCTCACCTCTCCTCCGCTCCTGACTCCGTCTGTGCCTGCCGGCGCGCGCGTCCCCACCTCCTAGGGCGCGCGCGCGCCGGCTGTCTCAGATTTAAAGGGCCAGTCCGCCCTTAATTGGTTAATTGCACCTAGCACTCCCTATAAATCCCAGCATGCCCTGTCCCTTGTGTTGGAGCCTCTACATGCTTCCCATAGCGTTTTGCCCAGCCCCCTGTTGTTCCTGATACCTATCCGCTACCTGGTCCCTAGTCCTTGTTCCTGGTTCCTGCTCCCCTGTCACTCCATTGCTCCTGTGTTCAGCCTGTCACCTGCGGTTACGCCTACAGACCTCTGCCAGCCCTATCTCCTGCCTACTGCTCCTGCCACGCCTCTCCTGCCGTCACTAGCAACCAAGCCAGGGGTAGCGACCTGGGGGTCGCCTGCCGCAGCAAGTCCATCCCGCCTTGCGGCGGGCTCTGGTGAATACCAGCGGCCCCTTAGACTCCGCTCCCTGGTGAGGTTAGTGCCATCACTGGTGACGGTCCAGTGGATCCACTACTCCAGGCGTTACAGATTGTAAGCGTTGGCTAGCAGGGATGTTATTTTCCTCTTCTTTCAGTAATTGGTGTGTAATTCTGTAATGTAATGATTTTCTATGTATTCCTGGTAGAATTTGTTTGCATTATGTAAATATTCTTTATTAACATAGATATCATGGGAAAAAGAATGCCACTTCTTACATGTCTGTGGGACACAAACTTTTTTGAAGTGATTGTAACTCTTTAATATGGATATACTTATAGTACAAGACTAATGTTTTAAAATGGATGTCATGAAAAATGTTCAGCAGAAGACATTTAACAATAATTCTAGCTGAATGGTGGCAGACCATCATCTGGAAAGAAGTCAGCCATGTTTGAAATTTTCATCCCATCAGCCATCTGAATGAACTTGTATCCATGAATGATCTTCCCTGGAAACTCTTCCATAAAGATTGTTTGCCTTTGTTGGTGCCATGTCCTTAGGGGTACAGTGAGCCCTGAACTAAACTCAGCCCACTACTCGGATTATCTGCCCCAAGTGGCAGCTCCAACTGGTCATAACTTTCATTGGGCATGGCCAGTCAGAAAAGAAGTTATGACAGGAAAGGGTCAAAACCTGTCAGTCATTGATACAGCCAAATCAGAAATACAAGGACTTTGTCAAAAACACGAGGGTCAAAAGCCAGGAGACGTGGGTTCTGCCAGATACACATGCCACTATCTGTGTACAGGCTGCCTGCCCAGGATCTCTGTAGGACAGACAGCCATTGTGACCACCCCACATTCATGTCACCACAGCGGAGGACAAGCAGCCACCACAGGAGCATGGGCAGGTAAGTTCATCACTATATCATTACACCCAATATGGACTAAGATGTGCATGGCTGCGTCTGTGAAGTAATTATTCACCAGAAGTTTGTTAATTCAGCGGTTATTCAGTGGTGTATAGCCACCGGTTGTGTGTATATGTGAGTGTGCATGAGAACAAATGAAACCCTTTAAATCGCAGGTTCTTCAGATTGTAAAAAATGTATCATCCATTATCTTAATTGGCCAATTGTGTTTCATTCTATGCTCAAACACTTGCAAAGGGAAAAAAAACGCAAAAAAACAAGGCAGCTAATGGTTTGCAATCTGATAGCAATTGTTCACGGAATGATTGAATGTGATGAATTTGTATCCATTAAGTGTTCACACAGAAATGCAGTTCCTCATTATAAAACCATACTGGATGGTTTACATCCAAGGAAAAAAACTATGTTTCTAAAGAAAAATATTTCTCTTTTAAAATAAAAAACCAAACCCTTATCCTTTCCTCCACAGACAGCAGAACCTGGAACCACATGCAGAGTCTTATCTTGTTGCCTATTCTGCAATGAATTCATGAAATAAACCAGCGTTTTACAAGCCTCAGCCTCTCAGGGTGGACTCAGTTGGCAGCTGTTATTTCTGTTTATGCCTATGTGAATGTGAATTGCTTGCAGTGCCCATGTTTTTTGTTTTCTTTTTACACTAAAAGCCAGTTAATGAATGTTATAAACACACACAATGATGCTGCCTAATTCAGCTCCCATCATTCCATTGCTGTGTATATATACGGTAGAAAATCATTGAGTTTGATCACGATTTATGTAATCGACAAAATGTGAAAATATTAAACAATAAAAAAATGCCTGAATATTGCATTGGTGTGCTAACAAAAACATCACTCAGTCTAATTATAATGTTACTAGATACAAATATATTACATTTTGTTTTAGAGGATGACAATCTATTTGTTCTCATCTGCACATCTGGTGGACGAGGCTCCACTTATGGCAGAAAATTGTAAATCTTTATTTTTGCAGTCCTCCAGATACATAAATAAATAAATAAAATAAGCATAATTTTTTTTTTCAAATCAACTGGTAACAGAAAGTTATATAGATTTTTAATTTACTTCTGTTAAAACAATTCAAGTATTCCAATACTTATCAGTTGCTGCAGGAAGTATTTTTTTTCAGCCTGGAGAGAAGGAGAGGTTTTCTATGGGGATTTGCTACTACTCTGGAGAGTTACTGTCACAGACAGAGATGTCAGCAGAGAGCACTGTGTCAGACTGGAAAGAATAAACCATTTCCTATCGCTTCTCGGCCTTTTGGCTAAGATCAAGTGTAGTTCAACTGTTCTTATCAGTTTAATATCTGATACGTCCCCTATCTGGGGACCATTTATTAAATGGATTTTTAGAACAGGGAGATGAAAAAAGAGCTTGTTCTGTCCTCTCCAAGCATTGACCTGGTATTGCAGTGCTTCCAGGTAAAAAAAAAAAAAAAAAAGAAAAAGAAGAATACACCACTTCCTGCAGGACATAGAGCAGCTGATAAGTACTGAAAGACTTAAGATTTGTTAATAGAAGTAAATTACAAATCTCTGGCACTTTCTATTACTAGTTGATTTGAAAGGATTATATATCAACTAGAGTACAACCGGTTGGTAAATGGAAAACTTATGTTCCGTCCCTTTGGATATAATCAAGGACAGAATTTTTTAAATATCGGTATAAGAAAGGTGAAGCTATTGAATACTATAGACCAGTGGCATCAAACCCACGGCCCTGCATCTGTTGCTTTGACTGTCCAGGCATAATGGGAACTGTAGTTTTGCAATATCTGGAGGGTCAAAGGTTCCCCATCCCTGCTATAGACCTTTCCTGAATACTTGGCAATCATGACCTACCCACACCTGAGCATAGTGCCTAAAAGCAGTGTAAACCTAGTCCAACCATAAGCAATACATTATTTGTAACTGCTGAGATGATGATGTGTGTACACTAAAAAGCCTTTTCTTTTTCTAATTTACTAACAACTTAGTACTGAACATTGTCCATAACAGCGACTGCATGGAGAAATACACATACATATACAAAACAGTAGGACTCAATAAATAATCAGTGTTCCTGCTTTCTACTCCATAACTATATGTTTCTCACTGACCAGGAAATTAAAAGTTGCACCTTGATCTGACTTAGAGGACACTTCACAACTTGCTGACAACACATTGGTTCAGTGGTTAGAAGTTTTGGCTAGACGTGTTTGGACTGTGGGTACAAATCATTTCGGGGTAACATGTAGTACACATAAAATATTTATTTAGTTTTCAATGAAATTAGCGCTACTATGTGTGTGGGTGTGTGAGAAGGGGAAATGACTACATGACCAGAGTGATCACAGGAAATGATGTGAGTGACAGGTCCTGTCTACAAGCCTTCAGCATATGTTGTCACTGCATAAACAATGTACAAGAAAAAGCTGTCAGTAGTCAGTAGACTAGTCATCTGTATGCTACAAGGAGAGCTTCAGATAATCCGACTCTAGAAAGTGCCGGGATAGTCTTTATAGAACAGTTATTGGGTTCAATAAGAAACCGAGGGCAGATGATCTTATGGTGCATTGCCTTAAGTGAGCGAATACTGAGACTACAGTAAAGAACTATATTGAAATCTTGTTTTATGTGACTTCTCACAACGAGCCAAGTATCGATTTGAACTGTCACAAAGGACAAACTCTGTGGTGTGGAACATGAAACTAGGATTGTGTATTAAAGTGCATCAGTCCCGCCTTTGAACTGCATGCCAACAATCTGAACAAGGAAGATACATACAGACAGATATTTGTTTAAGGGATCTAGATTTTCATTGTACGAAAGATGCAGTATGATACATTATTGAAGCATACACCCTGTGATATTTGCAGATTACACATAAGATGCTTCAGGCAACCAGAGACGTTTGATACTGCCGCTTGTACCACTGTCTGTATTACGTACACATTTGGCTTGGCTGAACATGTGCTGGATGTGTCGGTAGAGCAAGGATGAAGTAGATGGCTGCCTAACACTTTAAGTTCCCCCAATAAGAAAAAATGTCAATTGTCCAAATTGTTTCTTTTGCCTCCAGAAAATAGGGTTAACACCGTTAGGATAGTGTGGGGAATAGCTCTGGTCGATCCTAGGTAGCAGTGCAGTAAGCAGGGACACAGACAGCATAACATCCAATTTAAGTGTTTTTATTTCACACTTAGCGTCAAAACACAAAGCAAACCTTAACAAAGGCTTAAACACAAACAAACCCTGCTCGGCTGAGCACTTACTAGTACATAACCAATCCCTGACTATACGTGGGACCAGCTATCCAGCCCACGGGTACAAATAACAAAGTATGGTGTGGCCCATGCAATACCTTCAGTATTCCAGCAGACAGTTCTCCAGGTATGGCCACACTCAGCACTGCAGTGAGCTTCTTTTTAAGGCCCTGATGACCCCCAGCTGTGGGCTATGGAAGCCCAGGACCGAAGCCCGGGTGGAGTGAGCGTCCCACTGCCAACCTCACTCACTCCAGAAAAAGCAGGTCCCAGTACGTATTTTAACAATCAGTCTATGTTAGCTATGGCCAACACAGACAACCAGGCTATCAATCCTGCTTTACCTGTGTCTGGGTTAACCCCTTGGTTACCAGAGACACACAAAGGGCTTACCAGACACAGTTTAACCACTTCAGTGGCAGATATCTGTGCTCCCAAACCATGCCTCTCTTACAGGCAGCTTAACCTAGGGTATAGTGCAGAGAACATGGCGGGCAGCTACCTTCTCTATGTGAATATAAATCATGTGTCAGATTTTATATCCGCAGGCTGGGTGGGGCTATATATCCGCAGTCTGGGGTGGGGGCATTATATCGACAGTCCGGAGGGGGGCATTATATCCGCAGTCTGGAGGGGCATGATTTCCTTAGTCTGGGGGGGCATTATATCATCAGTCTTGAGGGGCATGATATCCTTAGTCTGGTGAGGCATTATATCTGCAGTCGGGGGGGGGGGGGGGGGGGTAATTATATCCGCCGTCTGGTGGGGGGCATTAGATCCGCAGTCTGGGGGGTATTATATCCTCAGTCTGGGTGGGGCATTATATCCGCTGTCTGGGGTGGGGGCATTATATCGACAGTCCGGAGGGGGGCATTATATCTGCAGTCTGGAGGGGCATGATTTCCTTAGTCTGGGGGGGCATTATATCATTAGTCTTGAGGGGCATGATATCCTTAGTCTGGTGAGGCATTATATCTGCAGTCGGGGGGGGGGGGGGGGCATTATATCTGCAGTCTGGTGGGGGGCATTAGATCCGCAGTCTGGGGGGTATTATATCCTCAGTCTGGAGAGGCATTAGATCCGCAGTCTGAGGAGGGCAATATATCCGCAGTCTGGGAAGGGGCATTATATCCGCAGTCTGGGGAGGGGCATTATATCCTCAGTCTGAGGGGGCATTATATCTGCAGTCTGGGGGGGCATTGTATCCGCAGTCTGGAGAGGCATTATATCCTCAGTCGGGGGGGGGGGGGGGGGGCATTATATTCGCAGTCTGGGGAGGGGCATTATATCCTCAGTCTGAGAGGGCATTATTTCCGCAGTCTGGGGGGGGGGGGCAATATATCAGCAGTCTTGGGAGGGGCATTATATCCGCAGTCTGAGGAGGCATTATATCTGCAGTCTGGAGAGGCATTATATCAGCAATCTTGGGAGGGGCATTATATCCGCAGTCTGAGGAGGCATTATACCTGCAGTCTGGGGGGGCATTAGATCCACAGTCTGGGGGGGGGGAATTATATCCTCAGCCTTGAGAGGCATTAGATCTGCAGTCTGGGGAGGGGCATTATATCCGCAGTCTGGGGGGGCATTATACCTGCAGTCTGGGGGGGCATTAGATCCACAGTCTGGGGGGGAATTATATCCTCAGCCTTGAGAGGCATTAGATCTGCAGTCTGGGGAGGGGCATTATATCAGCAGTCTTGGGAGGGGCATTATATCCGCAGTCTGGGGGGGCAATATATCTGCAGCCTGGAGAGGCATTATATCAGCAGTCTTGGGAGGGGCATTATATCCGCAGTCTGAGGAGGCATTATACCTGCAGTCTGGGGGGGCATTATATCCTCAGCCTTGAGAGGCATTAGATCCACAGTCTGGGGAGGGGGCATTATATCCTCAGTCTGGGGGGGTGCATTATATTTGTATTTTTGTGTTTTGTTTTTTACTTTATGAAGCAACAAATTGGTATTAAAGTATCAAAATAAAAAAGCTGGTATAGGCATCAAACTCAAAATTTTGGCTTCGTCACATCCCTACTGGAGATACGGTAGATACATACAGTAGATGCAAAGGAATACATTTAGCATTTTAATTACAAAAAAAGAGTGTCAATACTTTTGGGGTTATTTATGAAGCTCAAGAAGCACAATGCCACGCTGATGCCTACGAAGATTTTTTTTATAGGCCATTATTTATTAGCTTTGATATGCACCATTGAAATCAAATCCAATATATAGTGCAGTTACTGGCATCTTCACCCCTGAACATTCTTTCTTCTTTGAATATCACTGACACCGTACTGGATCCTGGGGCCAAACAGCGCTAGGGCAGGGTGTGTGTTGATATGCACAACATCCTAATGCTGGGTACTGTCAGAACCAGGGTTGGCTCCAGGTTTTTGACGGCCCTCGGGCAACAGAGCCTTAGCAGGCCCCTCATCCATCCACTATGCATCCATCATCCACACACTATGTACAATCACTTGAGGCACCACTAACATACACAAACACACATTATTTATGCTGACACAGACTGACAGACTGACACTGACACACTCAGACACTACCCACAGCACTCATAGCTTAGTCTTCTCCCTCTTCCTTTCTGCCAGACTGCTCTCCACAATGTAAAGTTGAGGACCTTTGGGTCATGCGATCAGATCCTTATCCCTTTTCTCTCTGGGTGCAGAATGCTGACAGGTCCTGCTCCCTCTCCTTTGTCTTCTGATGTTCAGCCTGCTCACCCTGCACTATAGTGAGCAGGCTGAACATTAGAACACCGGGCCCCTCTCCCTCTCTGGGCCCCTAGAGGCGCTGTGGACCCCGGCACTTGCCTGGGTAAGCTCTGTGCTGACGCCGGCCCTGGTAAGAACTATAAGGCGAGGGTGCTTATGACTGCTTTATATATTGGATTTTATTTGCATGATGCATATATTAACACATACTATTATCTGTCTGAATAACTTGCACCACATCATTACTGCAAGCTGCAATTGAAACGAGATTGGCAATCCATAGAGGAGTATTATCACTCTAAATCTTTCTCATTAGTAAGTTTTAAAGATTCTCTGCTCCTAACAGACAGGTTTACAGCTATGCTATATCCTTACCCTTTTAATGACTGGTTTGAAGGGGTTGCATTAGATTAGAATATAGTTACCTTTTGCAGTACAACATAAAGCTGTGAACAACATGAACGTATATGGGGAAGAAAACAGCTATGCTTTACTAATCTTATACAACCCTTGCAATTTCCCTGCACCCATCGCTGACTCATTTTTGCCTGGAAATTGACTCATCATCATCTGGACCTTTAAATCACCTTAATGACACGCATTTTATTTCAATAATTACGTTACTTCAAAAACGAATTGGTTGTTCCAGTGATGAATGAGAGTGCATTCCCACGTAGCAGAATGGTGCACCAGAGAGCCTGTACTGCTGAAGAAAAACTAGATGCATTTACTAGAAGTCTGAGCCATTAATGGATTCCAGAGGAATCCATTTCATATGCCACTGTATGAAATTTGAGAGCAGGTACAGTATTGGTCCACAGAGTACTATCGGTGTCATATTACAATACCATAGAACTCATAGCGTGCATGGGCCACTAGGTAAGATCAAAAAATAATGGGACTGTGCTACTGGTAACATTAATCTCTTATTCACATGATGATAATAATAAATAATTTTAAAACGGTCCCTGTCCCCAATAGGGCTCACAATCTATAGATACCTATCTGTATATGTTTTTGGAGGGTGGGTAGAAACCCGGAGTGCCCGGAGGAAACCCATGCAAACACAGGGAGAATATAGAAACTCCTTGTAGATGTTGTCTTTGTTGAGATTTGATCCCAGGATCCCAGGGCAGCAAATCTACAGTGCTAACTACTGAGCCCCATGTTAGAGAATAAAGGGTCTAGCTAGAAACACTCCTGCAGCCGATAATCAGAACCAATCAGCTGAGGACAGGGAAAATACCAAATCTTTGGTTGATCAGCTGTTTAAAACAGGCTTTAAAAATTATGCTTGTTGGCCACACATCTTCCTGTGTAAACAGGGTAATGTGAGACCAATAACAAAAAAAGAAAAATGACAGCACAGATATTTATATATTGGGGTCTGGGATATGTACCATGTTTCCCCCGGAAATAAGACAGTGCCTTATATAAATTTTTGTTCCCAAAGAGGCACTATGTCTTATTTTCAGAAGATGTCTTAATTCTTAGGATTGGCACAGGGAGGGACGTGAGCAGCACAGGAAGGGGTGGAGAGTGGTGAGCGGCACGGGGAGAGATGTGAACGGTAAGCTGCACGGGGAGGGATGGAGAGCAGTGAGCGGCACAGGGAGGGATGGAGAGTGGTGAGCGGCACTGGAAGAGATGCGAGCGGTGAGCGGTACTGAGAGGGATGGAGAGTGGCGAGCAGAATGGGGAGGGATGGAGAGTGGTGAGCGGCACGGGGAGGGATGGAGAGCAGTGAGCGGCACAGGGAAGGATGGAGAGTGGTGAGCGGCACTGGAAGAGATGCGAGTGGTGAGCGGTACTGAGAGGGATGGAGAGTGGCGAGCAGAATGGGGAGGGATGGAGAGTGGTGAGCGGCACGGGGAGGGATGGAGAGAGGTGAGCGGCACTGGAAGAGATATGAGCGGTGAGCAGTACTGAAAGGGATGGAGAGTGGTGAGTGGAATGGGGAGGGATGGAGAGTGATGAGCGCCACATGGAGGGATGGAGAGTGGTGAGAGGCACGGGGAGGGATGGAGAGTGGTGAGAGGCATGGGGAGGGGTGGAGAGTGGTGAGAGGCACGGGGAGGGGTGGAGAGTGGTGAGAGGCACGGGGAGGTATGGAGAGTGGTGAGAGGCAGGGGGAGGGTGTGATCGTGAGCGGCACAGGAAGGGGTGGAGAGTGGTGAGCGGCACAGGGAGAGATGTGAACGGTAAGCTGCACGGGGAGGGATGGAGAGCAGTGAGAGGCAGGGGGAGGGTGTGATCGTGAGCGGCACGGGGAGGGATGGAGAGTTGTGAGCGGCACGGGGAGGGATGGAGAGTGGTAAGCGGCACGGGGAGGGAGAGAGGTGAGCAGCACGGGACAAGCACCAGGAGGGAGGGGGTGAGCTGCGGTGTGTGGTGATGGACTTTCGGAGGGCACCTTACTTTTGGGGTGGGGTGCCCTATTTTCGGGGGGCTGCATTATTTTGGGCTAGTTGGTAGACTAGTTGGGGGGTCTTATTTTAGGAGCATATCTTATTTTGGGGGAAACACGGTATATATCTTTGCTGTCAGTTTAAAGATCACAAGTAGCAGTCTATACTTACATTGCACTGCTTGTGATCCGGCATCCAGGTCTCCCATTCTCCATCCGCCGGCTGTATTTTCAGGCCATGTCTCCTTCAGAATGATTGGCAGCTGGAGGAGGCAGGTCCTGAAGATACAGCTGGAAAATGGAAGATGGGAGATCTGGATGATGGATCACAAGCATTGTGGATGTGGATATATACATATTTGTGCTGTCAGTTTCCTGGGCTGCAGGAATGATACAAGGAGAGTTAGTGCAGCCAGGCCCCTCAACTTGTGCTGTGTAAAGGCACCACAAAAGAGCGCCGATCTCACTGATCAGTGTTTCCTGTCTTCACAGCCTACAAGTCTGTAGGTCTAATGATATAACGATTTTCCGCACGATAATCGGCCTGTGTAATAGGGCCCTTAGTCAGGGTATCCATCTTATGCGAACTACATGTGAAATGGTTATATGGCTCCTGTGCCTGATAGTGTAAGGGCCCTATTACATGGGACAATTATTGCATGAAAAATTGTTATATTGTTTGAATTTAAACGATAACCATCCTGTGTAATTGCAGGCAATGATAGAAAAATCGTTTGCGTGTCATTGATTGTTGATTTAGATCTGACCCTAAAACCACCACTAATCTTTTGCTAATCATTTACTGTAATTTTACATTAGTTTGCTGTAATTCTGCATTTGTTCACTCATCATTCAGTGTTATTGCACAACGTTTATTGTTTTGCTGGGATCAAATAGAATAAATGATCATAGTAACAATTGTTATAACGATCGTAACTAATTACTATCGTTCTATGTAATGTGGTGAACGATTTAATGTTACGATAAACAATCTCATTTGGGATCGTTTATCGTTAATCGGTAAAAATCGATTCGTCCAATAGGACCAATTCTGGGACTCCCTTGATTTAGAGAACAGAATTCCCAAAGCTCTTGTCTAATTGAGGGGGCAGTGGAGTATTTGCACCGCTGCTCTATCTGTTGTCTATGGAACTGCCAAAGGTATCTGAGCACTGTACATAGGCAATGAATAGAGTGGCAGTGGGCATACTCTACTCTTCCACTCAGATGGGAGCTTTGGGAATCCTGTCTCAAGGTCACCTGTGCATAGGGGATAAATGTTAAGAGTAGAATCACCCCATTAAGCAGCCTTTTTTTTTTTAGTGTAGAATGTATTTCTACTGTTGATTCTAAATCTTTACTAACAGGGATTAGCTTTTATATAAACGTTATAGTTCATGAAAGGCATAGGAATAGATATACAGATAGGTACCCAAAGTTTTTTTTTTTTTATCTAATCCACCTTAAAGACATTTTTTCAGCTCTTACAACTGCCCCCCCCCTTTAAAAATCAGAAATTCCTGATGGATGACAACTTGTAAAGCAAGAAACATTCACAGAAGAAGGCATTTTAAAAATGTTGACAGTGAGATTTTAAATACAGCACTTTACAGATTGAAGCATATTCTGCTATTGATTTTCAGACTATTATGTCAGCGGTTCTCCTGTCTCCGATCAAAAAACTAATATCAGAAAAAGAAAAAAAATGACTGTACGAATTCTGTGTCTGGGAATCTCTGGAACTTTAATACTAATAAATTACTTTCTGAAACTATAAGCCAGGCATAAAAATAAGTCATTGGTTCTGGAAAGTGTACTTTGGGATTTTCACAAAGACACATGTTTCTTGATCTGCATCAGGACACATCTAAAGAGAGGGGAAATATGCATTTTACTATTAGATGTACGTACTAGAAAATTAGTAACTAACTATGGCTCATAAAAGCACTACTGGGAATTATAAAAGATATAACATTTCCATAAATCAGCAATTCACGGGGCTGCCATCTGGTTGAGGAAATGACAAACACATCTGTGCTGAGCTGTGGAGGAGGTGAGACTTCTGTCAGTCAGCAAGTGACGATGGCTTTTTGCAAAAGACAAAAGTACAGAAGTGACAATCATATGGGAATGGAAGCACAGAAATTGTGTGTAAAACTAGTATGACCACATTCATCGATTGACCCTTTTGTATCAAACAACCATTTAGTCCCTAGAAAAACCTTGTTATGACTTATCTCATTCTCTGGTCACATACTACAGATTTTGGAATACCTTAATGCCTGATTTATACAATTTCCTGCCCACCCTAGGTACACTTTTATGACATGAACAAGCATGACAGACTAAGAGGGCGTTCACATGTTGTGCGCATGGCCTGTAAATGCGGAACAGAGTTTGAAGCTCCAGACATCATCATTCTTTATGATGCCCGGAGCTCCGGAACTGTTTATGCTGTGTCAGTACAGTAGCGTGAAGATTTAAACAGTTATAATAAAGAATTATGTCAGGAGCTCCAACCTCTGTTCTGCAGTACATCGTCCATATTTATGGACCTTGCATGGAACAAGTGAATGCCCCCTAGGACTATGCAACCACTATGTAAAAATTTTTGAGTCGAATGATAACTGATCTATTTGCAGTCGTCATTACTGATAGATGGTTGTTATTTGGCGCTAAAATGACAGCCATCCAGAGAGATGGGCATCAGTTTTAAATAGTGGAAACATAACCTAAAGTTGACTATAGACAACACGGTGAAGCAAAGACCTACACAATTGCAAATAACTGGACCATCTTGGTCAATGAAATTTGGCCAATCTTGCCGTAACATTCAAACAAGATTAAACATGGCCAACCACACTTCTGCCGGGCAGTTGTTTGCTGTCAGCAATAGCTAACAATGAGAATTCACACATAATTTATAGATCATGTTCAATTAAAAAGGCCAGAATCAGCCAACTATTATCTTATGTGTATGGCCAACTTAAAAGTAACCTGCTAATAGAAAATGCTTTCCAATCTGCAGGCATCATGTTATAGAACAGTAGGAGCTGAGCAGTTTAATATATAGTTTTGTGGGAAATGTTCCATTATAATGTGTTATTTTTTAAAATTTACACCCAGGTTCACTCTGGGTTTAGTAGTCAAGCGGGAGGTCCTACTGAGATCTTTAGCACTACCTTCCATTACAAGGACAGCCAACTTGACTTCCTAGCCCAGAATAATCAAACGTTTACCAGAATAAATTACAAGTTATTTTGGAGTTTTTCCTACACAATTTTATAGCCTACTGCCTGCGTTTCCAAAGTTGTTGGTTCCCCTTAACACCAAAGACAGATGCAGATGTTTAATGACAGTTCTCAGTTCTACCAGTGGATGCCCAAAAGACCCAGCAATAGATCAGAGAAGATATCAGTAGAAAAAATTTTTATTTTGACTTGTCATCAAAACAACAACTTTCACAGACTAAGGCCCCGTTCCCACTGAGCAAAGCTAGCGGAATTCCACGACGGAATTGTCCGCCGCGGAATGCCGTTAGCCTCCCGCTCATAATGGGAGTCTATGGGAGGCGCGCGCTGCTGCTCTGTACGCGCTGAAGAATGAACATGTTCATTCTTCAGCGCGTACAGAGCAGGAGCGCGCGCCTCTCATAGACTCCCATTATGAGCGGGAGGCTAACGGCATTCCGCGGCGGACAATTCCGTCGCGGAATTTCGCTAGCTTTGCTCAGTGGGAACGGGGCCTAACCATGAATGACAAGTTGTCAACAGCTGTTAGAAATCCCTAATATAATATCTGCAATAGAAAATAGTTATTGATCCCAATCCCTTTGGCCTTTAGGAGCAGTTATACTGCAGATACTTCACATTGATAATGCTCTGATCCTCTGATCACACTGTGATTACATTGCACATTTGGCAAATAAATTCAGGGAATTATCCTATATATATATATATATATATATATATATGCCAAACATATGGCATGATTATATACCATACCGTTGCATGCACATAATAATCAAAATACTTTAATATACAATTATTTCTCTACAATACAACAACCTTTCGTAATAAGCGACATCTGTTTTGGATTTGTTGGATTTATCTTCACATGGTTAATTTAGTTACTCTACAGAAATATCTGGGCCTGCCTACCTGACAAACATTTCCTTTAATGACCTTCACTGGCATTGTGTTTTTGCTGTACAAAAAAAAACGAAAAGTCCAGATTTAAACATAGCATAGAAATTTGGCGGGGAAAGGAATTTCACTAGAAAAGTCCAAGCATTTCGATCTGATACTGACAGCAGGACTCCACCAATGGTGGCAATCATAGAAACTATCAGCTGTCATTATCGATTTAACCTTTGTAAATGTCAGTCTGCAGTGTTGAACACTAAATGATTTATATATGATCTACATATTTAGGACTGGCTAGTCCATAATGCTCTGAGCAAACCCTGTGTTACGCAAAAAAAGGATAGATAGATAGATAGATAGATAGATAGATAGATAAATAGATAGGAGATACAGTAGATAGATAGATAGATAGATAGATAGTAGATAGATAGATATGGATATATATGATAGATAGATAGATAGATATAAACAGGTAGAAAACCGCAGCACTCGAAATACAGTCAAAAAAGCGTGAAGTTTATTCCACCCAAAACTTGCGACGTTTCGCTCCCACACTGGGAGCTTTTTCAAGCAGTGTAACCACATGTGCTCAATACAGGTATATATGTGCTTACATTTCAATAAGATGATTGATAACCAATCAATAAATAAAGTGCAAAAAATTCATATACATATTGTGTCAGTGTGCAAAAACAAATCAAAGTGCCAGCATAAGTGTACAGTTACACGTGTAGGTATAGTGATACTACATAAATGTGATCAATACAAGAAAATACAAAAATTAGGTAAATAAGCATAAACAACCAGCTGGGTACACAGAGGGGGGTCACTCACCAAGGAGACTTGCAGGTGTGGCATTCATAACAATACACGCATGGTAGAACGGCACGTTGCGAAACGTCGCAAGTTTTGGGTGGAATAAACTTCACGCTTTTTTGACTGTATTTCGAGTGCTGCGGTTTTCTACCTGTTTATATACTACGCACCATTGGTCCCGTGTGCTGACCGCTTGGCACCCACCTTCTTATACATTGAGGAGTGCTGCAAGACTTTCTTATTTTTTAGATAGATAGATAGATAGATAGATAGATAGATAGATTGATAGATAGGAGATAGATAGATAGATAGATAGATAGATAGATAGATAGATAGATAGATAAAAAAATTCCTTGAAAGTGTCAGAGAGGCGTGTGACATTGCTGGAGCCTGCCCTGAGCCCGCTGCCTTTCAACACCTCTGCTCACAAATTGAGTTTCCTCTATCGCTCGAACTTATATTGCAAGTGCACGTCTCAGAGTCCTCCACTGAAGATGAAGAGAACGAGTCTAAAGAAAATGTGCCTGTCACTCAATCTGTGAGGAGGTGTGGGGGGGGGGGGGGAGGAGTACATTATGAGGCAACAGGGTCAATGGGGCTAAGTGCCCCCCCCCCATGTTTTCACGCTTACCTGCTCTTGTTCCGTGCTGCTAAACTAAGAACAGCCTGCAAAGTATATGTGATAAAATCAAGAGATGGGCCCTTGCAGACAGCTCTGTTTGTGCAGGCTATGACTGTAGGGACTAAAGCATTACAGGAAATTGTGGCATTTTTACTGATTCTGTGCAAAATTCTTAAAGAGTGCTGTGCCATGCCTTTGGCCTTCCGCCAGCTTGGCCTGCAGGGAATCCCTGATAGGGCAGTCCAAGGCTGCTTATTCCACATCCTATGGATAGAGATAAGGTGTTTTAACCACAAATAGCAGAGAGATGGCAGCTTTTGAATACATGCTGTTGTCTAATTCAACCCCTAGACGACCAATGCCACACAGGTACGGCATGGGCATGCAGCACTATGTAGTAAGCTCAGAAGCTGAGCTTGCTTCATAGTGGATGAGGACTGGCTGATATAAGCAGTCTTCCAGTACCTATCAGCTGCTGTATGTCCTGCAGGAAGGGGTGTATTCTTTAGAGTCTGAAACAGTGCTTTCTACTGACACCCCTGTCCATGACGTGAACTGTCCAAAGCCAGAAAGGTTCTCTATGGGGATCTACTACTAGTCTGAACAGTTACTGTCAGCGACAAAGGTGGCAGTAGAGAGCACTATGTCATACTGGAAAGACTACGCTACTTCATGTAGGACGTCCAGCAGTTGATAAGTGCTGGAAGACTTAAGAGTTTTAAATAGAAGTAAATTACAAATCTATACCAGTTGACACCAGCTGATTTGATTTTTTTTTTTTTGCCTCAGTACCTCTTGTGCATAAGATATCCAAAGCAATTCCTACTGACTTCTTCATAAATATGAACGCTTGGCTGGGCCAACCATATGTGTTTTTCAATTGGAAGAGAGATATATGCTACTGACACTAATCTAGCAGCTTTTCCTCAGTTATGTTCATATCCAACATGCCAATCCTTCTTCCCATAACATCTGTCCTCTGAAAAGAGTCTGTTGACCCCATACACAGGAGATGCTCAGGCAACCCAATCAAAATCAGCAGGTTCAGTCAACACTTTCCTAATGTGTATGGGGATCTTTACTGTCTGAATAACCTTCTTATGAACAGGCATTATTAAATAAACCAATATAAGATTTATGTAAATGATCCAAAAAATTCATATTCTTTAATATTCCGACAACATGATGAATGTGATAAGGGAAACAATAAGGCAGGGGTAGCTTATTAAATAAATCTAGATCTATATTAACTATCAGCTTTTTGCTGTGCTGTTATCCTTACAATGTATTCCATAGTCCTATCATCCCGCATAATAATGTTAGATTTTATTAATTGAAAATATTCATAAAATTAAAATTGACATGAGACCACAGAGCAGAAAATAACTAGATTTTTTTCTTATTTGTAAGAATTTTTAACAACTAAAAGTTCCCATAGCCAGAAAAATTTTCTTTCACAAGGCTGACTTTAGCAGAAGAAAATGTTTGTAAAGTTATCCATAGAGAATATTTGCTGTTAGGCTCAAACATAGTACATTTATTCCAAACATGGCAGCAACCTTGTCTCCCGTCCAAAGTACATATTTATAGAAATGAAAATAGGGAGTAAATCTGAGTTTCTGCACATAAAACATTGCAACATGTTTTACTAGCTCATCTAGGGTATTTTCTAACTAGATGTATCTTTACTAGTCAGTCATCTGCATCCATCCCTCAACAATAGGAAGAGTGAATGAATGTGAAAATGAGTGTTTACATAGGATATTGCCATATACACTATAGATGTCTGACATGGGGGGGGGGTACATTGCTAGGACACTCCTCAACATACTCCATTACTCATCTAAAACCAGGGCAAAAGGAAAAGAGATGTGAATCTTCAATACCAACTCCACCGAAGTCTGCGAGGGGTTAAAGTCTATCTGTTTTTCAGCAAAAAAAAAATTGGAAAAAAGCCCTGGTCTTGATAAATATTTTTGTGTCCCTAGAGTCATCAAGTTGCACTGTTACATTGTTATTTTCTCACTTCTCGTCTTCTCCAGTTCAGCGCCTCCTCTCTTTGCAGTTCTCTGTTTACCAGTGGTTGTGAATTCACATATGGTCAACACAGGACTATATGTGTTATACCGTCGTTTCACTTGCTATAATTGGCTCCGAGTGTTCTGTAATGCAGTTTGTCTTCTGGGTAATTCTTGAGCATAATGATCCGCAAGACAAAATGCTTTTTATTCTGAAGACAAAGAGTCATTTTAGCAAGTGAAAAGTCCATATAACACATACGCTCACATATAACTGCACATACATAAGTGTAAATAAATGTAATTTACTATCCAAGAAGGTATTTTGGCGTCTGAACTATAGAGCGCTTCGATTTTATCTATCCTGAAGACATTTTACACAAAGTCTTGTACAGTGGTACTTTGGGTCTTGAACTTAATTGGTTCTGGAAGGCAGTTTGAGAACCAAGCAGTCTGAGAACCGTGTTTTCCCATATGAAATAATGTAAATGTGTTAAATTGGTTTCAGCACCCAGCAATAATTATCTACAATACTCATTTATTACATTGAAAAGTGCCAAGTTTAATCACTACAGTACAGAACAGCACTATACTGTACAGAACGTTATACACAAGAAACATTCAACAAAACCAGCAATTATAGTACAGTAGTCACTAACTCCTGTACTACTACTGTACTGTGTTCCAGCAGTCTTATACAGTACTGTACTGTATGTGAAGCCTCACTAGTGCTAAACTCACCACGTACAACCCATTGTATTGTACTTCAAGACTGGGTGCCTGAAAAGTGTTTGAGAACCGAGCAAGAATTTGAGAACCAAAGTAAACTTTCCTTGGAAATACTGTTTGAGTTCCGAGCAGCAGGGCTGTATTAACAGCTGCTGCTGCCCTAGGCACTAAACCTGAAGACGCCCCATCTTGGGGAGTGTGGGGGGTAGTGATTTGAGCAACATGCATTTCTCTACATGTAGAAACATTGCCTGAATCGCATTTTTCATGTTTTTTAATGGCTTAAAACAAATAAATTGCCATATTGAATCAATGATTAGAGCAGTCTGCATATTGTCTGGAGGAATTCTTACCACAGGATTGGTAGGTAATAGCTCCAGGCGTCACAATTAACACCACCACCACACCAGACCTGACCAATACCACCATACTGTGACTGGATAACACCGCCATACCAGACCTGACCAATACCACCATACTCTGCATAACACAGCCATACCAGACCTGACCAATACCACCAAACTGTGACTAGATAACACCGCCATACCAGACCTGAACAATACCGCCATACAGGGCTGGATTAAGGCTGGTGGAGGCCCCGGGCGACAATTTTGTTGGAGGCCCCCACTCCCCCCCCCCCAAAAAAAAAAATAATAATAATAAAAAATTAAACTATACCGCGATCTATACATATGGCAGCTTACTGTAGGCGACTTAGCACAGACCCCTCCTCGCTCCTGGCTGTATGGCTCAGCATCCTCCTCTGTTATGCACAAGATGGTCACTAGAGGCTGCAGTGCAGAGGAAGATGCCAGGCCTAGAGACAGGAGCAGGGAGGGCTGACTGTTAGATTGTGTTCTCACATTGTGTTAATAACGCAATGTGAGAACCCAGCAATTGACAAAATACCGAAAAAAAATGTAATTCAGTAACTCACAGGTGACGTCTTCTTTGATCTGAGGCGATCGCTCTCCGTTTCCTTTCCATCTTGCCCAGACCTCCATGATGATTTCTTCAAGCTACAATTCATCTCTTCAGAACCTGTCAGACAAACATCTTAGACTCCGCACATTTCCAGCAACTTCCTTCCCTTTTTCCCACCTATAGGCTTTCATACAGTAGTAACTCCGCTGTTTGGTGTGATGTGCAGTAAAGTAGGGAGGTTTGTGGGTCCCGTGCTGTGCCCCCCATATAGTAATAATGTCCCCATGCTGTGCCCTCCATATAGTAAAAATGCCCTCTGTCCCCATAGTAATGCCCTCTGCCATGTCCCCATAGTAATGCCCCTTCTCTGCCCCCATAGTAATGTCCCCTGCTCTGCCCCATAGTAATGTCCCCTGCTCTGCCCCCATAGTAATGTCCCCTGCCCTCCCCCCATAGTAATGTCCCCTGCTCTGTCCCATAGTAATGTCCCCTGCTCTGCCCCATAGTAATGTCCCCTGCTCTGCCCCCATAGAAATGCCCCCTGCTCTGCCCCATAGAAATGCCCCCTGCTTTGTCCCCTTAGTAATGTCCCCTGCTCTGCCCCCATAAAAATGCTTCATGCTCTGCCCCATAGTAATGTCCCCTGCCCTGCCCCCCATAGTAATTTCCCCTGCCCCCATAGTAATGTCCCATGCTCTGCCCTGTCCCCTGCCCCATAGTAGATTCCCCCCCTGCTCAGCCCCTATAGTAATGTCCCCTGCCCCGTAATAGATGCCCCCTGCTCTGCCCCTATAGAAATGCCCTCTGCTCAGCCCCTATAGAAATGCCCTCTGCTCTCTCTCAATACAAGAAAATAAAAAAATTTAATCATACTCACTAATCCGGGCGGGGTTCTCTTCTCCCTTGTGTGCACCTTGTGGATCCACCAGCAGGCGTGATGATGTCATCGCTCTGCACCTGCTGGTGAGATCGGATCCACGCAGGGATGAGACTAGAATGAAGTTGCTAGAAGGAGGTCCTCCCCCTGGAGTCTGTATTCTAGCTTGTTCACCATAGAGCAATGGAGTTGCCAGACATTATTACAATCAGGAGGCATTACATGAGGTATACCGGGGGGAACTACTCTGACCCCCTACTCCATCTATACAGTATATGTATATACAGGACCCCCTACTCCATCTATACAGTACATATATATACAGGGCCCCCTACTCCATCTATACAGTACATGTATATACAGGACCCCCTACTCCATGTATACAGTACATGTATACAGGACCCCCCTACTCCATCTATACAGTACATGTATATACAGGACCCCCTACTCCATGTATACAGTACATGTATACAGGACCCCCTACTCCATCTATACAGTACATGTATACAGGAGCCCCTACTCCATCTATACAGTACATGTATATACAGGGCCCCCTACTCCATCTATATAGTACATGTATATACAGGACCCCCTACTCCATCTATACACTACATATATATACAGGACCCCCTACTCCATCTATACAGTACATGTATATACAGGACCCCCTACTCCATCTATACAGTACATGTATATACAGGACCCCCTACTCCATCTATACAGTACATGTATATACAGGACCCCCTACTCCATCTATACAGTACATGTATATACAGGACCCCCTACTCCATCTATACAGTACATGTATATACAGGGCCCCCTACTCCATCTATACAGTAATGTATATACAGGACCCCCTACTCCATTTATACAGTACATGTATACAGGACCCCCTACTCCATCTATACAGTACATGTATATACAGGACCCCCTACTCCATCTATACAGTACATGTATATACAGGGCCCCCTACTCCATCTATACAGTACATGTATATACAGGACCCCCTACTCCATCTATACAGTACATGTATATACAGGACCCCCTACTCCATCTATACAGTACATGTATATACAGGACCCCCTACTCCATCTATACAGTACATGTATATACAGGGCCCCCTACTCCTACTATACAGTACATGTATATACAGGGCCCCCTACTCCATCCATACAGTACATGTATATACAGGGCACAACAGGTATACCAAACTGTGACTGGGTAACACTGCTACACCAGACCTGACCAATACCGCCATACTGTGCTGGATAACACTGTCATACCAGACCTGACCAATACCCCCATACTGTGACTGGATAACACCTCCATACCAGACCTGACCAATACCGCCATACTGTGACTGGATAACACTGCCAGACCTGACCAATACCGCCATACTGTGACTGGATAACACCTCCATACCAGACCTGACCAATACCGCCATACTGTGACTGGATAACACCTCCATACCAGACCTGACCAATACCGCCATACTGTGACTGGATAACACCTCCATACCAGACCTGACCAATACCGCCATACTGTGACTGGGTAACACCGCCACACCAGACCTGACCAATACCGCCATACTGTGACTGGATAACACTGCCACACCTGACCTGACCAATACCGCCATACTGTGACTGGATAACACTGCCACACCAGACCTGACCAATACCGCCATACTGTGACTGGATAACACTGTCATACCAGACCTGACCAATACCGCCATACTGTGACTGGATAACACTGTCATATAAGACCTGACCAATACCGCCATACTGTGAATGGATAACACCGCCACACCAGACCTGACCAATACCGCTATACTGTGCTGATAACACTGTCATACCAGACCTGACCAATACCGCCATACTGTGACTGGATAACACTGCCATACCAGACCTGACCAATACCGCCATACTGTGCTGGATAACACTGTCATACCAGACCTGACCAATACCGCCATACTGTGACTGGATAACACTGCCATACCAGACCTGACCAATACTGGCAAACTGTGACTGGGTAACACCGCCACACCAGTCCTTACCAATACCACCATACCGTGACTGGATAACACCGCCACAACAGACCTGACCAATACCGCCATACTGTGACTGGATAACACCCCCATACCAGACATGACCAATACGGACACACTGTGACTGAATAACACTGCCATACGGGTAAATATAACCCTGCAGGTATACAGGACACTACAAGTATACAGGACCCCAAAACTATACACTACAAGTGCACGGGACCTCCACAAAACTATATACTACAGGTATACAGGACCCCAAACTTTACACTACAGATATACAGGACCCCAAAACTATATACTACAGGAATACAGGACCTCCACCAACTATATACTTCAGGTATACAGGACCTCCACCAACTATATACTACAGGTATACAGGACCCCAAACTATACACTACAGGTATACAGGACCCCAAAACTATACACTACAGGTATACAGGAACTCCACCAACTATATACTACAGGTATATAGGACCCCAAACTATACACTACAGGTATACAGGATCTCAAAACCATACACTACAGGTATACAGGACCTACACCAACTCTATAATACAAGTATACAGGACCCCAAATATACTACAGGTATACAGGAACTCCACCAGCTATATACTACAGGTATATAGGACCCCAAACTATACACTACAGGTATACAGGACCTCCACCAACTCTATACTATAGTTATACAGGACCCTCAAACTATTTACTACAGGTATACAGGACCCCCGAACTATATACTACAGGTATACAAGACCTCCACCAATTATACACTACAGGTATCCAGGACCCTCAAACTATAATCTACAGGTATACAAGACCTCCACCAACTATACATTACAGGTATACAGCACCAACTATATACTACAGGTATACAGGACTCCCAAACTATACAGTACAGGTATACAGGACCTTCACCAACTGTACACTGCAGGTATACAGGACCTCCCTCAACTATACACTATAGGTATACAGCCCACCAACTATGCACTACAGATATGCGAGACCCCTAAAAACTATACATTGTGGGTATACAGAACCCCTCCAACTATGCACTACAGGTATACACTAATTCCACTGATTGACTCAGATGAAACAATACCTTAAGCTTGGCCTCCTGGGCACCTTAGAACAAATCTAATTAACACACGACACTTTATACCCGGGCAGCGCCGGGTACATTTTCTAGTATAGTATAAATGCTCATAATCAAACGACCTATTCAATACTAAACAGGTACATTTCTTAACACTCTGTTTACTTATCTTCTACTGTTTTATTTCAGTAATCATTAAAAGGATATCTACACAGTACAAACACACAGACATAATAAACCATAGTACATAATCTGATGCAGAACTGAAGGCAAATCTGTAAACCAACATGAAGTAGAACCATATGTAGAATATACAATACAGAAGCAAGTTCATCATGACATCTCTGAAAACAGCTGTTGTGTATATGGACCATGGTATGGCAAGGACTGAGAAATAATGAAGCACCTTCTAAGAAGAGATAAAAGTGGTAAGCTGTCCATGAAGTTATATAATGTCATTTAGGACCCTTGTATGATTGAGATGAAGATGCTTGGTAGCTTGTTAACACATTTATAGATACATAACAAGCTTTTGTGAGTGACCATAAAGGAGGCATTTAGCAATCCTTGTCTTCCTCCCACATATAAAGATGAGTGTGATAGCCTCTACTTGGGGTTGGAATGTTAATGGGACAGAGATGCACGGCACAAGTATATACATTTGGGAAGCATAAGCTCTAAATTCTTGCCATCCAGCAGAGATGTAATGAAGGTAATCTATTAAGTTCAGAGCTAAGATTCTTAAGAAGGGGTTCAAGTAAAGTTTATAAATTTTGAAGAATGTCATAGACATGCCCACTGGATCAGAATGGAGGTCTAGTGCATTTCCAATACGCGTGGTTTGTAACCATGGATTCCCAAACTTTCTGGATTAAGAGTCGACTTTGCTGCTGCTTTGGTAGCGACTTTGCGCTTTCATTTCTATTTGATTATTTCGATAAAACACTCCTTAGAGGGTATGGACATTGTCATGGGAATCCTCAGGTTAAGGCTATGTTCCCACTACATAAGAGACCGGCCGTTCCGTGACCCGGCCGGGTCGCAGAACGGCCGGTCTCTGCAAAGATCATTTCGGCCGCAGTGTTCTAATCAGAACTTCACACAGCACACAATGAAGCAAGCGGCTGGAGCCGCTTGCTTCATTGTGTGAACTGACAGAGCTTTCTGCGGCCGCAATTCACTGAATTATGGCCACAGAAAACTGACGTCAGTTCTTTGCGGCGCCGTATGGGATCCTGGCCGGAGCGTATACTATGTGTAAGCGCTCCGGCCGGGATCCCATAGCAGTTAAGGCAGTGTTCCACGCCGTACTTTTACGTAGTTTGAACATAGCCTAAATCTCTAAAATAATCTACCAAGGTTAAAGGGAATCTGACAGCTAAAAATTGCTGCTAAAACTGCTCCCAAGCCAATGGTAGGGATGAGGGAATTTACAGCGCTTCGTTACCTCAGAAATCTACTCATCAGCCGGCTGCCTTTTAACTTATTGCCGTTCCTCCCTGGGTGCTGGGAAAAGCTGGATCAAGTCCTGGGAAACTTCTCTGAGTTTGGGAGGTGTGGCTCTGAGCAGCAGTGTGTAAAAAGGCAGCCGGCTGATAAGCAGATTTCCGAGATAACGAAGCACTTCACTATTACTGTAAATTCCCTCATCTCTAATTAATAATACAAAAGATATTTAAGAGTTACCTTTGGGCAACCCCTTAAGGACCATGATGTTCCGGTACATCTTGGGAGCCTGTCACTTAAGGACCCATGACGTAGCAATACGCCAATGGGGCCAGCGGTGCTACGAAGTGAGTTCAACAGCTCCCGGCAGATAACACTGATGAATGCTATGCTATGGCAAAATGTAAAAATGTTAAAGTCCCCTAGGGGGACGTAAAAAGTGTAAAATAAAAAAGTTTTAAAAAACATGCTATAGTCCATCCCCCAATAAAGTTTAAATCACCCCCCTTTCCCATTTTATAAATAAAACGTATAAAAATAAATAAACATATTATATACCGTAGTGTGCTTAATTGTCCGATCTATTAAAATAAAACAATATTGTTAACACATGGTGAACGGTGTAAACAAAAAGCAGTAAGAAAAAAAAAAGGTCAGAATTTATGATTTTTTTGGTTATATTTTATAAAAACTAGAGATCATGCCCCATACAGTCCCGTTGGTGAAAAAATAAAATTGTTATTGGAGTCACAATAGGGCCATTGTAATCATACCTATTTGCAAAAAAAAAAAAAACATGGCCCTGTAGATGAAAAAATAAAGAGTTATAGCTCTTGGAAGGCGAGGAGGAAAAAACTACAACGCAAAACTGAAAATTGGGGCGGTCCTTAACCCCTTCCCCCAATATGACGTCCAGGGACGTCATGAAAAGCAGTGGCAGAACGCATCATGACGTCATGCTTTCCCTGCCTCCCCCCTCTGTCCCTAGGTAGATCGGGCAGCAGGAGGAGGCTGTGTCACACAGCCTCCTCCTGCTGCCACTGCCCGGAGGGGAGCCGCGCTCCCCCCCGGGCAGTTAACCCCATAAACGTTGCGGTCAATGCGACCGCAGCGTCTATGGGGAGATTCAGTGTCCCCCGCCGATCGGGCGGCGGGGGGAGGCTGCAGAACGCTGCCTCCCCCCACCGCCACTCAATGTGTGTCCCCTGGCCCCCTCCCCTCGTCCCCCGATACCGGCGGATCGCCGCTACTACCGTTTTAGCGGCGATCCGCCGGTACCGGGCATTACCGGCGCCGCCGATAGCTTTCATCTGATGAAAAATGTCCCCTCAGACCTCAGATCAGCCCCCCGATCACCCTACCTGGGCGGCCATCAGATCCAAGATGGCCGCCCCCATCCCTGCGAAGAGGGATGGAAATGAATTAGTGATCAAAGCCCCATGCTCTCCGCCACCGGAGGTAGCGGAGAGCATGGGGCAGTGATCGGGGACCCCCCCGTGTGGTCCCGGAGAAGGCGATCGGCGGTATATACTATATACCGCCGATCGCCTGTTCCCAGTGCTGATCAGCACTTTTTATCCCCTGTCACCATAAATCATTGGTGACAGGGGATAAAAAGTGTCACCTGCCCCCCCCCCCCAAGTCGGCCCCCCCCCCCCCCCCCCCCCAGTCACCCCCATCCCCCAGTCACCCCCCCCCTTCCCACATACGTTACCTGATCCACGGAGCTCCGTCCTCCTCGGCGTCCAGGCTGATTCTGAAGTGCGTATGCGCTCCAGAATCAGTTATCTCAGAAAATTTAAAGTGACAGACCAATTTGGTCTCTGTCACTGAACTATGATTACTGTGATAGAAAATATCACAGTTATCATAGTAATACAGTGAAAATTAATGTATAAAGTACAAAAAGTGAAAAACATACAAAAAATAAAACACACACTTTTTATTATAGTAATAATTGCAGTTTACTCCCAGATTACCCCTAGCCCCCCCAAATTACCCGTAACCACCGCAGGTTGCCCATATCCGCCCCAGATTGCCCGTATCCGCCCCAGATTGCACGTAATCACCGCATGTTGCCCATAACCACCGCACGTTGCCCATAACCACCGCACATTGCCCATAACCACCGCACGTTGCCACTAACCACCGCACGTTGCCACTAACCACCGCACGTTGCCCATAACCACCGCACGCTGCCCATAACCACCGCACGTTGCCCATAACCACCGCACGCTGCCCATAACCACCGCACGTTGCCACTAACCACCGCACGCTGCCCATAACCACCGCACGTTGCCACTAACCACCGCACGTTGCCACTAACCACCGCACGTTGCCCATAACCACCGCACGTTGCCTATAACCACCACACATTGCCCATAACCACCGCACGTTGCCCATAACCACCGCACGTTGCCTATAACCACCACACATTGCCTATAACCACCACACATTGCCCATAACCACCGCACGTTGCCCATAACCACCGCACGTTGCCCATAACCACCGCACGTTGCCTGTAACCACCCCAAATTGCCAGTGAGCCCCTCCAGATGGTCCGTAATCATCCCCGATTGCCCGTAACCCCCCCATATTGCACGTAACCACTGCATGTTGCCTCTAACTCACACACGTTGCCAGTGACCCCCTCCAGATTGCCCGTAACCACACCAGATTGCCGTAACCACCCAAAATTACATGTACCCACCCTTGATTACCTATAAGCACTTCAGTTTATCCGTAACCACCCCAGATTGTCTGTAACCACCCCATGTTGCCCATAACCACCCCATGTTGCCTATAACCACCGCACGTTGCCCATAACCGCCGCACGTTGCCCATAACCGCCGCACGTTGCCTGTAACTACCCCAAATTGCCAGTGACCCCCTCCAGATGGTCCGTAATCAGCCCCGATTGCCCGTAACCCCCCATATTGCACGTAACCACCGCACGTTGCCTCTAACCACTGCACGTTGCCTCTAACTCACACACGTTGCCAGTGACCCCCTCCAGATTGCCGTAACCACCCAAAATTACATGTACCCACCCCTGATTACCTATAAGCACTTCCGTTTATCCGTAACCACCACAGATTGTCTGTAACCACCCCATGTTGCCAGTAACCACCGCAGATTGTCTGCAACCACCCCATGTTGCCCATAACCACCGCAGATTGTCTGTAACCCCCCCAGGTTGCCCCTAATCACATGTAATTCCCCCCAGATTGCCTCTAACCACCGCATGTTGCCTCTGACCAACGCATGTTGCCCCCGACCACCGCACGTTGCCCCCGACCACCGCACGTTGCCCCCGACCATCGCACGTTACAGGTTCCCATCCCAGATTACCTATAAGCACTTCAGTTTATCCGTAACCACCCCACGTTGCCCGTTACCACCCCACGTTGCCCGTTACCACCCCACGTTGCCCGTAACCACCGCAGGTTGCCCGTAACCACCGCAGGTTGCCCGTAACCACCTCCAGATTACCCATAACCACACCACATTACCTGTAATCTCATTTTTTTGTTGTATTTTAGTAACTGCGCTATTCTAATAACCATTACTAGCTGCGGGTTTGCTCCAGCAAATTGGCGCTCCCTTCCTTCTGAGCCCTGCTGTGTGCCCATACAGTGGTTTATGCCCACATATGGGGTACCGTTGTACTCAGGAGAACCTGCGTTACAAATTTTGGGGTGCGGATTCTCTCATGTTCCTTGAGAAATTGAAAAATTTTAAACTAAACGAACATATTATTGGAAAAATTCGAGTTTTTCATTTTTACTGTCTTATTTTGAATACTTTCCTCTAATACCTGTGGGGTCAAACCGCTCACTGCACCCCAAGATGAATTCTTTGAACGGTGTACTTTCCTAAATGGGGTGACTTTTGGGGGGTTCTCTTCTGCTGACACTACAGGGGCACTGCAAACGCACCTGGCGCTCAGAAACTTCTTCGGAAAAATCTGCACTGAAAATGCTAATTGGCGCTCCTTCCCTTCTGAGCCCGGCTGGGTGCCCATACAGTGGTTTATGCCCACATATGGGGTACCGTTCTACTCAGGGGAACCTGCGTTACAGATTTGGGCATGCAGCTTCTCTCCTGTTCCTCGTGAAATTGAGAAATTTCAAACTAAACAAACATATTATTGGAAAAATTCAAGTTTTTCAATTTTACTGTCTTATTTTGAATACTTTCCTCTAATACCTGTGGGGTCAAAATGGTCACCACACCCCAAGATGAATTCTTTGAGGGGTGCACTTTCCAAAATGGGGTGACTTTTGGGGGGGTTCTCTTCTGCGGACACTACAGGGGCACTGCAAACGCACCTGGGGCTCAGAAACTTCTTCAGCAAAATCTGAACTGAAAATGCTAATTGGCGCTCCCTTCCTTCTGAGCCCTCCTGTGTGCCCATACAGTGGTTTATGCCCCCATATCGGATACTGTTGTACTTAGGAGAACCTGCGTTACAAATTTTGGGGTGCGGATTCTCTCATGTTCCTTGTGAAATTGAGAAATTTTAAACTAAACGAACATATTATTGGAAAAATTCGAGTTTTAAATTTTTACTGTCTAATTTTAAATACTTTGCTCTAATACCTCTGGGGTCAAAATGGTCACCACACCCCAAGATGAATTCTTTGAGGGGTGTACTTTCCAAAATGGGGTGACTTTTGGGGGGGTTCTCTTCTACGGACACTACAGGGGCGCTGCAAACGCACCTGGCGCTCAGAAACTTCTTCAGCAAAATCTGCACTGAAAATGCTAATTGGCGCTCCTTCCCTTCTGAGCCCCGCTGTGTGCCCATACAGTGGTTTATGCCCACATATGGGGTACCGTTGTATTCAGGAGAACCTGCGTTACAATTTTTGGGGTACTTTTTTTCTCTTTTTCCTTGTGAAATTGAGAAATTTCAAACTAAATGAACATATTATTGGAAAAATTCGTGTTTTTCATTTTTACTGTCTAATTTTGAATACTTTCCTCTAATGCATGTGGGGTCAAAATGCTCATCCTACCCCAAGATGAATTCTTTAAGGGGTGTACTTTCGAAAATGGGGTGACTTTTGGGGGGATTCTATTCTGCTGACACTACAGGGGCACTGCAAACGCACCTGGCGCTCAAACTTTTTCAGAAAAATCTGCATTAAAAAAGCTAATTGGCGCTCCTTCCCTTCTGAACCCGGCTGTGTGCCCATACAGTGGTTTACGCCCACATATGGGGTACCGTTGTACTCAAGAGAACCTGTGTTACAAATTTTGGGGTGCAGATTCTCTCATGTTCCTTTTGGAAAGGAGAAACTTTAATCTAAACATATATATTATTGGAAAATTACAATTTTTGATTTTTTTTAAGGCCTAATTGTGAATACTTTCCTCCAGCCCCTGTAGGGTTAAAATGCTCATTATACCCCTAGATTAATTCTTTAAGGTGTCTAGTTTCCAAAATGGGGTCACTTATGGGGGTTTCCAGTATACAAGCCTCCTAAATCAACTTAAAAAAAGAACTGGTCCCTAAAAAAAATCAGTTTTGGAAACTTTCACAAAATGTGATAATTTGCTAATAAATTTCTAAGCCCCATAACAGCCTAAAAAAGTAAAATATGTTTCCCAAATTATGCCAGAATAAAGAGGACATATTGGTAATGTGATTTAGTAACTAATTTATGTGCTATGACTTCCTTTTTTAGAAGCAGAGAATTTCAGAAGTTCATAAAATGCAAAATTTTCAAATTTTTCATGATATTTTGATGTTTTTCACAAAAAACACACAAAGTAATGACCAAATTTTGCCACTAATATAAAGTGCCATATGTGACGAAAAAACAATCTCAGAATCGCTAGCATACGTTAAAGCATCACTGAGCTCTAAGCGCATAAAGTGAGACAGGTCAGATTTTGAAAAATGAGCCTGGTCATTAAGGCCAAAACAGGCTGCGGAGGCAAGGGGTTAAGGGGTTCATATTTTCAGTGCATTTTTTGTAAAACATTTTTTTTTACTCCATGACAGTGTTGAAGATGTCATGATATTTTGTGAAGGCCATAACAATATAGCGCTTACTTTCTTAATACAGACCTTGTTTACATTCCTTATTGCTTATTGAAGAAACTCTTCAACTCTGCAAGGTGTCGGTGTGATTTTCCATATATAATACTTTTAACTTGTAATTTGGAGTAGACAGTCAATACCAAGACACGCCTAGAGTGCAACCAAACCAACAGTGTCATGCTGTGCAGGATGGCATCAGCAGTGTCACAGACATGTCTGTGACACACTCATAGAATTAAAGAACTTTTTTCAAAGGTAACTCTTAATGTATGTTCCTTGTACTATTGATGCCTGGCAGCAGTTTTAGCAGAGAGTGTCAGCTCTCAGTTTGCCTTTAAAGAGTACCTGTCGTGAAAAATAATTTGTGTCATGTCATGAGGTGTGAATTAATCACATGGAAAAATTAATGAATGTAAATTACAAACATGGTTTATATCACATCCCCTGTTGATTTAAATTTTAAAGTCCTAACGACAGGTACACTCAAAGGCTATGTTCACACAACATATTTATTCAGTCAACATCGTTCGTTATTAATTGAATAAATACATTGTAGGTCAGGATGGACTTCATTGACACCGGCTGTTCTGTGACACGGCTGGTGTCATACATAATGTGAACCCTGCCTTAATAGATTAAGATACCATGTCATAAGGTAAATGGAAATTACTAAGGGTCCATTTACACAGAAAGATTATCTGCCAAAGATTTGAAGCCAAAGCCAGAAACAGACTATAAACAGAGATCAGGTCATAAAGGAAAGCCTGAGATTTCTCCTCTTTTCAAATCCATTCCTGGCTTTGGCTTCAAATCTTTGGCACATAATCTGTCAGATAATCTTTCTGTGTAAATGGACCCTAAGTATATACTAGCACATCTTGTGCGGCTGCTATTCACTGAATAGCGCTCGCATAAAAAAGACTGTCAATTATTTTGTGCGGCTGCAGAGAACCACGGCCAAAGTGTATAAAGACTGTATACACTATGGCCGTGATTCCATACAGTGTAATGTAATTGTACACTGTCATTAAACAACGGCCGATGTTTAATGTAAAAATATGTTGTATGAGTGTGGCCTTAAAGCGAATGTACCTGATATAGAACGTTCTATACCATTTATAGAACAGCGCTGGCGTGGGGAAGCCACGGTCCGGTTCCCCTGTAGAGCGCCATTCTATTTAAGCACTGGAGGCCGTCCGGCCCGCCCTTCTATGATGCTGCCCCATTGATTAAAATGGAGCCGCATTATAGAGGGGCGCGGGTTTCCTCCCACTGGGGGTGGGCCAGCCCTCTTCCAGTGCTTTACCCCCGGCCTGGTGCCTATGAATATAACGGCGCCGTACACGGGAACCAGGCCATGAAATAAGGACCGCGGAACTGGCTTCTCCGCACCGGCGCCATTCTATACATGGGTAAATCTTAAAACGAATGTACCTGATGGTACATTTGCTTTAATATACCCTAGAAAGGTGTTTGTAGGCGTCCCCTATCTTTTTCCTCTTGTCTCTATATTCTTACTTCTTTCATGTCTTTCTGTATTCCACTTGTTAGCCTAGGTGTTTGTCTTAAATCTACGCTTTTGGTTCCTTTTTGGCTCTTGCTATGGATTTTGAAGTAGTTTTGCAATCTCAGACCTTCACATGAACCTTAAATGCATCTATATGATATCTATTATTTGCTTGTTTGCATTGGTGTGCCAAACTTCTTATATAATTGTATGCTGCTCTCATTGTATATCACTTTTCTTTGTAACCTTTAAAGGCCCTATTCCACCAACACATCTGACGACAGATTATCTGCCAAAGATTTGAAGCCAAACCCAGGAACAGACTATAAACAGAGAACAGGTCATAAAGGAAAGACTGGATTTCTCCTCTTTTCAAATCCACTCCTGGGTTTGGCTTCAAATCTTTGGAAGATAATCTGTCGTCAGATCTGTTGGTGGAATAGGGCCTTAAGACTCTATTGGCATTCTTCACTTTTGTGCACTTTGTATACTTTGTCAATGCTTAAATACTTTAATAAAAGCCGATTAAACATAAATGAGGTTTACTGTTGTTCCTCCAAAAAAGAGACTGGATTGGTAAATGTTTAGCCAGAAAGGGTAGAATTGCAACAGGCAACAAATATAAGGGATGTGGATGTGTCAAAACCCTAGTCGGACCAACAGGGAATACGGGTTACAATTATGGAGTACAAGAAAACATTGCAGAACTAAAAGGTATTTGAAGATCTAAAAAAAAAAGCTAGAATGTGTTAAGACCCACTTTAACTGGGTTTAATTGAACAGCTAATTTTTCTTCTTCTCTGATTCAGGCAACAACTCCTAGGTATATAGATGGAATAGCGGGGTGTCCCCAGAGATGTCGCAAGAAGTGTTTCTCCTACTGGAGTTTGCAGCTTGCCTGTGTGAGAATTCAGTAGGCGTTGTGTAATACTTAATTTGCAGAACTTAAATAAGAATTAACCAACAGCCTTCCCCCAGCAGGAGCCCTTAGCGGTCAGCTCATCCATTCTGCATCATTGTAGTTTTCTATACTAGAGATGAGTAATTGGTTCGGGAATTTATTCTTATAAGTTGGGAAGGTACTTTTTCTTTTTTTTCTAAAACATAATGAAAAAAGCCTCACATGGCATTGTGCTTGTCTCCAACATTCCATAAAGTGAAAAAAAAACAAATATCTTTTTAAAGAGGATGTACCATCAGGCATTTGATTTGTACGATCGGCATTTGATTAGCTGGGGCTGCTGAACTTGGATAAAGCTCTAACATTGTCAGGAAAACATGGATACAGCCAATGACTATATCCATGTTTTCCACATAGCCTTAGGGCTTTATCCAACTTCAGCAGCCACCACTAATCAAATGCCGAAAGTTCAGGTTCGGATGGTTCGCTCATCTCTATTGAAAATGTTTACTGGCGAGCTATGGGTTTAAGCATATTTGGCGGGGGGGGGGGGGGGGGATATTTATCAAACTGGTGTAAAGTGGAATTGTCTTAGTTGCCCCTATCAACCAATCAGTTTCCAATCCTTTTATTTCTCAAAGAATCTGTGAGGAATGAAAGAAGGAATCTGATTGGTTGCTAGGGGCAACTAAGACAATTCCATTTTACACCAGTTTGATAAATCTCCCCCATGGTGTGTATTATTTACTCTAGTGATATTTTGTCCTTATTTGTTCCCGTGGTTGGACACCCACAATCAGTATATTATCTGTTATCCTGTGGATAGGGGATAACATGATCAGTTGGGTATACCCAACTTCATAAAAACCAAGAACAGTTTAGAAAGCAACAAAATCTAAATATAACAGACTACAAATAATTACAAACAAAGCAAAGCACTTTGTTTGCCCGTCATTCGACTTATACGCCAGCTGTCTTTAATCTTTGTGATACTTTCTGCCACTTTTCCCTGGGTGCCTGAAAAAACGGGATCCAGTCCTAGGAAACTTTTTCTAGTTTCCCAGGACTGGATCCACCTTTTTAAGCAGCTGGGGAGGAGCGGCAGGGAGCGTCACAACGATCAAAGGCAGCTGGCGTATAAGTTGACTGACGGGCAAACAAAGTGCTTTGTTTTGTTTGTAATGTAAATTCACCCATCTCTAGCAATGAGCATACATTTTGTGTAGTATCCTATGCCAGGAATAATTCATTTTAACCATAGAATTATTTTAGCATAATAAAATCATAAGATCAAGTTGCCAATGGGAAACTGACTTGCTTGGCATAATGTTACCTAGAACAGGTCTTGTTTACAAGTAATCATATGAGGGGAGATTTATCAAACATGGTGTAAAGTGAAACTGGCTCAGTTGCCCCTAGCAACCAATCAGATTCCACCTTTCATTTTCCAAAGAATCTGTGAGGAATGAAAGGTAGAATCTGATTGGTTGCTAAGGGCAACTGAGCCAGTTTCACTTTACACCATGTTTGATAAATCTCCCCCATGGTCTTTTGGGAGAACACATAGTACACCCTGTAACCATTCTGTCCTGCAAACATTTGCTATTCAAACAATGCTTCCTTATTTACTGGAAATTTGTAATTCACGTTGTCTTCCCCACATTAGCTTAGGTTCACATCTGTTTTTTTGTTCACTAGTAAAAAAAACCCAAAAAACAATGGACTACCACCTAATTTTTATCGTGGCCCCAGACATTTTACCCGACAAAATAGTGCACCATGCACTATATTTTGTCCAACATTTTTAGTTGGAATCTGCAATGTAGGCAGATGGAAATGGTAGCCTTTTCAACCACATCTGTGTCCTTAGGACAGAGAGAGGTGTAGTTGACAACTATGGTTGAACTAGGAGCCACCATACAATTTCGTAGGCCACTGCCACAGTGACATCATTTTGCTTGCCTGCATGACTGGATGAGTATTTTTTTGTTGTTGTTGAAGGGGGGCACAATTACTGTATGGAGACACCTCAACTATGAGTTGGCACTATCAAAATGAAGAGGGGGCACTCTATAAATATGTAGGGGCACTCTTCATGTGAACAGGTGAGTAAAGGTGCACTGTAAATATATAGCGACAGTAAAGGGGCACTAATAATGTGAAGAGGGCTCTAAGGTGACACTTTTTCTACATGGGGGCACTTTGACTGTAAAAGAAAAAAAAAGAGGCACTAATAACATCTTGGGGCATTGTCTGTATGGCTGTTCCTTTTTTATGGGGGTGGGGGGGGGGGTGGATAACTTCAGTTATTAGGGTACCAGTAGCAGTAGTACAGGCAAAGTAATGGGGGAAGTACCTGGATAGACAGCAGATTGGAAGGTTTTTGTAGAGGGTAATAAGAAGGTGATGCAAAAGCAATGAGCCAAAGATGCCTGGGCAGCAAACTCTGCAAAGACAAGCTGTGGCTGGAGGAAGTATTTATGGCGCTGTGGGCTGGATGGAGAAAAAGAGGAAAACACCAGTACCTGACTGGTGTTTTCCTCTTTTTCTCCATGCAGCCCAAAACACTGGAGGAGAGGTCATCTATGAGTTTTTGGATATAACTGTACTATAATTACTTACACAGTCTGCATGGAGCTTATTGTGGTGCGCCTATCTGTGCAGTTGTAAACACATGTCACTAGAGTTGGGAGTGAACTCAGGCCTCAGTGTTTTGCCTTATCTGGGCAGTAGCGATACTTTTTTTTTGTTCCTTTAATTAAGCATTTAATTACATTGGGATTCATAAATCAAAACAGTCTATGGATAAAAAAAAAACAACCTTCCATGCTATAAAGGTACATTTTCAAAGAGGCTTTCTAAGTGGAGATTTCCTTTAAGAATGCATAGGTAGTGATACTTTGTTTCATTAATATTTTATAACACTCCAGAACAAAATTCTACATCGGTGAATGTACAATGACTTTAGAAAAAGAATCAGTGTGCATTCTAGGCATTAAGTAGGGAAACGCTATGGAAAAAGGAAGGCAATGAGAGAAAGGTCAAAAAGCGGAGTCTTAAGAGAGGCAACCTGTATGCATCCAAGAGAAAAGATTTCCTATGCAGCACCGTTTTTCCTCTCTACGGGTACATGAGAGTCCTGCTTTCATGTCTAGTGATATATTTCGGTTTATAACTATAGAAATAATAGCTGAAAGCATAAAATATTCTACATTCCAAAATTCTTTTGACCTTTATATAATTGGAGCCAGTCTATGACTTCTATAGGTCACCTTGTATCTCTACTCCTGTCATTTTTCCCCAACGATTCTCTACTAAGATATAAATAATTAAGCACAAGGTTTGTAATTTTAAGTAAATGAAGGTTTCCTTGTGAGGTGGTGGAAGTGCTATATAGCTTGCTGCAATGACATATTAATCAGGTACTAATGGCAGCGGAAGATGAACATGCTTACTGTTGTACATGGGTGAAAAAGGAATACGGTGTATCCCAGGTGACAGGCAATGTAAATTGTATTTCCAATTAGGGATGTTATTTTTCCCAGAGACAAGATTGGGGTGTTTCATGATGACAGCTAGAGGACATCATTATACTTCAGTATGTGACAGAATAAGACTTTCATTATAAACTATGCAGGCAACTAGGATCCTTTAACTAGGATGTGATAATGATTTTGTTTATTGCTCTTCTTGTTACTTATTTTACAGCATGTCATAATACATTATATTTTAAATAGAATTCCTTATTAGTAATGTTATAGAATGCTAATTGCTTACCTCCCATTGCACATTTATGGTGCAACTTTTTGGCATTACTGAGAATCATCAATGCAAGTGGAAAGCTTTGAAAGCTTTAAAATGCAAGCTATCTGCTATATACAGTATACATAGCGTATATACATACATACATTCTACAGTAAAAGTTGAATGACTGTAAATATTTTTTGCATGTATATGTATGGAAACAGGCTGAATGGTATGCTAACATATAAACATATACTGTGGCTTACCAGTATTGGATCTAATTATTTAAATGCACTGAACATAGTCTAGTAGTGACTATGCGCAGTCCATTTGCAAGTGTTTATATATATTTTTTTGGAAATCAAAAGCGTGGCCATGTAAATATCTGGGTCCTGGGGAAAAACAGCTGTAAATGCTCAAAAGCAAAACATAGTCACTTCTTGACATTGTACCTTTCAATTAATTCAAATCCAAATCAATGGATCTGGTAAGATATACATTTTACTGGTGTGTCAACACACCCATAAGTATAGGCTAAATATAGCGACGTGGAGACTTTTCTCCTAGGTTCCCCTAACAAACAGTGCAAATCAAGTCACTTAGCTTGGTTTTTGCGATCTTTGCTATCTCTGCTGCAACCATGAGTCAGGAGTTCCTGTTCTAGAAATAGGTGCAAGTTCCAGAAGTGGGACAAACATCTTTTAAACATTAGGATATGCCATAAATCTGAAATGAAAATACATCTTTAAGATACCTCTCACTTGGTGACTTTGTCAGGATCCTCTGAAAAATTCCTGCAGGTGGGCGGTCATCTTTTTACATGAGCGGTGGTATGGAACTCCTAAAAGTGTCACAGACTTCATTATAAGTGTGTTACAGTCTATAGCACCTCTGGAAGTTCCGTACTCCAAATTATGTCAGAAGTGGACCGCCCACTTGCAGAAATCTTTCAGAGGATACTATTGTGGTCGCCAAGTGAGAGGCATCTTTTAAGTAGCATTATAGACATATAATAGGTACAGTCCAGTCAGGCTTGTAATCTAGCATCATGGCATCCAGTTACTTTCTAAAAGTACAGTGGTGAAAATTGGTTCCGCACCCCATAAATAATGATTTTTTTTTATTCTGAATAACATGTAAAACAAATGAAACAAACATTCAGAAATAGCTGAATATGTTATATTAAAAGTTACTGTACAGTATAGCAATGGTGTATAATGTATAGACCATTGTATAATGTATAGCGTGGTGTATAATGTATAGTATGTGGATAAACCTCAAAAAACAGCAGCAGTTTGTCAGAGGTCTGTGTGGTCACATGAAAGCAATGGGGAAGGGAATTGTGTTCAGCATGGACCAATCAGGAAGTGAGAATCACAGAGCTGTGCAGGAGGACAGTGACAGAATCTTTTCTGTACAGCAGTGTGTATAGCTGAGTGTAAGTGCAGGCACATTATAGCAGCAGTGTGTATAGCTGAGTGTAAGTGCAGGCACATTATAGCAGCAGTGTGTATAGCTGAGTGTAAGTGCAGGCACATTATAGCAACAGTGTGAATAGCTGAGTGTAAGTGCATGCATATTATAGCAACAGTGTGAATAGCTGAGTGTAAGTGCAGGCAGATTATAGCAGGAATGGAGAGGATGGGAAACACAAGGGCTGACAGAGACTGCAGGGAGCATGAAGGAATGAGCAGGACATATGTGGGTACAGTATAGCAGCACTCTCTGTCCAGGAAGAGAGGGGTTGCAGCTACAAAATTAAGCTATGAGCTAAGAGATTACATCTGCTATGATTAAGAAGGTGAGGGAAACTTCCTGGTCAGAGTACAGGGCTGTAGACCCCGCTGTGCAGACTATGCCCCTCGCCCACTCGCCCTCCCACCCAGTACAGGGAGCTCTTAAACAAAGTTACTATTTTGAAAACTGTGAGCTCTTCTTGCAAAACGCTCTCAATCCAAGTTACTCTTAAACCAAAGTACCACTGTATTTGGTTCTGTAGTAATTCTTTTTTTAGAGGAGCACTCCAGGTTTGTTTGTTTTTTCCCTGAACACTCATCATCACTAGTCCTCCAGTGCCATTTGTTTCATTCAAGTGCAGTTAGATTCATGCATTTTCTTACTGTACCTGTGTCATAAAATCACCAGCCTGACCCACAGAAAATCACAGTGTTTATTGTGTCAGAGGAAGTTGTCAATCTTGAAGACCGGTGTCTCACCTGCTAGTTTTAAATGGGTACTGCCATTAAGAAAAACTTTGACTTGTCACTGGTTGTGTTGAGCGAACCTGCAGAAAGTTTAGGTTTGGCAACATGTCTGAACCCTAACACTCAGCATCTGACTCCCAGTGTCTGGAGAAGTTAAATGTACCTCTAGGGCCTATGCAGGGCCAATGGCTGTATTCATGTTTTCCAAGACCCCCACGGGCTTTATCCAACTTCTCTGCTGCCGGAAGTCAAATGCCAAACATTTAGGCTCAGATGAACAATACTGAACACAATCTTTCAGCAAGTTTGCTCTACAATGGTTACAGGGACATAATTTACAGTATAGGGTCCCCACACCATGAGAGAATATAGTCCCTTATGCCTTTGGTAGAGTGTGGATAAATGCCAGAAGACTACCAATCCCTGTCAGAGATGGCAAAATGTGTGAAAAAAAAAAACAAAAACAGTGGTGGGATTTTATATCAAATGCCCTTCAGAAAAGGTTAATATATGTTTTTAATAGGATACCCCAAAATGCTGCTTTTGAGAAAAAAACCCTGATACAACTACTGTAGGTCAAGTGAGATATAAAAAAAATAATGGCATTCTGAATATGGCAATGCAATAATCAAGGAATTAAAGTATGAAGGGACATGGTGTTCACCTAAAATACATGGATAACATTGGGGTGTTTACAGAAGGACCAGATGAACAGTGATATTATCACCATGAAACAAAAAATGCTGTAATACTGTACTTGGAAATATGGAAGAAACTTGAAAAATTGAATAAAGGAGTTTTTGAGGACTTGGATATTAATTGTCTACCTTTAAGATGAGTCATCCATGCATTTTCAGTGAAATCCACATAAAAGACCACCCCTTTATTCAGTGTAGTTTTTCTGTTTTACTTTTTACCCACATGAGTTCAGTTCTATATGATTTGCGTTTCCCTCAGTGCCCATTGTGCACATGTATTGTCAATTTTTAGGAGAATGTCTCAGTACAAGCTGCAAAGTGTCCCCTATTCTATTCTGCAAGCAGACCTTAAAGGGGTTATCCAGCGCTACAAAAACATGGCCACTTTCTTCCATAGACAGCCCCACTCTTGTCTTCAGCTTGGGTGGGGTTTTTCTGCTTAGTTCCATTGAAGTGAATGGAGCTTAATTGCAAACCGCACCTGAACTGGAAACAAGAGTCGTAATGCAATCCAACATCTACAAACTCCAGTTTATTTTTGCATTAGTGTAATTTACAAGGGTGCAAGTAGCTGACAAAACTCATGAACTAAACTACTGCAGGTTCCAGGTACAAAGAAACCCCAACAGATCCAAAATTGTACTGAACTTGTTTATAGCTAATAGAATACGCTAAGTGTATCTGCAGTTTGTCCCATCAGTTCCTTTTATTATCCTGCAGCAGGCTGCCAAGAAAGGTAGGAGGTACTTTTCTAACTACAATGCAGCAACTCACACACTGTTTTATGCATATACAGCCCGGCATGGCACAGCAGCTCAGATAAATAGTTACACTATCATGGGCCTACCTGGGTTGAATATAGTCCTCTGTATTACTGGTATTATATAGTTATCCACAGGGCCATCACATCTACCAAGCTTATATCTATACCAAGCATATAGAATGATGAGATAGTTGTCCACATTACAAGTGCTTTTTTAACATGCGCATGAGCTCATGGGATGTTGTCTGCAGTGGGGTTATTATTTAGACTATAATGCTTCTACTGATGAGCATATACAGGGGAAACAATATTACAAAACACATGCTGAAAATAGCTGGAGTGTAGCTAAAAACTACAGAGAAAGAAAAAAAGTTCTGCAGTAATCCATTGTATCACAGATTCCTCATTCTACAGGAATATTGGCCCATGTGGATATTGGCCTATGGAGGTACGGACATGTTCTGGACATTTTACCTTGTACCAAAGTTGCCCTATAAAAATAATATAACTACTGTGAACGCCAGAGAAGCAAAGAAAACTCACTGTCTTGATGCTGGAAACAATCCAGGACTATAGGACCATTGTAGAATGGTGAGTTGTCCTGCTGAAAGTGTCCTTCTGCCATAGGAAACAGCTGACATGAAGGGATGAACTTGGCTCACCACAATGCTTACATAAACCCTACTGTCCAAATATCTATCCATAGGTATCAGTACACCCAGGAAGTGCCAAGATACATTCCCCACACCATTACGCCACCATCCACCACCCTGAACTACTAATATAGGAAGAGTTCAAGGCGACACATTCCACTGCTCAGTGACATAACGTATGTGTTCTTTTGCCATTTGGTGTATTATCTAGCCATATCTATTTTGAGCTGTAGCTTTTAACTAATATTATTTGTATTCTTTTTTTCAATATTCTAAAAGTTTAAGAGAAGTAGTATGTTTTTCTTCAAGGGTGCATTCACACATACAGGATCCGCAGCAGATTTGATGGTGCAGGTTTGATGCTGTGTTCAGTTATCTAGATCAAACCTGCTGCAGATCTGCTGCGGATCCGCAGCAAAAAATCCGCTGCGATACGGTGTGTGTAAAGCTACCCTATGTGTGCGTGCACACTATGGAAATCCTGCGTATGACCCGTGGCGTATTCCTTCGCTCGTACTCACACATGGCGGCGCATATCCGCCCGTGCCATAGACACTATTCTCTGCACGGGCGGATTCTGCTGAAAGAAGTGACATGTCAATACGAGCGACGGAATCCACCGCGGGTCATCACGGAAATTCCGTAGTGTGCAAGCACCCTAAATGTTAAAAATAAGATGTTTTAATAGGATGCAAAAAAAATAAAAAAAATACAAAAGCTTGTTGTTTAGCAGTTCCTACTGAATGTGTCAAAAGGCAAATTTGTTGGTAGCCTCCAGCAGGGTCCTGTCCTGGAATTGATTATAAGTAAAGTACTGAGTGATCATGCCCCGGAATCCTATTGACATTTGCAAAGCTGGAGCATAGCAGCCATTCTTCTGTGCAAACACTTAATAGTTTAAAAAAAAAAAAAGACTAGTCTCTTTATGTTAAATGTTTCCTTACAATGCATTACGTTTGTATAAAAAAGTGTCCTTCAAAATTTATACCTTGACGTCAATCATGTAATTCACATTCTGTTCTGAATTCAAAGTGGAAATACATTAGTGTGAAATAATATGCATTTGATGTAGAAAAGGGCAGAATAGCAGCTAGAGATGGTTAGACAGCGGCTTCTTGAACCTTGAATATGCTTATAATGCACATTATACTTGGCTAACTGTTCCCCTGTACGCTATGTCTAAATATCTAGTATTCATAGTCAATTTATTAACATGACAAATGTACGCTCACGGATACAATAAGCTGCATCTAGCCTCTCGGGGGGAAATGAGCAATGAAACGCAAAATTTAAGCATTGCTGGAGCTCATTCAGCTCCGGGAGGCCATTAATATTGTTTATTTCAAAGGCACCAGGCCGTGGCACAACTATGAAAACTCTATGGTCCAAACTCACATACATATATACAGGGAAAAACACAGGAGACTGTTTAGTGGAGGAAGGGTGTGGAGACTGGAGACTAAAGAAAAACACATTTTACATCTTATGTTCTGTATCCAGCCTGGATAACAATGTAACCAGAGGATTGTGCATTGTTCATCAAACCAACTGACAATCGCATTTCTTGGGGGAAAATACAGCTAAAAAAGCCCTGTTTCAGATCTTAAACTCATAAATTGTACAACAATAAAATAGCCCACAAACAGAATTTTCTTTAAAAACATGTTAACTCTTTCACTGCCAGACCATAAGAAATGCCAGGCGAACAGCCCTATCATTACACTGACTCATACTGACCTATTGGTTGAGCTGATCGCTCAATTATGACATGCCTAAAAACAATTAGCCATTGGGTGTACATCTTCCTGTGTTACCAGGGATGTGTAGCCAACAGTTGATTAAGGCGAAGGGCTGTACAAACTATTTAGCAGTTTGCGCAACCCTGGTGGTATGATTATTGACCCATTAATAATCTCAATAAACCAGCACCGATCAGAGTAACTAAGGGTCCATTTGAACAGAAAGAATATCTGCCAAAGATTGGAAGCCAAAACCAAAAACAGACTATAAACAGAGATCAGGTCATAAAGGAAAGCCTGAGATTTCTCCACTTTTCAAATCCATTCCTGGCTTTGGCTTCAAATTTTTGGCAGATAATCTGTCAGATAATCTTTCTGTGTAAATGGATCCATAGTTAATAAGGTTAAAGGAAGACAAGAGTCCGTCAGGTTCAACCTAGAGAGACCCTACTGTGTTAATCCAGGAAAAGGCAAAAACCCCTATGAGGCAGATGACAATTGCCCCACCACAGGGAGAAATTCCTTCCTGACTCCAATGGCAATAAGAATAATTCCTGGATCAACATATCACCACTAAGCTAATGCCTATAACTTGTTATATTATATTTTTCAAGAAAAGCATCCAGGCGTCCCTTGAAGCCATGATAACATCATGTGGCAGAGAGTTCCATATTCTCACTGCTCTTACTGTAAAGAATCTGCGTCTGTGCTGATGGTGAAATTGTCTGTTCTCTAGATGTAGAGGATGCCCCCTTGTCATGGTTACAGACCCAGGAGTAAAGAGACCACTAGAAAGATCTCTGTACTGTCCATTCATATATTTGTACATTGTAATCAGATCGCCCCTAAGACGTCTTTTTTCTAGTATAAATAACCCCAAGCTTGATAACCTGTCCTGGTACTGTAACCCATCCATTCTCATAATTACCTTTGTTGCCCTCCTCTGCACCCGCTCCAGTTTAGCCGTGTCCTTCTTATATACCTGTGCCCCAAACTGTTCACAGTATTCCATGTGTGGTCTGACAAGTGATATATAAAGAGGCAAAACTATGTTCTCATCTTTAGCATCTATGCCTCTTTTGATCCATACCATTATTTTATTAGTCTTAGTCACTGACTGATCGGGACCCCCGCAGGTCCCAATTACTTGTACCGAAGGGCGGGAGTAAGACACTTACCTCCATCCTGTTGGATGGGCGTTCTGCTCTCATGCAGACTCTATGTACAGTTTGCTGATAATACTGATCTATGTAAAATAAAGGTGTAAAAAAAATTTTTTTAAAGTATTAAAAAAAAACACTTACATAAAAGTTAAAAATACCTACTTTCCCATTATAAAAAAATATATAAAAAAATAAAAAACATATTACATATTGTAGCGTGCAAAATTGTCTGATCTAGTAAAAAATAACATTATTGTTTTTGCACAGTGAGCAGCGTAAACGAAAAAAAAAAAGAACACCAGGATTACTTTTTTTTTATTATCTATCAGAAAAGAATTTATAAAAAGTAATCAATTTTTTTTTCTACACCAATATCATATTAATAAAAACTGAAAAAAATGACACCCCAACCAGCCCTGTAGGTTAAAAAATAAAAGTGCTATGACTCTTAGAAGGGGAGGAACATTGCATTAATTTAACCCGGACATCAATGACCTCAGTCGTGAAGGGGTTAATGGGAAAACAGCTCTCTGTGCATACATAGTTAAATGTTATGGCCATAAAATTAAGTGCCGATTACGTACTAACATTTGGTGTGTATTTCAATTAACATACCAAAAAGTCTCACAGAAAAAAAGAGCTGTTTCTTTTCGTTATATCCCCCCACCAAAACCAATGGTCACCAGGAGCAGCACTAGAGGCCAGTTTAATAACCTGCACAGTCCCTGGCTTGAGTACACTGGTGACCCTGGTCTCTAGGCAGCCTTGCTAGTAGAATAATAATGTACCATGTTAGCCATAAAAGCAGTAAAACGATTGAAGAAATCAGGCAATACCTACAGTATATTTGATTGTGAGTTTTCGGGAATCTATCCCTTCATCTAGAGAGCCTTAACAATCTAGCAATAAATTAACATGACTATTTGCTGATAGTGACTGTCCCTAAAGTATTTTATTTCTTTGTATTTGAAGGCAAAATGGTTATGACAAGCAGTTATATAACACAAAAAGATAATTGTCATAAAGGTATTACCAGTTATTGCAGTGAGATGACACGATGAGCAAAACAGACATTACATTCAGATAATAGCAGACATTTTCATGTAAAATCAGTGGTGGTACGAATGTTAGAGGAAAGAAATTCATACAAAAATGTAATCAGAAACAAGACAGCATAAAAAAAAATCCCTACCTGAACCATCCAATCCTTGGTCCCCCTGGCAGTCTACACCCTATCAGGAATGTAAAGCTAGCCTAAACTTTAAGTGTCACTGTTATTATAACTTACAAAATCTAAGTCAACAGTAGATGTGATATAAAGTTTGCAATTTACATTTAATATTTATTTTTTAGTTATCATGGAAAACACGGCACTTCATTTTTTTTTACTTTTTTTTCTAAAAAACAAACAAAAAACAGGAAATAGAAAACAGGAAGTCCTGTGTATCCCAGGCCATCTGAGCGCTCACAGAGAGAAGGCAGACACATTGAGCCGTGACTCTCTGTACTGGCCGGAATTCCTGTGTTTAGTCTGTTTCTTTAAACCAGCTTTTTTTTTCTCCAAATCAGAAAATCTGCCTTCAGGAGACTGGACCTGCATTTCTGGTAAGTTCAGCTTTGTTTTACAGCATGATAACAACAACACAAAAAATGAAAGTATATTGCAAACTTGCTTTATTTCACATCTACTGTTGATTTAAATTTTTAAACTTATAACGACAGTGACACTTTAACCCCTTAAGGACAGAGCCTGAAATGGCCTTAATGACAGAGACAAATTTTATGAATATGACCAGTGTCACTTTAGTCATTAATACCTTCGGGATGCTTTTACCTATCCGGCTGATTCTGAGATTGTTTTCTCGTGACATATTGTACTTTACATTTCTGGTAAATTGGAGTCGATACTCATAACAAATCTTTATGAAAAAAACCCAAATAATGTGAAAAAATGTGAAAAAATGCATTTTTCCAACTTTGAAACTTTTTTGCGTATACAGAAAGTGGTTATACCACATAAATTATATATTAAATAGCATTAGCAACATGTCTACTTTATGTTGGCGGCATTTATTAAACTATTTTTCATTTTTTTTACACAATAGGGAGCTTAAAACATTAGCAGCAAATTTCCAAATTTTCAGTAAAATTTCAAAATCAGATATTTTTAGGGACCTGTTCAGGTTTAAAGTGTATTTGAGGGGCCTGTATGTTAGAAAGCCCCACAAAGCACCCCATTTCAGAAACTGCACCCCCCAAACTCTGCAAAAGCACATCCAGAAAGTGTTTTACCCCTTTAGGGGAGTCACAGAAATAAAGCTAAGTGTGTAAGGAATTTGAAAATTTTAATTTTCTGTGCAGAAATTTTATTGTAATCCAATATTTTTCATAATTATAAACCTATTACCAGAGAAATGCACCCCAATAATTATTGCCCCGTTTCTGCAGTTTATAGAAATACTCCATATGTGGCCCTATTGCGCTATTTGACGCAACCACAAGCCTCAGATATAAGGGAGCGCCTAGTGAATTTCAACGCCTCCGTTATATTTGGTCATTTTTGACTGTACCACTTCAGGTTGGCAGAGGCTCTGGGGTGTCAAAACCTAAAAAACACCCCTAAAGGGACACCATTCAGAAAACTACACCCCTCAAGGAATGTAACAAGGGGTGCGGTGAGCATCTGGACCCCACAGGTGCTTCACAGATTTTCCGAACAATATGGCGTGAAAAAAGAAAAATTTATTTTTTACACTAAAACGTTGTTCTAGCCTTCAATTTTTCATTTTCTTAAAGGGATAAGAGGCAAAAAAAGACAAAAAAATGTGTAGCGCAGTTTCTCCCGAGTACAGAAATACCCCACATGTGGCGATAAAGTGCCAAGGGGGCGCAGGACGAGCCTCCAAAGGGAAGGAGCGCCAATTGGCTTTTGGAAGCTGAATTTCACTGAAAAGGATTTCAAGGGCCATGTCGCATTTACAGAGCCCTCGTGCTGCCAAGACACTGGAAACCCCCCACAAGTGATTCCATTCTGGAAACTACACCCCTCAAGGAATCTAACAAGGGGGGCAGTGAGCATATGGACCCCACTGGTGACGGGCACAAATGTGGAACAATGTGACGTGAAAGGGAAAAAATTTCATTTTTTCACTTTCATGGCACAAATGTGCCCGTCATCAAGGGGTCCATATCCTCTTTTCCCCCCCTGTTAGATTCCTTGAGGGGTGCAGTTTCCAGAATGGGGTCACTTGTGGGGGGTTTCCAGTGTTTTGGCAGCACGAGGGCTCTGTAAATGCGACATGGCGTTCATCATCCATTCTAGCCAAATCCAACCTCCAAAATCCAAATGGCGCTCCTTCCCTTCGGAGGCTTGCCCTGCGCCCACATGGCGCTTTATGTCCACATGTGGGGTATTTACGGACTCGGGGGAAATTGCTCTACACATATTGTGTGTTTTTTTCTCTTTTAACCCCTTGTGAAAATGATAAATTCAAGGCTAAACCAACATTATAGTGTAAAAAATGTAATATTTCATTTTCACGCCACATTGTTCCACATTTGTGCCCGTCACCAGTGGGGTCCATATGCTCACTACACCCCTTGTTACATTCCTTGAGGGGTGTAGTTTCCATAATGGGGTCACTTGTGGGGGGTTTCAACTGTCTTGGCAACACAGAGGCCTTTTGAATGCAACATGGCCCCTCAAAATCCATTCCATCCAAATCCAGCCTTCAAAAACGAAATGGTGCTCCTTCCCTTCGGAGGCTTACCCTGCACCCGTATGGTGCTTTATGTCCACATGTGGGGTATTTACGGACTCGGGGGAAATTGCGCTACACATTTTGTTTTTTTTCTCCTCTTTTAACCCCTTGTGAAAATGATATATTCAAGGCTAAACCAACATTATAGTGTAAAAAATGTAATATTTCATTTTCACGCCACATTGTTCCACATTTGTGTCCGTCACCAGTGGGGTCCATATGCTCACTACACCCCTTGTTACATTCCTTGAGGGGTGCAGTTTCCATAATGGGGTCACTTGTGGGGGGTTTCAACTGTCTTGGCAACACAGGGGCCTTTTGAATGCAACATGGCCCCTCGAAATCCATTCCATCCAAATCCAGCCTTCAAAAACCAAATGGCGCTTCTTCCCTTCGGAGGCTTACCCTGCACCCGCATGGCGCTTTATGTCGACATGTGGGGTATTTCCGTACTCAGGGGAAATTGCTCTACACATTAAATGTTTTTTTTTATCTTTTAACCCCTTGTGAAAATGAAAAAACATGACAAGATTAATAATTTAGAGTAAAAATTTTACAAAAATTACACTAAATGTTGGTCTAGCCTTGATTTTTTTCCATTTCCACAAGGGGTTAAAAAAGAAAATGAACACAAAACGTGTAGGGTAGTGTCCCCTGAGTACGAAAATACCCCACATGTGGGCATAATGTGCCATATGGGCACAGGGCAAGTCACCAAAGGGACAGAGCGCCATTTAGAGGCTGGAATGGAGGATGGAGGCCATGTCGCAATTACAAAGCTCCTGTGCTGCCAGGACAGTAGAAACCCCCGACAAGTGACCCCATTCTGGAAACTACACCCCATAAGGAATCTAACAAGGGGTGCAGTGAGCATATGGACCCCCCTGGTGACGGGCACTTACGTAGAACATGTGCCGAGAAAATAAAAAATACAATTTTTTTCACTTTCACGTCCCAAATGTGGCCGTCACCAGGGGGCCATATCCCCGCTGCCCCCCTTCTTAGATTCCTTATGGGGTGTAGTTTCCAGAATGGGGTCACTTGTGGGGGGTTTCTACTGTCCTGGCCGCACAGAGGCTTTGTAATTGCATCATGGCATCCTCTAATGGGAATGGCGGCCATACCTATTTAGCTGGGGAAAAGGGACAATTCTAATTTATTTGGGGTATTGGGCTAATTATTAGTTTATAAGGTTGGAAATGACAGGTGTCCATCAAACTCAACCTGTGTTGATCCAGAGGAAGGCAAAAAATCCTCGTGAGGCAGACGACAGTAGCCTCATCACAGGGGAAAAATTCCTTCCCGACTCCATAATGGCGATCAGAATAATCCCCGGATCAACGTGACCCCTGAAATAGGAATAAGGGACAGAATTTAGATAATGTAGAACCCCGATGACGTGTGGTGCGCCTTGGAGCGATCCAGTATGCTGAGGCCGGGGGGATCAGGACAGGTGTCACACTGGAAAATGGTGTCCTTCCTGATCCCCCTGTTACCCCACACTCTGCACTTCTTCTGGGGTCTCCTGTTCTCCAGTGTGGGGGACGTCACCTGGAAAATGTTGTCCTGGTGCGATACGGGGTCCTTCATATCCAGAAGCGCTGGGTCCGCTCCATGGCTGCTAAATATTAGGGCGCTATTACTATTTCTGATATGTTCGGATCGTGCCGCAAGCTACAGGGCAGCGAGGGACCGGAAGAGGGGGTGCTGGTCTAAAAGTTATCCCCGTACAGGTGGTGACCTTTATCCAGCAGTGGGAAGATCAGTTCCCGGACGATCTTCCCACTAACTCCGAGGATGGGGGGGGGGGAGGGGGCATCTGGGGGCTGGATTCGGGTGTCCCTTCCTTCATACACTCTAAGGGTACATGCACACTGCGGAATCGCGACAGATAACCCTTCGTGCATTCCACAGCTGGCACCCGCCGGCGGACTGATGCAGGCGCACGTCTCCGTCCGTGTCATAGACTCCATTCTATGCACGGGCGGATTCCGCTCTCCGTCCAACGTGTTCATTCTTTGGATGGACGACGGATTCCGCCCGTGCATAGATTGGAGTCTATGACACGGGTAGAGACATGCGCCCGCATTAGTCCGCCGGCGGGTGCCAGCTGCGGAATGCACGAAGGGTTATCCTTCGCCATTCCGCAGTTTGCACGTACCCGAAATCTGTAAGTGTACCCTGAGGTACGCTCACAGAGTTTGTAGAATTTCACACCATACTGTGATCTCTTATTGGGACGGTACTGGCGGAAAAGACGTGTCTGGGGGGCAGCGTACGCTACACTACCCCCAGACACGTCACTGGATGATGAGGATGAATGGAGGAAAGAAGGATCCCCCCCATTCATCCTCACTGGCTGTTTCGGTGTCGGAGGTAATAATAACGTATCCCTCTGACGCCGAAAACACCCAGGGGGCCATCTTTATACGGGGATTGGTATATGGGGTATGTAGTGGTGTAGTGTCAAACTTTATTCAATGTAGTGTGGTGTAATGTAGTGTTTTTTACGTGATTTTTTACAGTAAGTATAAAAAAAAAACCTACGCCAACAAAGGAGTTGCTGATAAATGGCGCACTTATGTGCGGCACTTATAAGCAGACTGTGGCAGTAGGATATAGAAAAAAAACACCCTACGCCAAAAAGGAGGAGTTGCTGATTAGCAGCGCACTTTCGTGCGATGCTGATCAACACTCAGCGGCGATAGGGTGCGGAAAATAGAAAAAAAAAAATTTGGAAAAAAAAAAAACCCTTTTTCTACATTCTGAATATCCCTGTAGCTGCTGATAAGTGTATTACACATATCAGCCGCTAGGGGGCAGCAGAGCGCAAAATCCGGAAAATGACGAGGCTGGAGCCGAAAATAGCCGAAAGAAGACGACGGGGACCGCCGGAAAGACCCGAAGACCGAACGGAAAGATGGAGGACGCCGCGAACCCGGAAGACGCCGATCAGGAGCCCGGGACAGGTGAGTAATGTACAAATACCTGCTCTGGACCCCTCGGCTACCTAGCTGAGGGGTCCAGGGCAGGTATTTACTATATTGTGGGACTCTGATCGCCGTGCCACCGGCCCGATCGCCGTGAACGGCCGGCCGGCCGTTCACGGCGATCGGGCCGGTGGCACGGCGATCACCATTACTTTTTACAGTAATGGCGGTCGGTGCCGTCCTCGGACAGCACCGACCGCCATTTTTTTCCGGGTCATCGGGTCACCGATGACCCGGAAAGGTTCCGATCGCCGCTATTGGCTGATCTGAATTGATCAGCCTATAGCGGCGATCGTAAGCACGGGGGGTGTTAACCACCCCCCGTGCCGTGAAGCTATGATGGCCTGCTATGATTTATAGCAGGCCATCTTCCCCGACCGCTGTGTGTGAACACGCAGCGATCGGGGAAACATCGGGCGTACCCATACGCCCGTTTGCGTTAAAGCCCAGGCAACGGGGGCGTATGGGTACGCCCGATGTCGTTAAGGGGTTAAAGGTGGTATTCAGAGAAAATATTTTTCTTTCAAATCAACTGGTATCAGAAAGTTACATAGATTTGTAATTTACTTCTATTAAAAAATCTCAAGTCTTCCCATACTTATTAGCTGCTATATGTCATGCAGGAAATGTTGTTTTATTTTCAGTCTGACACAGTGCTCTCTGCTGACATCTCTGGCCGAGACAGAGATGTTTTATCTGCTCATTATCAGGCAAAGCAGTCTTCATTACAGAGAAGCAAAGTGAAGACTGGTTTGCTGAATCCATTATAACCTATGGAGGGGGAGGGGCCGAGGGGGATGAGTGAGCAAGGAGAGGAGAGAACCAGCTCTGCTGTTTGGAGGCTGTCTGGACACATAAAATGCTGGATTAGTTTATCTGGAAACTTGATAAGTTTGCAGGATGTTGTGCTGTGCAGGGCTGCCTTTTCTTCTCTCCATGCTCACTCATCCCCCTCGGTGTCTCCCCTCTTTATAGATCATATTGGACACAGAACGCCAGAACTCCTTCTGACGTGAGGAAGGAGGATGCAAAACAGCATTTTTTTTGGCCTTTTTTTTTTTTTTTGCTTACTAAAACCTATTACAGAGTTTCTTAGAATGGCTTGTACTTTTGATATTTATTGATTTATGAAAAGTGACATTTAAACTTGAAATCCTCCTAGTGGACTTTAGTAAGCAATCATGTTTCTTATATAGCTCAATGCAATGCTATTATTTTCACAGGAATTCAGGAATGCAATATTTAGCTGCTTATGAAATTTAAAGACTACCCTGTGCAAGAAAGAGACTGGTTTTATTATCTTCTGTCCTCCAGAATGTTTACCTAGAGGCTAACTGCTAAGAAGACCTACAATGTTCCTACTATCCTAGCTGAATTGCTAAAAGAAAGGTCATTTTTGAAATTAGAAGTCTAATAGACAACTCTTTAGGGGCTCAAACAGATGTCCTATTAGAGCTGTGTGAACTAGATTTATATCCCAAGGAGGAAAGGGGTTTCCAACTGATGGCTTTAGCCTTGTAGATGCAGAAATTAATCTCTGTCACCTATGGATACAAACCCATACTTAAAGAGGATGTACCACCTGGTACATCCTCTTTAACCTAAACCCACTGATCGAACGGCGCCGGCACGGGGAAGCCGATGCCGCGGTCCGTTTTACGGACCGAGGCCCTGTTCCCGTGCACGGCACCATTCTGTGCACCGGAACCGGCCAGTGCTCAAGCACTGGAGGCGGGCCGGCCCGCCCCCAGTGGGAGGGAATTCCCTCCCCTGTATGACGCTGCTCCATTCATTCTAAGGGAGCCGCGTCATACAGGGGAGGGAATTCCTGTGCTGTGTTAAACTGCCATGGTCTAGAGTGTCTATGCACTAGGCCTGGGACGTCCCTCCGCCCCGCTCTCTTTATCATTAGGAACGCCTCCAGGCAGGATTTCTCCTATTCATCACTTGTCTGAACACTGCACAGGTGCCTTAACGATCCAACACATGTGCAATGTTTAGACAAGTGATGAATAGGAGAAATCCTTCTGTGGGTGTGATGAGGAGGGCGGGAGATAGAAAGGAAAATCATTGCGTTGCAGGCCTAGGGCACAGACACTCTAGGCCACGCCAATTTCACAGAGGGCTGCAAGTTTATAAGTTTTTTTTATAGGACATATAACTGCATCACCTGCCGAACGGACCTCAGGACAGATCTTGGATTAAGAGCAGCTATCCGACAGTACAAGCGGTTTGGGGGCTAGATTGTGGGTACAGAGTTGCTTTAATATAGAAAGAAACCAAGGACAACCACTTGCCCTTTGGCAGGCAGGCCCTACCTGAGGTGCTGACAGTGTGCTGTAGTTGGCAGTCCCCTTGTGAGCATGGTGCCATTTGGTAATTTATCTTACATTTCCTACTGTAATAAAGAGTAAAAGAGGAGTTGTGCCTCAGTGCTTGTGCTGCACTTACACCTCATCATTGCTTCCTCCTTTCTCTCCTTCATAAATCAATGCTGCTGGACCTTCTGTTTGCTTAGCTTTCAGTCAGTATCTCCAATGGCTGACAGCTGAGTGAGCAGGAGGCCGGGCAGCATTGATTATTCATAAAGGAGGAGGAAGGAGTGGTTAGATGTTCTAGAGCAGCGTTTCCCAACCGGGGTGCCGCGGCACACTGGTGTGCCGTTAGAACCCGCCAGGGAAGCCGCGGGATCCCGGTGGGAAATGCGACACTGTCCCTTTAATATCCCTAGAAGCTGTGGCCGCGCAGCTTCTAGGGATATGCTGATTGGTTTGATGTTCCGCCTGCTTACACTGTGAAACATTCAATCGAGCAGAATGTCGGAGCAGGACCTGTCAGCGTCCTGCTCTGACATTCACTCCCATAGGCCGCGACACTTCATGCCAGCAGCCTATGGGACGCCGGGACGTGACCTCTCCGGCAGGCGTGATGATGTGACGCCATCACGTCTGCCGGAGGTTCAGTCCCCGTGGCTCACAGGATGGAGCCTGAAGAGGAGGGAGAGCTGCTGCCTGCAGCCACACAGCGTGGATTAGGTGAGTATGATGTTTTTTTGTTTTTTTTTTTAAACTATTGGTGCATATTGGTATACTGCAGGGGGCATTATTATTATATGGGGGCATACTGCAGGGGGCATTATTAATATATGGGGGCATACTGCAGGGGGCATTATTAATATATGGGGGCATACTGCAGGGGACATTATTAATATATGGGGGCATAATGCAGGGGGCATTATTATTATATGGGGGCATTATTATTATATGGGGGCATACTGCAGGGGGCATTATTAATATATGGGGGCATTATTATTATATGGGGGCATACTGCAGGGGGCATTATTAATATATGGGGGCATACTGCAGGGGGCATTATTAATATATGGGGGCATACTGCAGGGGGCATTATTAATATATGGGGGCATACCACAGGGGGCATTATTAATATATGGGGGCATACTTCAGGGGCATTATTATTATATGGGGGCATAATTAATATATGGGGGCATACTGCAGGTGGCATTATAATTATATAGGGGCATACTGCAAGTGGCATTATTACTGTATGAGGCCTATGGCCATAGTACTTCTCATTGTACCCCTTTATATTGCAGTATATGAGCCACATAATTATCAGCACCATATACTGTGGCGCTATACAGTGCACATCACCACAGTATATGGTGCTGATAATTATGTGCTCATATACGTGGGACTGTATGTATGAGTTTACATGGGACTGTATATATATATATATATATATATATATATATATATATATATGGGAATACATGGGACTGTATGTATGAGGTCACATGGGATTGTATATATGAGGGGGTTATCCTTTTTTATTTCACTTTTTTAAAATAAATAATTTACTGAAAGGACCTCTGCCAGGCATATTTCACTCTTGAGGTTTTAAAAAGCAGCTCTTGTGGTGATAAGAAGCTGATTTAAAACTCCCAAGAGTGAACTCTGTGAACTTTATGTATAATATGTACTGTTTTAGTGTCATTTTGTGCCATTTTGGTTGGTGGTGTGCCCCGGGATTTTTTAAGTATAAAAAGTGTGCCGCGGCTCAAAAAAGGTTGAAAATCACTGTGCTAGAGTGTGGCACAAACACTGAGGCATTAGGGTATGTTCACACTCATGCCTATGCCGTGGACTCTGCTCAAAATCCTACCTTTAGCTTTCCACTTAAAGAATTGACATGTCAATTCTTTGAGCGGAGGCGCCAAAGACATCACATTGAGTCAGTGGGGCAGGCAGGATTTTGAGTGGAGTCCGTAACGCGTTCCGCCTGTTTTGCTCAGTGTGAACGGGCCCTAACTCCTCTTTGACCCTTCATTACAGTAGGAGACCTGAGATAATAATCCACTGCACAGAGAAATTACCAAAAGGTAACATGCTCACTAGGGACCTGCCAACTACAGCACAGTCAGGTAGGGCCCGGCTGCTGACAGATTATAATTACCTTAAAGAACCCAGGATAGAGTCATTGACATTCTCCCACTCTCCCTAGTTGATTATTTTGACTTGAAGGTCTTTTAAATGGGACGATTATTGGAACAGCCCTGACATTACCCCTGTAAAAGACATGGCGATTTGTTCACACAGATCATGCAGGTCCATAAATCATTGTGTGTCAGCAGTACATCTTCCTATGGAAATGGAGTACCAAAAATGATAGAAGTGAATGGCTACTGGAACTATCCAGTTATCACTTGTAAAGCCATTCCTCCGCTGCCAATTCTTTCGCTGTCTGTCTTTCCACATAGTATTTTTTAGATATAAACAAAGCAAGTATAGCTTTCGTTTTATCACACGGATTTGAACAGGACCATACAGGCAACGGTCAGGAGACACTGGCATTTAACAGAGAGAGGAGGTTTTAAAAGAGGTGGCGTAGATAGAACCATTAGTGACTGTACCATCAGGCCCAGGCTGAAGCACTGGAGGCGGGCCCTTAGTGGGAAGAAACTCAAGCCCCTCCATGACGTGACTCCATTAGAATCAATGGAACCCTATCATAGAGGGGGTAGGGTTTCCTCCCACTAAGGGTGGGTTGGCCCGCCTCCAGTGCTTCAGCCTGGGCCTGGTGGTACAATCACTTTAAAGACGTACCCATATGTTAGGAGAAATTCTCTCTCCCTCTTGTCCAAGCTCTGGGAACAATCATAGGGGGAGTTGGTTAGAGAGAAGCGCCCCATTAGGAAATCACAGGTGTGGACATTGTTCTTCTGGTTGTCATAATTTGAGTTTGAAATTTGTAATGTTGAAAGGAGTTTCTTGAAATATCCGGCATTTCATGACATGTAGATACACTTTTGTGGTATGTCCGTAAAAGCAGTTTTGTATTGAAAAAACCATCAGACAATTAGATTCAGAGAGCATAGGAACTCTATAAGAACAGGTATAGGTTCCCCTAGACCAGGCATGTCGAAGAGTGCCAAATTTGATGAAGTGAACATGTGCGGGGGCCGACCATTTTGCTTGACATTCTTTGGACCATTAAAATGAATGCAAATAAACTTTTTTTTTACAAAGTTTATTGAAAACGGCACACTTTTTATACTTAAAAAATCCCGGGGGACACACCAACCAAAATGGCACAAAATGACACTAAAACAGTACATATTATACATATAGTTAATAATATAGATTCTAAATGTATTTATACTCACTCAGTGTGAAACCTGGGCCTGTTTCGATAAACACAAAAGGGATATCCCTGTTTCTCTCCCCCATCCCCATGTTTTTCTCCCCCCTGCTTCTCTCCCGTTTCTCCCCATCCCCATGTTTCTCTACCCCCTTCTTCTCCCCCATTCCCATGTTTCTCTCCCCCCTGCTTCTCCCCCATTCCCATGTTTCTCTCCCCCCTGCTTCTCTCCCCTGTTTCTCCCCCATGCCCATGTTTCTCTCCCCCCTGCTTCTCCCCCATCCCCATGTTTCTCTCCCCCCTGCTTCTCCCCCATCCCCATGTTTCTCTCCCCCTGCTTCTCCCCCATGCCCATGTTTCTCTCCCCCCTGCTTCTCCCCCATGCCCATGTTTCTCTCCCCCTGCTTCTCCCCCATCCCCATGTTTCTCTCCCCCCTGCTTCTCCCCCATCCCCATGTTTCTCTCCCCCCTGCTTCTCCCCCATCCCCATGTTTCTCTCCCCCTGCTTCTCCCCCATCCCCATGTTTCTCTCCCCCCTGCTTCTCCCCCATCCCCATGTTTCTCTCCCCCCTGCTTCTCCCCCCATCCCCATGTTTCTCTCCCCCCTGCTTCTCCCCCATCCCCATGTTTCTCTCCCCCCTGCTTCTCCCCCATCCCCATGTTTCTCTCCCCCCTGCTTCTCCCCCCATCCCCATGTTTCTCTCCCCCCTGCTTCTCCCCCATCCCCATGTTTCTCTCCCCCCTGCTTCTCCCCCATCCCCATGTTTCTCTCCCCCCTGCTTCTCCCCCATCCCCATGTTTCTCTCCCCCCTGCTTCTCCCCCATCCCCATGTTTCTCTCCCCCCTGCTTCTCCCCCATCCCCATGTTTCTCTCCCCCTGCTTCTCCCCATCCCCATCTTTCTCTACCCCCTGCTTATCCCCCATCCCCATCTTTCTCTCCCCCCTGCTTCTCCCCCATCTCTGCTCACCTTCCTTGAGGTACTCGCCGCGGGCGCCGTCCCCCTCACCTACTGGCCCGGACGTGCTCCTCCAATCAGGGGAGACCGGGAGCGTGGTGCGGGGCGCACCACGCTCCTGGTCTCCCCTGATTGGAGGAGCACGTCCGGGCCAGTAGGTGAGGGGGACGGCGCCCGCGGCACACTGGTTGAAAAACACTGCTCTAGTGCACGGGAAAGGAACGCCGAAATCTCGGACATCGCAAGATTTCGGCTTTCCTTTTCTGTGCACTAGAGTGGCATCTGTTGCTGCCGGATACCTGGGGGGCCGTAAAAGTTCGGAACGCGGGCCGCAAATGGCCCGCGGGCCGGACTGTGGACATGCCTGCCCTAGACTAATAGAGCATGTTAGGGATGTTCACAATAGTGATAATAATGTTCTTAAATTCCTAGGTTTGGAGTGGGTGTTCCCAAGAAAGGACGGAGAGGATCGCCAAAAGCAGCAATTAAGAAGAAGAGAAGCTCTCTGGATCTTGCGTACGGGGGCTATGGGAGCTTTGGTGGTAGATGACAAAATAGACATGAGCAATTTTTTTTTAAAGATATATTGTGATGTTTTTGTTAATAATATACTCAATAGTAAGTGTGTTTTGCCGAGACATAAAATACAATGTATTTTTGTAGTAAGAAATTTCAGGTATACATTGTAACAACAGTTTGATGGTTCTTATATTGTGGTTTTTAATTGTAATTTGTGTATGTACTATATGTATTTTATAAGCAGGATGCTCTTTGTGTGTAAAGCCATGTTATATATATAGTAACAATGTTGATGGACGCTGCTGACGCTTTAAAGTGGCAGAGAGAACCTGCTAATATGCCACAGAAGCCCTTTACCTTAGGAGTTGATTGATGTTAGAAACGCTCCTCTGCATTCTTCTTAAATTCGCTTATTGCCCCTATGCAAATTTGGGGTCTAAGAGCATTTGGGGCATTGCCTGGGTCTGGGAGCACCACTCTGTCCCCCCCCCCTCCTGTCCAGCTCGCCCAGCCCACTATTCATATTCATATATGCATAGTAGTGGCTCTTGTAACGGAGCGTGTGGATCAGGTATTCCTATAAGCATTCTATCCCTAGCCCAGAGTGCCTGTCATCTGCCACCACACCTCCAGGGATCTGTGCTGCGGCAGAGGGGACAGATGAGGCCTGTAATCCTGACCGAACACGGAGGCGTCTCAAGCATCCCCGCGCGCCTCCTGCGATCACCATGGCAACCAGAGACGCTTCCGTGTTAGGTCGGGATTACAGGCCTCATCAGACTCCTCTGCGGCAGCACAGATCCCTGGAGGTGAGGTGGCAGATGACAGGCACGCTGGGCTGGGGACAGAACGCTTATAGGGATACCTGATCCACATGCGCTGTTACAAGACCCACTACTATGCATATATGGATATGGATAGTGGGCGGAACAGGCTGGGCAGGGGGGGAGGAGGCTGGCTGGACGAGCTGGACGGGAGGGCTCCCAGACCCAGACGACGCCCCAAATGCTCTTAAGACCCAAACTTGCATGGGGCAAATAGCGAATTTAAGAAGAATGCAGAGGCGCAGAGGAGCGTTTCTAACATCAATCAACTCCTAAGGTAAAGGGCTTCTGTGGCATATCAGCAGGTTCTCTCGGCAGAACCTGCTGATAGTGCCGCTTTAAAGCAGCACCCACTGCATGAAGTATTGTTTGTGAGCCAGACTAAGTACACAAGTCCGAAATGTACGTTGCTGTCCCGTCCCAAATTCTCTGAATTAAAGCATTTTTTTTACCTGTATCTGCGAGTGCTGCTTCTACCTAACAGACTGTATGATAGCCTGTTTATTCGTTTTACACCAGCCCCAGCCATTGAGAAAATTCTGTTGGTTAAGAGTTTCTACTTTTTTAGCTACTGAGGACTATTTTAGGTAAAGAGTCTATGTCGCGAGGAGCCTTATACCAGACTGACATATTGCTCCTCATAAAAATGATGTTTCCTCCTAATCAACCACTTTTTAAATCACACCTGCAGTATTTTTATCCACCAGAAACACTCTTTACCCCCTCAGACCATATGTTTGCTTTGGTGTTCACTTAAAGTGACCGTCACCCCTTTTTTGCATTCTGACTTCTCTACACAGGTGTAAAGGGTAAATTTAGCAGTTTTCATACGTTATTTTAGATCATACGTCATGGTGCTTATTCAAGTAAAAAGTGATCTCTTATCAACTGCCGTTGACCCCGCCCCCTTTACGGCCATTGGTTGGCCGTCGTAAAGGGGGGGGATCTAGACCTTTCGGCCAGCCTGTTTCAATGGCGGTGAGGGGGCGGGGCTAAGTGGCGCTAATGCCACGAGGCCGCGCCCACTTAACACAATCTGCAGTTGAAAAAAGATGACTTTTTACTTGAACAAGCACCATGACGTATGATAAAAAATAAGGTATGAAAACCTCTAAATTTACCTTTTACACCTGTGTAGAGATGTCAGAATGCACAAAGGGGGTGACAGTGTCACTTTAAGTTCTTTATGGAACAAAACTCGACATATCAGGGAGTGTTCAAATCCTGACCAATTATAGAGGAGACGACAGCACTGCCACATGGTCCTCAGTAAGAAGAGATGTCCCCCACAGACTTGTATTATGCAGCTATCTCCTCACGTGACACAGAGCCAGGGGAGGACTGCGCCCAGCGTGGACTTTTTTCGTCTCATTCTCTTGAACAGTCACGATCTGAACACTCAGATCCCGACTGATCAAAACCTTTGACATTGTCTGTCTGACATGTCAAAAGTTTTTTCCATGACCTTCGATAATTTTGTTACTTGGTACTTCTCTCTGCCTACACAATTTCACAGATCACTGCACTATATGAATTTGTCTTGATCAGTGAAGAAACAGGAAAATCTAGAACTTTAAAATTTTATGAGAAAAAGTGACAGTTTTTTCACAGTTCACATGACAAGTTATTTTCTACAAAAAACCTTTTGTAAATGTATAATGCCCCCACAGGCTAGCACTGTAGGTCTCAGAGCCTGTTTGATATCACCAGGCAATCATGTACTTGCGCAACTGTATCCGCCGAATTTGTATGAACTAAACCATCTTGAGAAACTGGTAGCACTGGTTAGGATGGAAGGCTTTTGTGTTCATTCACTGAAGTAACACCCATTTTTTTTTAACAGGCAGCAATACAGATTATAACAATTAAACATTTGGTGAAACTAAGATATACAGCTCAAAAATAATATTCAATTACTATCCTGGTTTTACTGGGGATAACTACATTACCTAGTTGACACATGGCAAAGTAAATGATACAGAACCTCATCTAATACAAGATTTATAGCTATGATGTTGTCAGGCTCTGTAGGAACAGCCTCAATACCTGAACTCATTGAGAGGAGGAAGTAGATGCAGCTGCAGATAAACAGAAGAAAAATAAAGCTTGCTCCTCACTGCCACCTACTGGAAGTATCATCCCTTCACACTAATAAAGAGCCTTGATACCTGACTGGGGATTAGACACCATACCAGAATATCCCCCAGAAGGGGATGTTACCAGTCTGTAAATGGCTTCTTCCCCTCATCAGTACAGAAAAGGGTACTTAATCTGACTCCTCCACCTTGTTCAAAATCCTAAACTAATCTGTAAATAAAATAAAGGATGCCGGTTAATTTGTATCTTACTACTCCTTCGTATTTCATTGTTGTAAAGCTGGATTCACACTGCATTTCTCCTATCCATTCAACGTATCCGTTTTTAATTGGTCACTTTTAACAGACAGAAAAACGTAGACAACTATTTTTGTATCAGTTTCAACTTTTTTTTTATTTTTTTTATAATGGCAGTCAATGGAAAAACTGATCCAAACGTATGACACACAATTGCATCAGTTTCCCCCCCCTATAAAACGTATGCATAAAATGCATAAGAAGAACACAGCCTTGGCCTACAAACTGGGCATGTAAAAACATAGAGAGGACTACTAATTCTGAGTGGTAATTTGCCCAATCGAATTAACGATTTCAAAATAACAATGTTTTTTTTTTTTTATAACGATCAGTGTTTAGACGGAACCATATATCGTTTAGAAAAATCGTTATTGCGATTGTTTTAAGATCGCTTAAGCCTCTCTTAACACATAGGGTGAATCGGTAAAAGACTGTTTTCACGAAGCGATCCACGAATTTTTAGCGAACGACCAACGACGGTTTGAGAACATGTTGAAAGATCAAAAGGAATGATTTCTCAATCATCGCTTGATCGTTCGCTGCGTTTACACAAGCCGATTATCACTCAAATGGGATTATTGCAAAAATTTGTGCGTGTAAACGCAAGTACATAGAAAGATAAAAAACGTATAAAGAGTTGTATGCTCTACTGATAAGTTTAGGAGGGGTTTTGGAGATGACTTTGGAGCCCCTTTAAAGAAGTTGAAATTCATATAATTTATGGTGATTTTCACTGCGGTTTCACATTTATTTTTATAAAAAAAATTAAAATCACAGATATTATCCCCCTATACATAGTGAGGGTTTCACACACAACCAACGCAAATTCCGGGTGAAAAAAATCACCACAAATATAGACAATGATGGCAAAAATGCTATTTCTAAAAAATAAAAATTAAAAAAAAAAAAAAGCTCAACATGCTGTGATTTTGCAAAACTGCCAAAACCCCCTTGAGGAAAACCCCCTGGTGCAGTTCTCCATCTGACTGTGTGCACAGGTGTAGTACTGGGGAGGCCCCGCCACCACACAGACCCTCAGTGGGGGAAATATATGAAAACTTCTGCACCTGTCCCTCACAGCAGCCAGTCACCCTGAAGCTTCATGAAGAAATGGTCTAAGAGTCTTTAGCCGACTGGTTGCTCCTGACAACCGCTGGCCAGTCTATATAACCAGCCAGCAGAGGGCGCCCTGTGCCCCATGCAGTAGTAAGCAGGTAATGTTACACAGTCAGCCATGGGTAAGAACAGTTGAGTCACCCAGTCAGCTCTGCTACCTCTATGCGCAGCTTCACAGGTAAAACTACAAGTCTGACAAGCCTAGAGGTTCTGGCCTGCAATGGCAGCCGGTCAGTGAGAGCCCAGCAGTGCCCGGCCGCTGCCCCCGGCTGAGGTGACGAGGAGCCGGCTGTGCCCCGGCCGCGCATGCACGACGTGAGAGCAGCCTGCGCGCCGCCTGGAAGAGGAGGAGGAATAGGAGGAAGACGAGCGCCGGTCCCCCCTCTTCCATGCTGCCAGCCCCTCCGAGGCTCCCGTTGTTGTTGTCGGCACCGCCGCTGCTGCTGCTGCTGTATCCGGCTCTCCGTTTCTCCTCTCGGTGGCGGGCGCGCACAGCGATAGAGCGGCCAGTGGCCGGCGGGCGGGTGATGGGGGGGAGGGAGGGATTGGGGTGACTCCCGGGGACCGGCTGTGCGCGCAGCATGTAGCCTCACTCCACACACCGAGCGTCCTGTCTGCTACAAGCAGCGGAACGCGACGACTTCCACGAGACACCGAGGAGTGAAGCGCCCGGAGCAGCGAGCACGACAGACGGGAGGGCACGGGCGGAGGAAGCAGCAGTCTGCCGCTGGTCCCGCCCCCGGCCGGGCTCGGGAGGGGCGGGCGTTCTCACACTGGACTTGCTTTGACGGGGATGACGCTGCCCCCTGCGTCCCACATAAAGAAGAGCACGGGGAGCGGGGCAGTGCGGGGCCGGCGGGGCACGGGAAACTTCTGCCTCACACTTCGGGAGCTCGGCCGGGAGAGCAGGACCTCCGCCGCCCGCTGACTCCTCCGGGGTAAGTGGCCGCTGTGACGGGGGCAATAGCCGGGGACCCTCTGCTGGCTGACCACGGAGCGGGATGTTATATGTCTGACAGGGAAGCTGCTACCACTACCAGCTGGATACTGGGAATACTATGGGAAGCTACCATTATACTGAGCTGGATACTGGGAGTAGTGGTCACTACTGGGAATACTATGGGAAGCTACCATTATACTGAGCTGGATACTGGGAGTAATGGTGACTACTGGGAATACTATGGGAAGCTACCATTATACTGAGCTGGATACTGGGAGTAGTGGTCACTACTGGGAATACTATGGGAAGCTACCATTATACTGAGCTGGATACTGGGAGTAGTGGTCACTACTGGGAATACTATGGGAAGCTACCATTATACTGAGCTGGATACTGGGAGTAGTGGTGACTACTGGGAATACTATGGGAAGCTACCATTATACTGAGCTGGATACTGGGAGTAGTGGTCACTACTGGGAATACCATGGGAAGCTACCATTATACTGAGCTGGATACTGGGAGTAGTGGTCACTACTGGGAATACTATGGGAAGCTACCATTATACTGAGCTGGATACTGGGAGTAGTGGTCACTACTGGGAATACCATGGGAAGCTACCATTATACTGAGCTGGATACTGGGAGTAGTGGTCACTACTGGGAATACTATGGGAAGCTACCATTATACTGAGCTGGATACTGGGAGTAGTGGTGACTACTGGGAATACCATGGGAAGCTACCATTATACTGAGCTGGATACTGGGAGTAGTGGTCACTACTGGGAATACTATGGGAAGCTACCATTATACTGAGCTGGATACTGGGAGTAGTGGTCACTACTGGGAATACCATGGGAAGCTACCATTATACTGAGCTGGATACTGGGAGTAGTGGTCACTACTGGGAATACTATGGGAAGCTACCATTATACTGAGCTGGATACTGGGAGTAGTGGTCACTACTGGGAATACCATGGGAAGCTACCATTATACTGAGCTGGATACTGGGAGTAGTGGTCACTACTGGGAATACTATGGGAAGCTACCATTATACTGAGCTGGATACTGGGAGTAGTGGTGACTACTGGGAATACTATGGGGAGCTGCCATTATACTGAGCTGGATACTGGGAGTAGAGGTCACTACTGGGAATACTATGGGAAGCTACCATTATACTGAGCTGGATACTGGGAGTAGTGGTGACTACTGGGAATACCATGGGAAGCTACCATTATACTGAGCTGGATACTGGGAGTAGTGGTCACTACTGGGAATACTATGGGAAGCTACCATTATACTGAGCTGGATACTGGGAGTAGTGGTGACTACTGGGAATACTATGGGAAGCTACCATTATATTGAGCTGGATACTGGGAGTAGTGGTCACTACTGGGAATACTATGGGAAGCTACCATTATACTGAGCTGGATACTGGGAGTAGTGGTGACTACTGGGAATACTATGGGAAGCTACCATTATACTGAGCTGGATACTGGGAGTAGTGGTCACTACTGGGAATACTATGGGAAGCTACCATTATACTGAGCTGGATACTGGGAGTAGTGGTGACTACTGGGAATACTATGGGAAGCTACCATTATACTGAGCTGGATACTGGGAGTAGTGGTGACTACTGGGAATACTATGGGGAGCTGCCATTATACTGAGCTGGATACTGGGAGTAGAGGTCACTACTGGGAATACTATGGGAAGCTACCATTATACTGAGCTGGATACTGGGAGTAGTGGTGACTACTGGGAATACCATGGGAAGCTACCATTATACTGAGCTGGATACTGGGAGTAGTGGTGATTACTGGGAATACCATGGGAAGCTACCATTATACTGAGCTGGATACTGGGAGTAGTGGTCACTACTGGGAATACTATGGGAAGCTACCATTATACTGAGCTGGATACTGGGAGTAGTGGTGACTACTGGGAATACTATGGGAAGCTACCATTATACTGAGCTGGATACTGGGAGTAGTGGTCACTACTGGGAATACTATGGGGAGCTGCCATTATACTGAGCTGGATACTGGGAGTAGAGGTCACTACTGGGAATACTATGGGAAGCTACCATTATACTGAGCTGGATACTGGGAGTAGTGGTCACTACTGGGAATACTATGGGAAGCTACCATTATACTGAGCTGGATACTGGGAGTAATGGTGACTACTGGGAATACTATGGGAAGCTACCATTATACTGAGCTGGATACTGGGAGTAGAGGTCACTACTGGGAATACTATGGGAAGCTACCATTATACTGAGCTGGATACTGGGAGTAATGGTGACTACTGGGAATACTATGGGAAGCTACCATTATACTGAGCTGGATACTGGGAGTAATGGTGACTACTGGGAATACTATGGGAAGCTACCATTATACTGAGCTGGCTACTGGGACCATAGGTGTCTGTTAGAAAGGGTAGGGGCTACAGTATTGCTGTGCATGACATGGGGCAGATGTAATATACCCCCCAGTGTGTGTCTGTGTATATAATCTCCCAGTGTGTTTTGTAAAGGTACTACATAGAGCTTGGTACTGGGACTCATTGTGACTATTGGGAAGGTGCTGTACTTCATAGTGTAGGGGTCACAGTATTGCTGTACCTGAGATGGCGCACATGTAATATTAACCCTCTTCCCCAGTGCTAATATATACTTGTTGTTACAATAGCATGTATATGTATTGTGCTTTATTTGATCAGTGTCTTGTGTACACTGATCCACACTATCCGCCATTGCCGTCTCCCATGGACTAGTTGCATATTATTGAGGGGTCACAATATTGTGATAACTGAGATGGGGGGTGACTGTATACTCCCTTATATTATAAACATGTCAGTGCACCTATGTCCCACATGCGTACCCCAAACACTGTTGTATATGGTACCACATTTAGGCAGTATTATCCCATTGTGTAGTGGAAAGATCCGATCCCAGATCAACACTATTGACGCTCCTATTACTAGATATGATGTGATCAGTTCCTGTCACCCCAATAAGTACGCGGATTCCTGGTAACCCTCGACCATGACCTCTGACAGTAACCCACACCAGTGTGTCCCATTAAGAGACAGTCCTTTCCATCATTATACCACACTCATAGTACCAGAAAAACCCCAAGATAAATGATGGTATCCACAATAGAGAACTGTATAGTGTATGGGGCATAGTAAGGTGCTGCTACTATCAGTCATTGGGATAATAACAGAAAGTAAACAAGTAACTTGAGTATTGGGATCCTGTCACCTATTGGAGCATGCTGCCAAGCGCTGTATTGCCCCCTTATGGGTCTATGATGTGTACAGTTTATTGGCCTTGGTTGGGTATAACCAGTACTCTCTGAGTGGTTTATAGTAATGTGTTAAGTGCCTGCTGCTGTGTGGATAGAGAGGTGATTGGCACTAAGTGTATCCTGTTCTGTGTACATGCCATAGCACTGTTGAAGTCTGACACGCAGGATCCATGATGTGCCAACTCCCATGTTACTTTATAGTGTGACTTGTTCTGTCTGGTAGTACTCCTCTCAGCCTTCTCGCCTCTATAGAGTTCAGCCATTACGTTGGCTTCTATTAGTAGTCCCAGCCTTTTGGCTTGTGCACATTATTAGATGGTGATCCGGGTACGGTGGTGTAGTGCTATGAAGTTGACTTCCTCTTGTCCGGTTTTCCCTGCCACATGTACAGCTTCTTTCCTCACTTCTGTATTTTGGTAATCATCTGGAAAATAAAAAGAGCCGATTGCATTAGTCTGTATTTAGTGGACGTCACGCTTTCTTCTCCTTATCTGCCCTGACAATCCTTCCTCACATAGCCTTTACTGAGTAAACATGTGTTTATCCTGAGTCCTTGAGTTACGTATTGCACTTGTTATTGGAAGCGAAGACTGCTTATAAAGAACTGCTGGACGTAACCCATTGTGAGGGTCCACTCAAACAGACCCTTTATTAGCAATAACCAGACTCTGGTGTGTTTGGGTGTGACATTATTCCCTCTCTCTTACGTCACGCTGTCGAGTAACACAGCATGATGTCGGGGAAGGCCAGGTGTTCAGGTGAGCTGGTGTGCTGTATATAGCCTAGGGCTGGACTAGCTCCAAGGATCTGTGTGCTTAGAAGTTTGTTGTGGCGGTGTAAACTTTTTCTGTTTATAGCAGCTCCTAAAAATAAAAAAAAAAAATAAGCTTTTTGGGTAATATGTTGTGTGATATATGCAGGAAAGGTTAGATTTTCCTGGGTTTGCTTATTGTATGGCTTCACTTTGAAGTAATCCATATAGTTTGCTTTATCTGTAGGAGTGATAGTAAAGTACATTCAGGAAAGACTACAGAGTTCAATAACCTTTCTACATGTACAGTCTGGGATATCTCCATATGGCCCACCACATTTCCTTTACTAAGTAAAACAGTGTAAATATACATTGCTACCATTCCAACATATGCCTGCCCATGTAATAGATGGATGTGTGTGCCCTGACCTCCAGAGCAGAATCTGCTTATACTGTACCATAATGTTGTCCATATGCCATAATCAGGCATATGGGAAAGAGGATATTAGTGGAACAACTATATTTAACACTGATTTCACCATCTAAAGCCGCTCGTGCACATGCTGGGATCGCTGGTCTTCTGGCAGCAGTTAAGCCGTATTCTGTAAATTCATAGAGAATAATATCCTGCTGGCACGGTTATCTTGGGGCATTAGGCTTCACATGTCTTCTGCTTAAGGATTCATGCACACTTGCATGGAGCCTTTGTAGCTTCTTTTTATACAGACTTGCATAGCGTTATTCTCCACATAGATGTCGACGCCTCTGTTTGCCTGCATATGAAATTAAAGGCAAACAGAGGTGCAGTAGGAGGCTCTGCCACCTCTATGGAAACCTTATTACAGCATGCAGAATGAAGCCGTAATACATCCTTATGCATTAGATGAGTTCTCTGAGTTGTTGTCTGCTTATCTCTCGGCAGAAAATCTCTGTATGTGTCCAGCTTTTACTGAGGTTGCATCAGATAGGAGTCATTACAGCTGACTTTACAAACAGGTAGAAGTCCTCCTACTCCTAAAGTTTGTCATATAGATTAGTCCTGGCATTTTAATGGCATATAATATATATATATAATTATAATGTGTTACTACCTTTGCTGCCCCAATGTGATTGTAGAGCTTCAGTCCCTGCTGCACAGTGCTTCTGGGTTCAGGGACATGACAATATAGGTCCACTCATCCACCGCAGTGACCACGGATTGGCCTATGATGTCACGTCCCTGAAAGTGTTGCACAGCAGGGACCAGAGCTCCTTGGAATAATTGTAATTTCTAGAATGGAGTCTCCCGTTCTTTAGATCAGTGGTTGGACCTCTAATAATTTTATATAGTTTAAGTGGCTGACTACTTTATTATCTAGTGTAATCTATCTGACTGATTTTTAAAGCCAACAACAGGAATCCTCTTTATAAATCAATTCCTAGCTTTAGCTCAAAAATATCTGCCAGATAAATTGGACATATATCTGTGGGTGTAAAAGGACCCTAAAAGCCCTATCACACGGGCTGATACGAAGGAGCAAGCGAGCCCTGACCTGTCAGGTCAGCGCTCGCTTGCTTCTTGTTCCCTGCTCGCTGCCAGTGCTCCCCAGATATTCGGGCAGCCCATAGGAGATAGTGGCGCTCTGCTGCCACCATTTCTATTAAACGAAGCAACCGCCCGCAGAGCGTAATCATTCACAAATTTTTCAACATGTTTCAGCCGACACCGTGCATGTTGGGTGATCATTGCCTGTTAACAGTAGCTATTACACCATGCGGTTAATGGCCGTAACGGCTGATAATTGTTCGCTTGGTGTAATAGGGCCTTAATGTTGCGTTTACGCAGAGATTTATCTGACAGATTTTTGAAGCCAAAGTCAGGAATGGATTTGAAAAGAGGAGAAATCTCAGTCTTTCCTTTATGACCTGTTCCCTGTGTATAGTCAATTCCTGCCTTTGGCTTCAAAAATGTTGATTTATGCTTTAGGTTACTAACAAAAAAAAAAATTTATATATGTACACACACACACTCACGGGCCACTTTATTAGGTACACCTGTCCAACTGCACGTTACCACTTAATTTCTAATCAGCCAATCACATGGCGGCAACTCGGTGCATTTAGGCATGTAGACATGGTCAAGACAATCTCCTGCAATTCAAACCGAGCATCAGTATGGGGAAGAAAGGTGATTTGAGTGCCTTTGAACGTGGCATGGTTGTTGGTGCCAGAAGGGCTGGTCTGAGTATTTCAGAAACTGCTGATCTACTGGGATTTTCACGCACAACCATCTCTAGGGTTTGCAGAGAATGGCCCGAAAAAGAAAATACATCCAGTGAGCGGCAGTTCTGTGGGCGAAAAAGCCTTGTTGGTTCGAGCTGATAGAAAGGCAACAGTGACTCAAATAGCCAACCGTTACAACCAAGGTAGGCAGAAGAGCATCTCTGAACGCACAGTACGTCGAACTTTGAGGCAGATGGGCTACAGCAGCAGAAGACCACACCGGGTGCCACTCCTTTCAGCTAAGAACAGGAAACTGAGGCTACAATTTGCACAAGCTCATCGAAATTGGACAGTAAAAGATTGGAAAAACGTTGCCTGGTCTGATGAGTCTCGATTTCTGCTGCGACATTCGGATGGTAGGGTCAGAATTTGGCGTCAACAACATGAAAGCATGGATCCATCCTGCCTTGTATCAACGGTTCAGGCTGGTGGTGGTGGTGTCATGGTGTGGGGAATATTTTCTTGGCACTCTTTGGGCCCCTTGGTACCAATTGAGCATCGTTCACTGTACTCAAATGGCCTCCACAGCCACCAGATCTCAATCCAATAGAGCATCTTTGGGATGTGGTGGAACGGGAGATTCGCATCATGGATGTGCAGCCGACAAATCTGCGGCAACTGTGTGATGCCATCATGTCAATATGGACCAAAATCTCTGAGGAATGCTTCCAGCACCTTGTTGAATCTATGCCACGAAGAATTGAGGCAGTTCTGAAGGCAAAAGGGGGTCCAACCCGTTACTAGCATGGTGTACCTAATAAAGTGGCCGGTGAGTGTATATTCCTGCTGTGCCCATTTTTCATACAGGTGAAGTCCTCACTTAGTATCTTCCACTGCACCCGCACTAGTTTCTGCTGTGTAGTGTATTCCTATGGAGGATGCTGACTGACGTGTGTGACCCATGCTTCTCCATGCACATCTCTTATATGAACAATATTAAAGTGGTTATCCAGCATTACAAAAACATGGCCACTTTCCTCCAGGTATAGCGAGACTCCGGTCTCCAGTTCAGGTGCTGTTTGCAATTAAGAACTGAATTGGATTGGATTGAACTGAATTGGAACTGAGTTGCAAAACCTGCACCCAAACTGGAGACAAGAGTGGTGCTGTTTCTAGAAGAAAGTAGGCATGTTTTTCTAATGCTGGATAACCCCTTTTAAAGGGGTTATCCAGCGCTGCAAAAACATGGCCACTTTCCCCCTACTGTTGTCTCCAGTTTGGGTGGGGTTTTGAAACTCTGTTCCATTGAAGTAAATGGAGCTTGATTGCAAACTGCACTTGACCTGGAGACAACAGTAGGGGGAAAAGTGTCCAAGTGCAGTTGGCAATCAAGCTCCATTTACTTCAATAGAACAGAGTTTCAAAACCCCACCCAAACTGGAGACAACAGTAGGGGGAAAGTGGCCATGTTTTTGTAGCGCTGGATAACCCCTTTAATGTCTAAACTTTTCTAAAGGAGGAGGGGAGCAAGGGGCAGGACTTCACCTATATGACCAATGGGACAAAGCAAGAATATAGTATGTATAGGCCAGTAACCTAGTTAAAGATAATACAACCCTTTCTTATATTTGATAAGAAATTGGCAAACTCCCTTAAAGACGAATACCCCTTTTAAACCATTTTGGAATAGTTTACTTTCATGATATAAATTGTACTATAAATGATCATGTCCAATTGTTCCATAAATCAACCATGTAGAAACAAGAGAGAGGGCGGGGGCGCCTCCTGGTGTAATAAGTTTTTTAAAAGTAAATACCGATAGGTAGGGGTATTGAGTTGCACTCACCTAGAAGACTTGTGCAAAATTAGGCACAACTCTATACAGCACATAGAACGAGAGAGACACCGCAGCTCCTGCCGGGGTACATCAGAAGAGACGTACGGAAGGCAATCTTGTATCAAGCCACAGCGGGCTATTGGACTATGGAGTCCCGGCTTGGTATGGGCGCAGATGCTCAGGAAACCACACTATAAATCCCTATTATCTGAATTAACCACGTCATAGTGTGGTTCTCTGAGCATCTGCGCCCATACCAAGCCGGGACTCCATGGTCCAATAGCCCGCTGTGGCTTGATACAAGATAAATCAACCATAACATGTAACAATACATTACAAGTTTCGGTTAAGGGAAAAAAAATAGCGCTGCACCTCACACCTATGGCTGATACTAGTGCCCCTAGGCTAAATAAAAAACAAAAAACAAAGAGTGGTCAGCACTCACAACATAAAAGTCCCTTTAGATGGAATGTGGTGTTCTTATTATGGCTGTATGCCTCTCCACGAGCACGCGAGAAAAAAACCCCGGACCCAAGGGCATCCAACAAGGTATAAGCACGAAAGTACTCTCCAGCTCGCTTGATTACTTTTAAACCTTTATTGTATAATGTTTAAAAGTCCAACGCGTTTCGGGCTCTCTTGCCCTTATTCATGGCTCTAAACAACATGGAATACGGTGTGTTAGAACATACATATCTGCATATACAACCATGTAAGTAACAAAACAGATAAAAGAAAAAACCCACATATAAAGCATATATACATACAGAAATGTGAATGACATGCACAAAAACAAATACATGAAATTAGTAATGTTAATATTAAAACATGCAATGTCACGTATGAATTGAAAAAAGTACTTTTTTCAATTCATACGTGACATTGCATGTTTTAATATTAACATTACTAATTTCATGTATTTGTTTTTGTGCATGTCATTCACATTTCTGTATGTATATATGCTTTATATGTGGGTTTTTTTCTTTTATCTGTTTTGTTACTTACATGGTTGTATATGCAGATATGTATGTTCTAACACACCGTATTCCATGTTGTTTAGAGCCATGAATAAGGGCAAGAGAGCCCGAAACGCGTCGGCCTTTTAAACATTATACAATAAAGGTTTAAAAGTAATCAAGCGAGCTGGAGAGTACTTTCGTGCTTAAATAAAAAACACATCAGAATTTTGTGTATGAATTGATCAAGCCATACTGCCCCATGTACTGCGTGCAGGTATCTGATACACATGGGTCCCTACACTAAGTCCACACAGTACCAGTCAGTGGCTACCAACCCTGCAGGCGTGCACAGTCAGGGAACGGGGGCCATAGGACGGCTCTGCGACCCCCATGCCACAGGACCAGACCCAAAAACACCACACCATAACCAGCACCGCCGGCGGACATTACAAGTTTATTCTGAATGAATGGCAGCATGTTCAGTACCACTTTTGTAATTTTTGTAGGGGCAGTTACACAATATGAGCAACCAAATCTGGGGAAAAGAAAACCCAATAATGGTGTACAGACTTATGATTGACTTGTCCTTGTCTGGCCTCCTTTCACTGTGCTAGAATTAAGCTATTGAACGTGGCTCATCCTGTAGCGTTCTGAGCAAACAGTTCATTAAATATGTGGCCAGGCTATGTTATATTGCCCACAGGTTTCTGGATAAGTGTAAGCATCACATTTTTCCATTTCATTTAAAATATACCGAAGCTATCCACTGTCAGAAGTTTTTTTTTTTTTTCCCAGTGGGGGTCTGGCTGCCGAGACCCTCACTCATCGCTAGAATGAAGGTGCAGAAGTGATTGACTGAGCAATTTCCCCTTGTTTTTTCCTAGCTCTCTGTATATGGATAAAATATTCTGATGTATATATGAAATGCACGCCATGATGGACTCCTGACAGTGGAATTTGTCACCTGTGGCATAAATAGGGAGCTTTTTGTGACATATCTGTTGAATGAATGCTATTACAGACTGTGGGAGATGGATGCTGCTGTTTGGCATACCTTTAATACAGCCGTCACCCATAGGTTATATTGGTATCTGTTTAATGGTTATGTCATGAGAAGCTATTAAAAGCCTTATGATGTGTCTTGTTCATCGATGCCATACAGTGACCATTACCTATAGGCCAATATGTTATGTATAATGAAGACGACATTGTTACTCAACTAAACCTGGCCTGATGGTGATGTGCATCTGACCTTTGAGGGATAGTCCTATCATAAACTACCCTTTTTTTTAATAGGAGAGCTATTCTTATCAGTGTCCCTACCAGGAAAAGGTAGTGTTATGTATTTAAATTAATATCCAGGTCTGTGAGAGCTGATTGTTGGCCTCTCTTCATTGACTCATAGATGGAGACCCTTTCTCAGTCCCTAGGTGACCACAGTATAGCGCTCGGAGCACTGCGATCTGCAGTGGCCGCTAAAGATGGAAAATGTCCTTACCGCTTTTTGGGCCATTGGCAAGGAAACCTGTGACATCTTGGCTCTCGAGCTGTAGAATGGGGAGAGGAGCATGCTGGGAGGGCAAGAGCTGTGGAAAAATGGTGGCCTTTGTACTTTTAGTGACCTTAGTGGCCTTAGGTATTTTTAGTGACAATGTAGGTGTGGGGCAAAGTGCACATGTTGTTTGATACATTGTTATACAGGGGAATGTTCAGGGATACATTGTAACCATTTGTTTGGTTAAACAAATCATGTTTGATACAGCTTTTCTTGTTTTCTCACTTTTATAATTTTGTCCAAGTATCTAATACATAAAACTTAAAAAAAGAAGCTTGCTGCGACTTTATAGCCTTATTATAGCCTCAAAAAATTAAGACCTTATGGGAAGTGTACATATGGCAGAATTGCCCAGGTATAATCTACATTGGATTATAGTACCATGTACATACTGTGGAATGTTTTTGTATACGATTTGACCCATGGTGTGAATTCTTCTCTTGCTCCCTGTATTTCAGTATTCGGTGCACAGGGGAGAAATCTGCAAGGAATACAGCTCAGATGTTAGGCTTAAAGATTTTGCTACCTTGCAGTGCAACCCCCCCCCCCCCCCCCCATGCACCGGTGTACAGATGGGCATAAAGGCATCTGAAGGCCTTGGCTTTAAAAGCGTTAATGTGATAGAGTTGTATGGCACTTGCTGTAGCTGGCTGATAGGACAGTTCTTCATTACATTTGGCATGTTGAACAGTCTTACATTTAGGTTGATGGATTTTCCAATTTAGGATGATCCAGCTATTTCCAGATAATCTATTTTATGATCCTGGGATGTGTACCTGTAATAAACCTTTTCATGTACCTGTCATAAAGCATAGTTCTGCTCTCATGTCGCTGATATTCTCTTAGACATTGCAGTATAGCTCACCTCAAACAAGGTTTAAATAGATGGTAAAGCTATAATGTTCACATTTCCAATATACTAGTGGTATGCAATTTAATGTGGGGCTGTAGCCTTATTACTTTTTTTTTTTGTAGTCAGAACTTGAACAGGTTCTTGTGATTGTCCAACCCCGGGCAGTGAAAATCCAACATGCCCAGGAGGCCTCCATACACCTTATGTTGTCTGCTGAACCTGCTGCCATTGGTGGGTTTAGCCAACTTTAGTATAAAGTATATTGGCACCTTATTTCCTGTTTTGATACCTCCTACAGTCTGTTTAGTCTGCAATCCCAATGCATTACATTGAATACTTATAGGGAAGTATATATTATTCAGAGAACCCCACACCCAACAAAGCAGATGCTCTCCAGCCACCTGGGAAGTATGTCCTGACATAAAATAAACCAAATGCTCTTTTAGGCCAGGTGTACCCCATCTTTGGCATATGTTTGGCAGGACTTAACGCCTGTGCATGTAAGCCATTGTGTAAAAAACATAAATAATATCAATGTGCAGAAACTGTCTGTTCTTGAAGATGATGTGTTGGAAGCAGGAAAATAGGCATGTATAAGGATCTGTGCAAGTTTGCCGTTGGCCGTATTTGGATGACTGGTTCAGAGCATCTCCAAAACATCAGGGCTTGGTGGGTGTTCCCTATATGAAGTGGTTGTTGCCTACCAAAAGTGATCAAATAAGGAACAACATTTCACCAGTGACAGCAACATAGTCTCCCAATTACGGATGTGGACGAGGAGCAAAGGTTATTCTGTCTGGTCTCTTTCCACAGAATAGCCTCTGTAGCATAAACTGCGCTGCTTATGATGGAAAGCTGCTAAAACAGAGTGCCAATGCTTATGATAGTCCACTCTAAAAGCACCTGCAATAGGGATGTGAGCATCACAGAGTATGGAGTTATGGAAAATGGTGGCCTGGTCTGCACCTGGACCAACCACCAATGAAAACCTCTGACATCACTATGAGAAGTCATAGTTTTTTCAAGACAAGCGGTAACCCTTAAAAAAAAAAAAAAAAAAAAAAAACTGCTGTACCATCTTAAAGGGCTATTCTGCCCATGAAATTCTTTCTTTTCTAATTCCCCTTCCTCCCCCCCCCCCCCCATGCTCCCTTACATCTAGATGACAAAAATTTTAATAACGAAAACTTTAGCTGCTGAGGATCTGTGGCCACTTTTGTAAATGTCCCAGTATAGGAGCCAAAGGCTCACACTAGCCTCCTGTTACTAATGGTCTTTGCTAATGACGCATTGGTGATATGTGTCTGTATTACTATAACGTGTCTCTTTTGTCAGCACTGTTTAGTTATGGTTCCTTCTGTGTCAGATTGTCCTGTTCTGTATAGGCTGGAACCAGTCAGTGCTAGATCCTGGTGCTCCGGTAATATTTGTAATTGGAGAATAAACTGCTCAGACCCTGCTGTGTGTCAGCCTCCTTGTTGACCTTTTGTGTCTTGCAGTGTATTTTCTGGGTTTCTTTCAGGTAATCTCCATGACAGCACAGAAATGGTCCAATCCATGACCTATTTTGCCTTTTTTTTTTTTTTTTCCCTCTTTTGAGTGTTTTACAAAACAAATTTGACATGTGAAAAGTGCAGACTGGTTCAGTGTGTGTCTATGTACTCTTCTTATCTGTTACACCACTTTTGGAGGACAGAAGTTTCCAGGCAAATGCATGGTTTGTTAGTAAATAAGAATTACTACATTTCAGAAGTGGGGGAGAAAAAAAAAAAAGACTAAGCTTGAGGCATGTATATACCCTGGCTGTATGTTTGAATGCTCAACAGGAAACTCTAAATTAAAAACTATCCTTTTTATTATATGCACTTTACAGATGGCGAAGAGTTTCTTCTCCATAATTTGTAAGGAATACAGCCATATGTAAAGAGCGTCCAGGTACTCCCACACCATGCATTTTCTATCACTTCTATGGATACTGTAATAAGCAGCATACCGTAATGGTAACATCAGGCTTTTTAACTCGTGTGTGTGTGTGTGTGTGTATATGTATATGTATATGTATATGTGTGTATATATATATATATATATGTGTGTATATATATATATATATATATATATATATATATATATATATATATATATATATATATTATATTATACACTCACTCACTCGGGGATCTGAATACTGGACAAAGGAAATGTATCAACTATGTAAATGACGGCCCGATCAACGATGTAAATGAGCAGCGATTTGCTAGATCGCCGCTTGTTTACTGGGCCTATTCCACAGCCCGATCGTTGAGCGAGGGCTGCAAGGACATCGTCAGCTGACCGGCCACACTCAGCCAATCACAGGCCACGGCGGTCCTGGCCTGTGATTGGCTGAGCGCTCCGTCAGCTGACCGGCCATTCAGAAGATAGAGTGCGCGGGACCCGTGGATGCAGACAGTGTGGAGAAGAAGCCTGGACAGATAATGTATGATGATGCTGCTGCTGTCAAATCGTCGGTCGCCCGCCGCGCACCGCTATTCAACCGTAGCGATGCGCGGTGGGGGAACGATTATTTTAGTTCTGGCCCTAAATGAACGATAAGCCGATGACACGATCATCGGCTGACCGTTCTTTTTATTTCACCGAACGATAATCGGCCGAATGGGGCCGATCCGGCCGATTATCGTTACTGTGGAATAGGGCCCGAGGCAGGTTCTTTCATAAGTATGTGGAGCTTGTCCAGTGCAACGGGATAGACATAATGGTGACATGAGAAGTGAATCGCACTACTGCTGTTTCTCCTGGTATATCTACACATAGGTTGGAGTCTGAATGTGTTACACCTGCAATCCGGCCAAGTAGCTTTGTCTGTGAGGTTGGTTTCACACAAGGTACTTTTTGGAAATCTGCCACTGTAATTTCTGAGCCAAAACCAGGAGTGGATCCGCAGGGAGATGTACAAGTGCTTCCTTTATTGTACCCATTACTCTGAATCCACTTCTGGTTTTGGCTCAAAAACTGCAATGACAACTTTCCAAAAAACTGACGTGTAAATCCAGCCTAATGCGAATGCAAAAAAACTGCCTCAGGATGTGTTCACCTATTGCAGTTTTGTTGCATTTCTTTGCTTACATAATTAGAGCCTAGTCTTGTCTGTTTACTGTCTGGGCCATGCCATGTGATTAGCATTACCAGGCTTAATCAGATCATTCATGCTAATGGTGCGTTTACACGAAACTATAATTGGCTCGATCGTACGATTAACTATGTTGAAGTAACTATTTTTTTTTTCATAACGCGTTTATACGGTACAATATATTGTACGGAAAATTCGTTTTGCGATCCTTAAGCCTATCTCACACATTGGTTAAATCGGCGAACGACTGTTCACACGAACGATCTGCGAATTTTTTCAGAACGACGATTTGATAACATGTTGAAAGATCAAAATGAACGATTTCTCGTTCGTCGTTTGATCGTTCACTGCGTTTACACGTAAGATTATCGTTCGAATTCGATCGTTATCGCGCAAATTCGCACGATAATCGTTACGTGTGAACGCACCATAAGAAAAATCCATGACCATGAAGCCTGCTGATGCCTAACCAAGTCAGAGCCTAAAAAAACAAGTCAATGTAGACAAAATTGCAGAGCCCACATAATCAGTGGGCATAGACCTTCAATAATTCATGGGCAAACGTTCTCTCCTGTCTGGCTCCCCACAGGAGTGTTCGGCATGGCCAAGCGAATTCTATGAGTAGGGACAAGGCTTATCTCGCACAGAAAAAAAAGTCAGGAAGTGTTCTATCACTCCCCGACCCCTGTCTCCACAGACCGTCACTGTCGGGAGAGCCCCATACACTGTACACTGACAGTGGAACCCTCAAAGAGCAGCTGGTATGGCTGGCAAAGTATAAGGTGTATGGGGACCTTAATAAAAGAGAAGGAAACATTGCAGCAAAACTGTGACTGTGCAAAACACACTCTTATACTAGGATACTTAAATCAATCTTGGTTTAAATGATGTCTGAACAAAGTCTCAATTATGGGTCATTGCATTACATGTTTTCTTCAGATTTTACTTCTGCTAATGCACAAGTATGCGAGTTATTCTAAAAGAATATAAAGTGGTTAATCCTGGCATGTCTGTACATGGTAAATGTACTTGCACAGACTCACTAATTGGGTAGTTAATAACAGTTAGGCCACTTGCAGTGTAGGGCCAGGGTCTCACCCACACCGAGGGGATCAGAGCTTGAGAACTGTTCACGTATTTCCAAAATGTCTATTCTTGAGATCTCTCTTCTACTGGCTGTTTAACTTTGAAATGGCTGCTTTATTCCACAAAAAGTGGGGTTGTAGAAGTAGAAAATATTTTGGCTTCCCATCAGTCAGGTTTCCATCTTTTTTTGTGGAGCAGTGTTAGGTACTCCAGTACCCTACTTAAAACAAACAAACCCTCTAGTATCAGAAATAATAGACAACCATTCACGTAAGGCTTGATAAACAGTCATTGCTGACTAGGCTGTTCTGTGCAAAATGTAATGTACACATTTCCCGATTTTCACAATATATTGCTTCATTTAGTTTTTTTTTTTTTTGTACATTTTTACCTAAAAAGGATGTGAAATGCTGACCAAATATTGAGTGAAGACAGGAAGAGTTGTAGTACTGTGCTTCTGCATGCCTCAGATTTTATAAAGAGTGTTTTATGGTCTCTGCCTAGCAGCATTGCTTCTGTGGAGGAATATGTCTGGGGCTGGGATGGTGCAGGCAGTTTGATGCAGAGCTAGAAGTGGATTCAAAAGGAATGGAAAATAAAAGGGAGGAGCTTACACTCCATTCCTGCTGGATCCACTTTTCACCATGGCACAGAACTGCATTATCAACTGTTTAAATCATGTCATGTCAGTTCAGTAGCATACAGATTTAAAGGGATACTGTCACCCCCCCCCCCTTACACTCAAGTTATTTAATCAGTTAAAGGGGTTGGCCACTTTATAGTAAAATAGTTCAGTATACAGTATTAGTAAGTGTACTCACTGTATATACTGACAGCAGCTCCCTGTGTACCTCATAGAGCTAATATCAGACTCCCCTCCTCCAGGCTGTGCTGCCCTGCTCTGTGGTGTTTTGGTCCATAAGATGGCCAACATGGAGGAGCATGTGACCATGCCCCGCCCCCCAGTGTCCACCACTGAGCCTGTATATGTCTATGGAGAACACAGGGGACGGGGCATGGTCACATGCTCCTCCATGTCGGCCATTTTATGGACAGAAGCAATACAGAGCAGGGCACCACAGCCTGGTGAAGGTGAGTCTGATTTTAGCTCTGAGGTACACAGGGAGCTGCTGTCAGTATATACAGTGAGTACACTTACTAATACTTTGTACTGACCTATTTTACTATAAAGTGGGCAACCCCTTTAAGAGTGTCACCTAGGCAGTGCTTCACGCCATTTGGGCCCCATCTATTAGCTTGGGAGAGGCCCCAACTGTAATGAAGACGCACCCAGTTGACACTGTCTATAGATAAAAGGGGGTGGGTTGACAGTGTCACTTTAACAGTTTTGGAGCTCATGGCATCATAATGATTGATAATGCCTGGGGTTCCGACATGTGAATGCAGCCTTGGGGTATGTTCCCAATACGGAAGATGCACGAAAATGTCAAGTGGAGGCCGCGTGGCAGACTCCACTTGAAGTTTCGCCTGCTTTCTCTTACCTTTTCAGCCCAGCCTAACCACTATTAACCCCTAGACGACCCTGGACGTAGGGTTACGTCATGGAAGTCTGTCCCCAGACGACCCATGACGTAACCTTACGTCCTGGGTGTTTCTCCCGCTATGAAGCGTGCAAACAGCAGCCGGGACCTCACCGGTAATGACACGCTACAGCGATCGCGCTGCCGCGTGTCATTAACCCCTTAAACGCCGCGATCGCGGCGTGTAAGTGACAGGGGGAGTCCCCTGTCACTTACCGATCGGGACCCCCGCAGTGTGACTGCGGGGGTCCCGATCGTTGAAACGGACTGCCGGAGGTCTCTTACCTGCCTCCGTGCGGTCCGATCGGCGATCTGCTACACTGAGCCTGCACAGGCAGGCTCAATGAGCAGATCGCCGATAACACTGATCAATGCTATGCCTATGGCATAGCAATGATCAGTGTATAAATCAAAGTAGTGAATGTAGAAGTCCCCCAAAGGGACTTCAAAAGTGTAAAAAAAAAAAAAAGTTCAAATCACTATTACACTACCCCAAAGCCCCTCCCCCAATAAAAGTCTAAATCACCCCCCTTTCCCATTATATAAATAAAACATAAAAATAAATAAACATATACCGTAGCGTGCGTAATTGTCCGATCTATTAAAATATAACAAGCGTCATTGTGATCGGTTAGCGGCGTACACGAAAAGAGGGGAAAAAGTGCACAGATTACCGATTTTATGTTACATTATATATTAAAAAAATCAATAAGTGATCAAAACATCCGATCTTCACAAATATGGTATTAATAAAAACTAGAGATCATGGCGTAAAAAATGACACCCCATACAGCCCCGTAGGTGAAAAAATAAAACTGTTATAAGCGTCACAATAGTCCCATTTTATTAATATTTAATTGCCAAAAAAAAGGATTTCATTAAAAAATACATATATAACATTAGAGAATCTGTGTAACCTGCATATGGTTGTGTTCGGACTGACCTATAGAATAATAGTGTCATGTCGCTGTTACCATATAGTGCATTACGTAGACACAGGAACCCCCCAAACGTTACCATACTGCATTCTTATTTACGATTTCACCTATTTATATCTTCATAAATAATATATTTGGAATTCCATCATACATGTTATGGTAAAATGAATGACGCCATTACACAGTACAACTATTCCTGTAACAAACAAGCCATTACATGGCCTGTAGATAGAAAACTGAGAGTGCTGGAGCTCTTAGAAGGGGAGGAGGGAAAAAACGGAAACACTAAGATCAAAATTTGCGCGGTCCACTGGGTCATTTTGGGCCTGGTCCTCAAAGGGTTAAAATAGTTTTGTTTTTTACTTTTAAGTGGTATGATAGACTGTTTTAAAGGTTCCTTACAAAATAGATAACTTTACATTTTTTGCGAATTGGTGGTTGCCCAAAATAAAAATTTTAAAATGAAAGAAACCTCCTAGCTTATCCTATGCTCTTTCATCCGAAGCGCTTTTCATCTGCCTGTTCAAGGTTAAAAAGTCTGTTTGCGTTATCATTCTGTCAGGCATTTCATATAGGCATTTTGTTTTGTTCGCAGAATACATTTTTTCTTACGTTAATCCCAAAATTTGTAAAAAAAAATTTTTTTATTTTTTTTATTCTTGTAAGAAACCATTGTCTGTACAGTTCTTTGCTAAAATACCGGTCTTAATATACAGGTTTTTTTTTTAAACTAATTAAAGGTATAAAACGTCATCTTTTTGTTCTGCTGATTTTTTTTTTTTTTTTTTTTTTTTTGTCCTCCTTGCATCTGCTGCTTCTCTGCTCTGTTATGATTCATAGCTGCCACATACTGTAGATATAGAAGTCAATGGCCCAAATTTATCAGTCTGTCAAAGATGTGTCTGACTTTTGTCTTGCACAGATATCTGACACATTTTTGTGTCACACACTGATAAATCTGGGCCATTGAGTCGTCTTCAGACACGTTTCTTGTGTGGAAGAGTTGTGGGCATGCTTTATGCAGGGAAGGGGGTGTGAGCTGTGCTTCTCACCTATTATAAGTGATGTGTGATACTATTATCTGCATCCGGCTTTTATATTTGAGATTTTACCTTCATTGTAATCCCCTAGTGATCTCTTTAGAGCAGAAAATGTCAGCCTCGTAAAAGTGACATGTGACGTGCTATTGGGCAGTGAGCCTTATTATATGATTCCTAATGATGAGTTGAAGTGGACTAATATATATTTAAAGGGGTTGTCCAGTGAAAACTTCTTTTCTTTCAAATCAACTGGTGTCAGAAAGTTATATAGATTTGTAATTTACATCTATTTAAAAATCTGCAGTCTTCCCATACTTATAAGCTACTATATATCCTGCAGGAAGTGTTTGTTTACATTCATAAACAGTGCTCTCTGCTGACATCTCTGGCCAGGAACTCTCTGGCGAGTCAGGAACTGTCCTGAGCAGGAGATGTTCTCTATGGGGATTTGCTACTGGTCTGGACAGTTCCTGAGTCGGCCAGAGATGTCAGCAAAGAGCACTGTTTCTCAATGTAAATAAACAAACACTTCCTGTGGGACATGCGACAGCTTGTAAGTATGGGAAGACTTGAGATTTTTAAATACAAGTAAATTACAAATCTGTATAACATTCTGACACCAGTTGATTTCAAAGAAAAATGTTTTTGCTGGACAACCCCTTAAATGACAGTAGGTAACATAACCTGGCTTTTGCCATAGTTGCTGAGATCATAGACTTAGAAAATAAAATCAATCTTATCGTAGCAACATTAGCTGAGTCATGTTTTAGGTATGGCATGTTATGTCTGTGCTAATGTTTACTTGTATGAGCGTCCACTTGTGAAGAACACCTTTTAAATGAGCGCTTAATAGCGGCTAATAGGTATGTGGGAAGCCTGAAGCCTTTCTCTATCAGTGCTTTATTTCTCTGCAGCCCCCTGGCATCCAGGCTGTAGGTTTTAAAGGCTCTGGAATGACTAGCACAGTAGAGGTTAACCTGTTCCAGACCTCCGCATGTCAATACCTGTATGAAGTAGAGACAGGCTGACTGCGGTCAATGCACTGTAGGAAGCTGCTTCCCGCACTTGCAGTGACCTCATGCCACATGTCTCCTAGAAAAGCCAAGCAAAATTATAGTGGGGATCTGAAATCCCAGCCCTGTGGTCACTGGGGTACAGTCATTCTTATTCAAAGTATGATGAAGAGTTTATCAGGTCATCCATAGCCTGATGCTTTGTGATTGTGCTGCGAGCAGGATTAGTCAGACAGCTACACCTATGACTTATGCTGATGGAACTCTTCCCAGGATGAGGCGCAGCTGATAGCTCTTCTATGCCACAAGTTCTTCATAGCACAAGTTTTTGTATAAAGGATATATTCCCATGTAGCAGATTTCTCATTTTTATGGGGACTGAATGGATTTCTGCAAACCCCAGTCAATTGTACAAGGCGGCTGCAGAACTTTCTGACACCTATGGTGCACTGCACTTACCGATCCTTCATGTGTGATGCATATAGAATACTTACTGCTTTTGTTACAATGTCACAGTCATGGAAGAGTTAAAACAGTTATGTGACAAGAGGAAATGCTTGTTGTTTGATACATCGTGGCAGTCTATTGTTCTATGTGTGAATGTCTAACAATTGTAAGCTATGAAGCGTCTTACCTGGTTGGAGTGACATGTTGACAGCATTGTTGCTTGGGTTATTACCCTATTTTGAGCTTATGCCATCAAGTCCTTAGGATAGTTTGTGTGTTTCTCCTTGGCGGTGAATAGAAGGTTATGTCCTGGGTGTTATAGACTGAACAAATAGCAGGTCACGTGTACGCCCCAGTTTATTAATTGCAGGATTCTAGGAGCGCCGGACGTGATGATCCTCCTCTTTAACCAATTAGGCGTCTGGCGCAAGATGTGGACAGGGCTATTACATTGGCTAATTTACAATACAATCTCACAATAGTAAGTGAACAAGCTCTGTAGCCTGTTTAATTAGAAGAAAGCTTGCCACTGTGAGGAGCAGATTTCAGTTTTGTTATTGTCCTTTTTAATGTTCCGGGCTGATAAAGTTACATTTTATCTGTGCAAAGCTCTACTGACAGAGAAATACCGCAGAGAGTCTATTACAGGCTTACGATAAGCAACTGCACATGTGGAGTTCAATTTATTTCCATAGGAAAAGTGTGGTTAGGTCCTGTGAGTTTTCATAAATTCGACAGAATTTTTTTTTTCTTTCTCGTAATAAAATAGGGCTGCAAAGTGTCCAGCTATTTCCAAACACACAGGCTGCCAGACAAATTATTGGCAGCATAATCAGCTTGCTATGCCTGCTACATGTTAATGCTCTCATCCGTTTATTTTTTTTATCATATTTTGAGGGTCTAGAGCTGCTGGAGTCTTGCTTTTTTAGAGATTGCAGCATAACAAATTGCTTTAGATATTTATATATAATTTATTTTTGTGGAGGATTCTTCTATTATTTACCACAGTAGTACTTTGCAAAAATATTTACCCTTTTGTTTTTGTCTTTTTTTTCCCCAGCTTACAGAACCAGCTTTGGATGTAATTCCGGTCTGGAGAGTCTTCTGTGACATAAGGAGGATTTTTCATTTTTATGCTTGGCACTTGAAAGTTTCTCTTTGGACCCCATGATCCCCAGGACTCTACCCAGTTCCTGCACAGGGCAAGCAGATTGTTTGGAGTCAGGGATCTGATCTGGCTTCATTCGAGGACTGCTTAGCATTTATTCCGGAGCACAAAGCTTTGTCATGGATCTGAGGCCTACAGTTTTCTTTCTGTTTTGGACTTCTCTGTCAATACAATTAAAAGACTTGACTGGACATAAAGTATATACAAACACATGGGCGGTCAGTGTACCAGGTGGTCCTGTGGAGGCTGAGCGGATATCCAAGAAATATGGCTTCATTAACCACGGGCAGGTGAGTTACTTAAGGAATGTCTATGTACACAAAATTCCTTGTTCTCAGACCTGAGTGACATTGTTGCTATAGATTGGAGGCATTGTTTATCATGGTGCAATCAGGAGCTTGTTTTCTGGTATATCGTATTCTATGGAAAATTCTTAGTTCTTGTCACGTGCTAGTGGTTCATGCAGTGCATGGGTGTTGTGTGAGATTTTTTTTTGCATGCAATGTTTGTGTAGAGCATGTGCATTCATGTTGGAGGAATTCAGCATTTCCTCTATGCTTTATTGTGTGACGGTAAACAAGCCTTTGAAGGCTGCTTCTCTGGAGAAAGAGGAGAGCACAAAGCTGATCATGTGAAGGTCCTCTGTAAAGGCTATATTGAGGCACTTCATAAATAGCACAGGAAACTTGTTATGAGTGATGTTGTCTTTATAAGATATAGTGCTGCAGGGAATTTTAGTCTCCAAGCCTGCACTGCAGGACCTGTCAGTAGCCTGGACGTTGAATGGCATGTTACTTAAAAGGATGTGGTAAAACCACAGAGACTGCTGTCAGTCCTGCAGGGCAAGTGGGTGGAGTTTACTTGTTGGAATGTTCCTGCGAACAAGTTTTCTTACAATATTAGGAGCTAATGCTCGATAAAAGAAGTCTTTACCGCCGGGGCCTATTTTACAGTTTTCAATGGAATTCACCAGCAGAAAAAAAGTAAAAACTACACATTAAATTACTTAGCATGCTGCTGAGCTGCATTTAAAAATATGGATCTGTAGATTAAGGCATGTGTGAAGGCCTAAGGCTGGACATGTACCGCATTCACAACGGATCTCACACTACTTGTTCTGCAGTGAAATCTGCTGTGATATGCGATACAGTTATACCCTAACTTATCTGACTGCCTTTAAACAAATTAATGTGTCAGGCTCCCGGGTCATTGCCTTCCTGCTCAACCAATCAGTGTGTAGTCCCTGTGAACTGTATATACTCTATGGCAGTGCTTCTCAAACTGTGAGGCGGGCCTCACCAGTGAGGCGCCCCCTAGTTGTTGGTGAGGCCCAGCTGGGGAGCCAGTTTTTAAACAAAAGTAACTATGATCTGCACAGTCCTCCAAAATCTCCATTTTAGCAACATTATTCATTTATTTTGTACTTGCTTTATTAGTATATAGAGCTTGGGAGAGGGGTGAAAGGTAGTCCTAGCATTATTTTCAGCTTTCAAATAGACTTTCACCACAGATAGTGAGACCCAGGAACCCTCTTTGTCAGTCTGGTGAGGCCCAGGCATTGCCTTGGTCTGTTGGGTGAGGCTCCAGTAGAAATAGTTTGAGAAGCACTGCTCTATGGCATACCTATAGAGGGAGGTAGAGGATGCTGTGGTCATTGCATCTTATCAGTGATGATAAGCAGCTAGGTGGTCACAAGGTTATGGGAGGTGTCGGTCACTAGCAGGGAAGGGAGCTTGGCCAAACTTGCAACATCCCTTTATAGCTCACGTAAAGGGAAACAGCAGTTTCATACATATAAATCTGCAATTATGTACTTGTAGCTTAAGTGATGAAAATTTGATGGTTTGGTGCACTACGGGCATTAACCCACCCACCAGCTACAGTTGCAGCTAACTCTGCATATGCATAAGTAGTGAAGTCTTCCTCCCTGGCCTAGATCTTTGTCTAGGTCACAAACAAAAGTTTGCCCTTCTTAAGGTGTATATATGTTTTAACCCTATCCAACACTGGGGTTAATTACACTATGTAAATCATCCGAGCAAAAAAAAAGTCTATCCTACTTTGATGCAAAGTATAAATCTACAAAGGGTACTGCATGAAAGCTGTGCAAATCAAATTCAAAAATGATTGTAGTCCAAAATAACTACCCCATTTAAACACATTGTGCAAAAACAAAACTAAGAGGAATACATATCCAACAACGTGGATCATAATATATGTAGTGTAGGAAGAGCGCCAGCGGTGAAACCCCCCTGCACATGGTTAGCGGGGATGCTAATCCCATCACATTCAACATCAGAGATGAAAGATCACAGCGTAGTCAGAGGTCTAGAACAGTCCTGGCTGCCTTATGTAAATCACCATTAATTTTAATGTTTCGGCATATAGACTGCCTTTCTAATGCACTTGATGGTGCTGCTTAAAAAAAAAGAAAAAAAAGAAAAAAAAGCCAAGATGTTTCATTGGGTTCAATATCTGATATGATACCAATCCTTCTGTCATTGTAAAAAGAAAGAAACGCCCTGTGTGCATCTTACTGTCAACTTCCTCAAGGGGTGCAGGGTTGGAGAAGGATATTAGATAAACCCGAGGGAGGAAAGTAGGAGGGTGGATCATAATGGGCTAATGTATAATGTAATCTATGCCCGTGTGCATTAAGCATTACACTGGATAAAGAGGGGAGCATAGCTTACTAGAGTAGCCTACATGCCTGCTGTTTTGTTACAGGACACATGTCAAGCTGATGGCTGTATTGCGCGCTAAGGTTTGCCCACGCTGTTTGTCAGACCTCACAGTAGCTATGATAATTAAACTTGCAGAGTAAATGGCTGACACGATGCAGTATTTATACAGTCTCAATCCGTTTCGGTGCAGTCTGCATGCTGGCTTTCGGAGTAGATCTGCGTGCATGCGTGTGTGCGCTAAAAAAAGCTTCTAGGTGAATGGAATAGATGGATGTATTCTTTTCTGATTTATGCTCCTGTACTGCAGATCTTAGTACCTAGAGTTTTTAGCATTTTATATAGTTGTTTGTCTTTTTATGACTCCATGGATCAATCTGGCTTGTTCCTGAGTGTTTTTCTATAGATTTTACTGATGCCATTTTCTATGAAATCTGGAATCCATACAGCAGGTTGTAATGTTTAGTGTCCTTTCTCTTTGCTGCAGTACATCCTGCTCTGTCCCCTCTTACTTTTGATTTGTTTCCTTTACATTCTATATTTTTGCTCAGATGAACACATGCAGTTGTCTTCCCAGTTTCTGGCTGCTGTATGGATCATTGCTTTTGCTCAGAACATTGGTTTGTGTCCTTAAATTCTCGCCTACAGATCCTTCTAATTTGCAGCCACTAAGTCTCCTTAGTTTTCCTGCCCGATGTTCATTTACTGAGAATATGAGTATTGACTTAGATGTTGTACCTAAAGGATTATTAAACCTTCTTTAATATTTGTCTTCCTAAGTGGTGGAATAGAATGGGATATGTGAGTTTATGTAAAATAACGTGTAAAAACTGGATATGGCTTACAGTGAATGTTGCGGCTTATGTATGAAACATGTCAGCAGGAGGAAATTATACTATTCATTATTTGGCTTTTATTTTTGCTTTTATTTTTATTGCAAAGACTCCTTGGGCTCTGTTCTACACATTCACATGCAGCTGCGTACCCCACCTTTCCCCCTTTAGAACACAAATGGTAAGCCAAGTGTTCATGCTGCTCTTCCTGAAATTTGTTTTGCTTCAGTCAGTTTTTATTAAAGTTTGCAAATCCATCACACAAGGAAGCATGGTACAAAGTACAATCATAACCCATACCCTCTTTAAAGTCTTGGTGATGGCACTGATGGCATTCTCCTCACGACCCAGTGCCACTAGGTATGTCCATCTGGGTCCATGATGCCTCTATATGTTGATACGTTCACCACCATGAAAAGATACAACCAAATGTTAACAAATTGGGGGAGGGGGGGGGGCATAACTCTGTATAAACACCCTATAGCCACATATTCTGCCATAAAAGCATGTACTGTTAACACAAAGTCCAGCGATTACCATGGAAAATCTACACCTGTTATGGCAGAGACTTAACGATTATCGTTCGTTTTCGGACGATATCGACCGCTACGGACGATAATCGTTACGTGGAATAGAGTGCAACGATCAGCCGACATCGTTCATGTCGGCTGATCGTTGCAGTCGCTTGTTTTTCAACATGTTGAAAAACAAGCGACTGATATAGCAGCGATCTGCTGCCGTCGCACCGTTGAATAGGAGCATCGGCAGCAGACGCTGCTATATCCTATGGGCTGCCCGGACGATCAGCGATCCCCCGGGCAGCCCCCCCACAGCTCCCCGCCGCCCCTCCCGCACTCACCCACTCGCTGCAGCCGCGTTGAATAGCGGCGGCAGCGAGCGGGGAACGAGGAGCAAACGAGCGCTAATAGCGCTCGTTTGCTCCTCTAAAACGACCCGTGGAATAGGGCCATTAGTATGGTGGTGTTAGGATGGTGTTGTGCTTTGTCCTTTGAAACTCCCTCCAAGCCTCCCATATACCATAAAACTTCTCTACGATTTTCTCATATGTATAGTGCTGCTGCACTGTTAGACAATTCCTCCACGGCCCGGGGCCACCGTCTATTTCCGGTGTATAGCAATCACTAATTTTGCATTAATAGGAAGCTTACAAAGTAATGTCCTGTGGCGTGGCACAATATTGTGTAATCCAATTTGCAGTAGTGCAAGTTCAGGCGTCAACTTTATGGTCGTCTGAAACACCTCTCCTATCCATCTGTTAACATATTTCCAATAGGGTGTGAGCAAGGGGCATGTCCACAGAATATGAAGTAGTAAACCTCCTTGCTCTGCAGTTTCCCCAACATTGTGCTGAGCAAAATGGTAACATTTGTGATAAACAAAAAATGGTGTAATACCACTGCAACATAGTATTTGTGGCTGCTTCTATGTGAAAAATACTACCAAGTGAAGCGTTAGGATTAGTGTCCAATCGCTGTAACCCAGTCTTTGGGTCCAAGTTCCGTTCCCAATTCCATGTCCCACACTCTAAATGGGCCTATTTTTTGGAAAACCCCAGTCGTCCAATAGGTCATATACATATGTTTAATAAGACCTTTCATCTTCAGGATCACATTTAAGACAATGTGTCCCCTGGGCTTGAAGGTAATGTTTCACATGTACATATTTAAAGAGGTGCCCAGCTGCAAGTAAAAATAGTTTGCAAGTCATGGAATGATTTTAAACAGCCATCCCTATATAACTTACCCATGGTTATGATCCCTTTTGGAGACCAATTAGAAACAGATAAGTCTACACAAGCCTCATGTAGGATTGTTTAAAGGTGTATGAGTTATGTAATCCCTAGAGGATCCCTGCAGCCCAGCCTTTGTGAGAAAAGTATACTTGTGAGAAGTAGCCACTTTCCAGAAATTTACCTTCCACCAACCACCAATGAGGCTATACAGTAACGGCGTACATCAGGCAGCCTAAACCCCCTGCTCATCTATGCTTCACCATTAAGCTATATGGTATACACTGTTTCTTATCTTGCCATATGTATTTAGAGATAATAGTTTTAACGTTAACAAAAAAGGATAGTGGAACACTAATTGGTAGAGTTTTATATAGGTATAACTTGGGGAGCACCATCATTAAGAAGCGATCCTGCCTATCCATGATAATTCAGTTCCTTTTGTAATTTAATTTTCTTTTATTTAGTGATTTGTGTGAGGTGGTAACCATAAGGCCTAAATATTTAGTATTATATTGCCAATCTAAAGCATGTTTGGATCTTAAGTACTCAGCTATTGTATTATGTTTGAAATGGTCACAAGTCTGACAAATGGTTCTTTTCTGCAATTAACTAATATAGTTAATCTTGTACGGCTTTTGAAGTAAAACATTTTTGCAAAACCATTAATATAGTAAACTTCCCTCCTTCTCCTGATATGCTGCTCTCATTCCCATTGTCTTTGTTATTGACCACCACTCTGCTCTAAAAGCTTGTTACTTGTTTAGAATGTATCTGCTTATAGTAGTTAACAATATTATTCATTGTGTTGCTGTTGGATATAAAGTGTTACAGTGAAGAGGGTAGACTCTGGAGTGCTGCATGATCATGGATTGGGTTTAATCACAGTTGTATGTGTGGGAGTTGTCCTTCCCTTTCGTCTCTGTCACCACAGGGAGCACCGGAGAGGTTGTTATACTGAGATGAGAAATAGGACCCTATAGCAAAGCACCGTCAAGCCCCCTGTGTGATCCTCTGTGCTCTGCAATTGTAGTGCTGGAGAATCATTTTATGAATCTAGAACATCTCTGGTATGAAGGTTGGATTGTTTGTGATAAGTTCTGACAGTAGACCACTGCATATACTAGATATTGTTTAGGCTCAAATCTGCATTAAAGCCTCCATTGCAGATTCCATAAAATTTTGGAAAACTGTATTGGCCAGTCCAATGCACGGCAGATGACAGTGGAGTCCATAAGATGTCTCTTGACTTTATGGGTGGGTTCACACTACGGAATCCGGGTGGATAAGTTCCGGCGGATTCCGTTCGTTCCCGCTTACGGTGGCTCACATCTCCGCCCATGCCATAGATACCATTCTATGGTCGGGCTGATTCCGCTGTCCGCCAAAAGAACTGTCTGTACTGACTGAATCCACCCGGCCATAAAATGGTATAAGATGTGCACTGCCGTGAGCAGGTAAGTGCGACGGAATGCGCTGGAACTTATATTTTATTTAATGTTTTTGCCTGTTATTTAAATGGAATCTACAACCGCAGTACAGACTTGTGAATGAGGCCTAATTGGTATTCATTAACAATTAATGGTTTGAAACATTTCCCTGTTTTTAAAAGGGGAAAAAAAATCACAAGTCTAGAAATTCTATACTGTGCTGTCTCACATGTCCTCTATGCTTGCATGGACTTAGCCGAGAAAGTACTTGTACATTTAAAGCCTGTAGGAAAAAAGTAATACTGTCATCTACCTAGTGCAGGGCCTGAAGGGAAGGTGTATGGCTTCTGTCTAGTTTTGTCTGGATTGTTCCTTTTAATTGTAGCCCTTGTGCGTTCTCAGTGACAGTGATTAATTCCATAGGTAGTGGCCGGATTAGGCTGTATAGAGGTTTTCTGCCATAAACTTGACACTAGCTTTTACATCTATGTGTGGTTGGTCAGCAGACCTTGTAATGACGACATGCCTCTTATTACAGTCTCTGTAAACAGCTGCCAGGACCTCCTGTGGTGGGTTAAACCCACTCCTTGCATCAGTTTAGCCTGAGGAACTAAAAGGCTGCACACGCCCGGTGATGCTTCACATTGCTCATACTCCCAGGCACAGCAGGAGGCCATACAGATCAGCTGAATTCTGCTCCAGAAAAGACAGACGAGAGTCATTAGTGTAATTCTGTGTTTGGGGTCCTCACACTGCATTACATCCTGTGCTGCCTCTCCTCAGAAACCTTGGAGCCAGTCCTGAAAGTTTCTGCATTGTAAATAGTGCTTTATTTATTAAAATCAGTGGTCGGCTCCCTGTGGATCTCAATCTGTTATGGAGCTACAACTCCCATCCTTCCCACGCTGTTATATCTTAACCACAGGTTGTGGGCCGCTGACTTAAAAAAAAAAAAACCTTCATATACCATAGGGACGTATCAAAAGTTTTTACCGCCCAGGGACTGAGTTCTCAGAACGCAAGAGGCGAGTGTCTCCCCCAGCTCATTTTGCTGATCAGTCCTGATCTGAACACTCAGACCCCAAGCAATAGAAACTTTTGACTGTCTCTGTGACAGGTTAAGTTTATTTTATAGTTACGGGTATGCTTATACCTTAAAAATGGTGGCATAGAATCAGAAATCAATGTTTTTAAGGTTTCTTTTATTCTTCTATATATGAATGGAGTAAGACGACCTGGTTTGGATTTTTATATGAAGAACCCATTTGTTACCACCCACATGCTGTGGGGATGAGTGGATTTTGGCCTTAGTTCCCTAACCACAGGTTCTGGTTTCAACTCTGCACATTATTTAAGGGTATAAAATCCAATTGGCAGCAGTAGTCGCTCATAGAGGGATAATACAGGCCTGGGTTTGATTCATGAAGGCAATCATGTTGTAGATCAATAGAGCCCATCTTAGGAAGTCTCTGTTCTCCTGTCTTGTTTCATCACTTCACTGTACTTCATAAGTAATGTGGAGTGTAATGGCTTTTTATTCAATGCTGTTTGTATTAAGCCCTTATGTGCTGATCTAAGTGCGACTCCTGTAGACCGGTGATGCCCACCTAATGCTCTGCCCAGTCATAGAGACCACTTGTGCTGTTGCCAGCTTTGTTGCTTTCTCTCCCTCCTGCACCAGAGCTAAGAAGAAGCCAAAAGCGGTGATTCCCTCTGCTGCCTCTGGCACCGAAAGAGGATTAACCACTCAGAATAACATCCTGTTAGAGAAGCATTGGCCAGCACCAGAGCTTGAAGTGTTTTCTTGTGCCTCTTCTATATGGAGGGCCCATAGCTGGCTCAGGGCATAGACACCCATCCAGAAAACATGGAGTTGGAACACCTTTTGCAATTATGTGAAGGCAAGCCCTATTTGTGTCTTTGGTAAATATAATGTATGGCCCTCTGAGCATTTCAGTATTGCAGAGGTTTGCATTTGCAGTGAACCCATGCAGGTAACATATGCAGCTTTGGCTGTGCATTTGCAGTGACAGAATCCACCATGTGTGCACCTACCCTTACATTAGAGTAGTACAAGATAGTCTTGTGGTTTGCCTTTTGTCATGGATGGCTATTGTCTAGACAGGATTCGATATGCGAGGGGAGCCTTTTGGTTGTACAGTCTGGATTTTTTTTCTTTTTTTAACTGGTCTGTTTCTGGAAGAGCTCTGTCCACATTCCAGTTATCCAATATATATGCAGTTTGCCCAGGTATTTTTAGCGGTCTTATGTGAAGTCGGCTGCATTAAGGGTTGTTATAAGCAGATAATGGGTCTATAAAGGTATCCCATACCCCAGGACAGTGCGAGTATTGGGATTTCACAGCTCTACTGGGTGCATGTACTGGTAATAAAAGGCTAAGAGTGCCATAAATTTAATGGGGTGTATCCATTTTACTGCCATAAAGCTTCCACCAGATGCGTGTCTGCAGCATTGCACGTCTTTAACAATTCTGGGTCATATTGGAGAACCTTGGAGCATGTCATCCATGCCCATGTTACTTTGTACTCCACGTAAAAAACTATTGTCCCATTAAAAATGATAGTCGTTAAAGCAATTCAATGAAATGGTCTGTAAGATGTTGATGGGGAAGGCTCTTTGGCAACAATATTTTAAAGGTTATAGTCTACCTTTTATTAGCAATGCTAGAGAGGCCCCCATACATTGGAGGGACAGGTGCAGCAATACATACTATGTGTATACTCCATTCAGTTTTAAATTTACATTCAGTTTTTGTGCCTTCCTCCACCAGTCTATGCCTTGCTTTTTACTTTGTGGACTAACAGTAAGTAAGGGAGGCGTTTGTGGACTTGGGTAAGGGAGGCATTTGAAGAGATTTCAGCTCATAGCGTTGATGGCTTATCTTATTTGTTGTAAGGATTTCAAGCCTAGTACTCCTTTTGTGCAGTAGAGGTTCATGGCCATGGCTCCAGAGCCTCTATTGTGTATATACTGCTGTTTCTAATACTGCACCTTCATCCCATTCACCATACAGACATGAAGAGTGCTGTGTAGGAGACTGAAGTGGTAAAGCTGCTGCGCTCCATTTATTCTGCTGATCAGTGGGGGTATGACCTATGACCTATCCTAAGGATCTCTTTTCATGAGTCAATGGAGATAAATGTGTGTGGCATGCAGGCACCAGACCATCCCATATAATGTAATGACAAGCTATATCCTTGCTCCTACCACAATTACAGGGGAGGAGGATGATGATTGAGGAGGATGATGATGATTAGGAGGGTACCAGCCATACAGTTGTAATGAGGTAGGCATATAAACTGGAGTAGGCATTATTGCAGAGAAGAAGTAAAAATGTTTGTGCCGAGTTTTTATATGAGGCGTGTTTGAGACACTGTAATAAAAATTTGTGTTTTTATATGGGCGTCTTCTTTAAAGTAGTATTCTCACCTTACCCACAGAATGTCATAAATCATTGCACCTACCTATCCTGGCCCATCTGGCGAGGGGCCAAAAGTGCTGTAATGTTTCTGTACAAGGTTATTCCTATCTAAAGAAGTTCTTCCCTATTCACACAGTAAATGATGAAGAGCTGATTGGTGGGACTGATTACAAGAACAGAATTCACTCTAGAATGAATGGTGCATTTAGTTGTTGAATAGTGCCCCATAAAGAATGAATGGAACACTGGCAAGACACACGCAGTTCGTATCATTCATTCTGGGGATTTTTTTTTTTTTTTATCCCTGTTCTCTGGGTCAGTTAGTTGGAAAGATGAACGAATATGCACATGTTTCTCCAACATTTTAGATAAAATGATTCTTCTCCATATTCACTTTGTACTTTGTCCGTGTAGACATAGTGAATACATTGCAGAAAACCTTCAGTGTGTGTGCAAACAAGTAGAATGTTCCCACCCATGCCTCTATCTACTGACCTGTCAAGGTTCTTTGCCTTGTGGCATTTTGACACATTGCAAGTGTTTGAAAGCCGATGCTGGGACAGTTCCAAGTCTACTGGGCGTCAGGGAAGTGGCATAGGACATATAGTGACATTTGGACTGAGTTTGTTCTTTAGACGATAGCGCAACAGAAATTACATTCTGAGCCTAGTCCTATTCTAAAGGACATTAGCCTTTGTCTGGGCTGTGTGCACATTTAGTGACGCACCCATGTGTCAGGTGACTTAGATTGTGAGGCCTGCTGTCTCCGTATAGCACTTGGGAATATGATGACCTGGGTGGGCTAGGAAGGAAGCTCTTGCTAAGCAGCTTCCAGTTGAGCCTATCCTGTCTGCTTATTTATTACATGTTTTTTCTGTCCACTAAATGGTCAGCATGTAATGCCAAATTTCCCCACTAGAGGTCCAAATGCTGTACTACCCTGATCGGCTTTGGCGCTGTCTTTATAGAAGAAGTTGTGTTCATCTATAAAGACAAGCAGTTTGATGTTGTTTACAACAGGAGTGAACTTGTTATATAGGTCACTGGAAGAAAAAAAGTCCTTTCTATAAAATGATCTGGAAAAGCAAAGATTGTAACACGTTGCTGAACTTTTTAGTTTTCTTTGTTCTGTATCGTTGTCTTAATGTGTTTATACTGTTCTTTGAATATTTTTAGAAAGGCAAAAACTAACCTGACCGCTTTAAATTCCCTTCAATGTGGTTAATGCAAATGCCAGCAAGCATACCTAACCTGTGTGTTTATAGCCCCCCCCCCCCCCCCCTTCTCACTACTCTCCTCAGTCCCCCATGTTGACATCTTACATTGAAACATCTGGCTTTGCTTAGTCAAATAGATTTTATTTCATTATTTCTATTTTTTTTGTATGTGTTTGTATTTCTGTAAAGCCTCTTACAAAGTCCTATTATTCTCTGAACACTCCAAAAGCCTTAAAAAATGTGCAGATCCCTTGCCAATTCCCTGCAACATGTTAAAGCTAAGGAATCTTTGTGAAATCTAGTTTAATCCCCAGCTGTTCGTAGAAGGAACAGCTGTACCTGGCGAACACAGACCCACCAGTCATCCTGGCTTTTAAAAAAATTTCCTCTTAAATTTGATAAAACGGAACTTTGGTTGCCCTCAAAGTGCGGAGGAGGGGTAGGATCCGGGGTTTGCCAACTGGGAATGTGCGTTCCTTAGATGTACACTAAGAACAAAAGGTAGTTGTCAAAGAATTAAGTCAATACAACAATCATTTAGTCTTATTGTTCGCACTGCTTTATGGAGAGTGCAGCCAGCCGATAAATTGCATGGCTACATACCCATTGTAAGTAAGGGTGTTAGCCCTACCAGATCTGCCAAAATGTGATGTCCTCTAGTTATCTGGTCATCTGTATTTCTTCACAAAGTTCTTTTCCTCAAGTTCTTTTCCTCTATCATAAGCATGGGGAAGCTGTACACAGCTTTGACCACTTAAGTTGTCTTAACAATACACAATAATTTTGGTTCCCAATCCCAAAGACTGTGAAACAGTCTGGACAAACAGTGTAATGCACCATTGGAATAAAGGTCAGCTACATGGAGAGAGAGAAAACTCAACAGGGGAGTAGTGTACAGGATAGATGGTATTACAGTGGTGTGTTGGAGAATGAGGCTGGACCAGTTAATACATTTATGGACTTTTGGACTTGTATCTATTGTACAGTTTTGGTATTTATGTTATTTTGTTCATTATTGCTATGTTTTTTATATATTTTTCATAAGAGGACTATGCACAGCATGTAGAGAAATATGCAGTCATGCCACATGACTAGAAGCTGATGTAAACATTTAATGCATGTTCACTAGTTGATTATTAAAAAATATTTATAAAAAAAATATATATATACATTTCTTTTTTAAAATAATTAATGTTCAATTGCTCGCTCTCCTCCCTCCTTTAAGCTACCTTCTAAAATTCGGCGCACTGCTATTTTTACGGATTGTATATTATTGCTTTTTGAAATTGAAATCCGGTGTTGTAAACGTTCACATTTTCCTCTGTGAACTGCTCTGCTGTGGCTGCAGAAGTACCAAATTGTGGATTGCGCCGAAGGGGAATCCAATCTAAAGTGCAGAGTTTTTTTTCCTCCCCCATGCATTTAATACCTTCTGCACAGTGGTTGCCGTTTGCTTTTATAGCCAATTGTTCTGCTGTTGACGCCTTGTGCGTTTTTTTTTTTTTTTTTTTAACTTGCCATGTGAATGACATAAAGAAGCTGATGGAACATGATCGCCCGTCTGTGTCACGCAGAGTCTCCAATAATTGCAGGTGTAGTTTCATGCTTGGCAGTGTTGCCTCCCTCAGCAGAAATAAACAATCTTCATGCTATGTATCACACACTGATGAAAAGCCTCTATTTTGGTCCTGAAAACAGGTTTTTCTTTCATGATGACTTCAGTGACATGTTGCTCTCTCTCAAATATATGAATACAATGAGAGCAGGAGGCAGGTGGGGGAGCCTTGGTGACATGCAACCTGGGCTCTGCACAACAGGAGCAAAAGAAAGCCATGAAATATAATAAGATTCCAACAGGATGCAGGGCCGAGCCGATCATAAAAGGCCGATCTCTGGAGTGTTGTATAACCAGCGCTTATTACAATTCTTTAGGAAGACATATTAGTATTTATTCTGTACAGAGACCATCCAGCTTTCAGAGGCTATATTCTAATTGTTAGGCGGTAGTGTGCCTTTTGTAAAGGAATCTTTTATGCATGCTTATTCTCCTAGAATTGAAGTGTCACACTCTCGGATGTGTCTGGATCATAGACTGGAATAACACAGTTCAGTGGCCCAGTAAAGCCATTTTAAAGCCTGACTCCTCTGCCTAAATGCTGATAAATCTGCATAATATCTGTGCTTTCTATTTCTTCTTGCATCCTACCTGTAGTCCACAGTCAGATTTGGCAGATTTGATGGATACTACACACTGAAAATCTGCAACAATATAGTACAATGTAGGCTGGGTGGGGGAGAAAAATGGCATTCTGCTGTTTTCAGAATGGTCTTATTTCCTTTATTTCTCAGATTTTTGGCTATAAAAGGGCATAGAATGTGTAACAGTAAGATCTATATAGGACACTGGAAGGTTGTACTGCTGATGTGCACACAAACTTTCTGGTGTGGTCTTGGCATAGTGAATGAAGTTCTTGCTTATGTGACAATGTATGATACTCATGATTGCATTAGAACGCTCCTTCTCAGGCTACAGAAAGCGTGGGAGAAGTATTTGAGTGAAAGGGAAGAAGATGCCTGAAGATAATTGTGATGCCTGTGTAATGAACAGGAAGCCTGGGAGAGATGGTGCGTAGTAGAAGTGTGTACTATAAAGAATAGGTAGAAAGTACCTTGCAAATGAACTTCTGCCCATCTGGTATTGTCCGTAAACCATCACCAATCTCTGTGTCTAGTGCTCTCTTTCAGAGTCTCCATTTGTGTGGCCGGGACGGATAAACAATCGTTTCATCATTCGCGTGGCCATTTCCTGCCATCGGGAGAGATGTGTAGCTGGCAGCCAATGACTTTTCAGCAGGATAAAAAGGCCTGGTTTGACCATGAGTGTTGGCTCATTTGCCAGTTGATTGTTAGCCTGTTTGGCTGATAATATTGTTTAGTTAGGGGGCTTAAAGTGGGCTTACACCTTCAATAACTGTCAGCAGACCACTATCTCCCCATCTTCCTCATACATGATACAATTCCAGTCTCTTCTATGGGCAGAGGAGGGAGCTGCAGCCAGACCACTCCTGGCGGCTTATCTCTCAGAGAATAAAGGAGTTGTCTGCCTCCACCATATAGCCCAACCCTTTTTACCACAATCATCTGTTGGAGCCTTGGAAGAACCCAATGAGTGGAGGATTCGGCCAACAGTAAAGTATATGGGGACCTTATGTCTGTGTCTTCTGTAGGCTGAGCTGTTAGAAAGAAGCCTGTCTACTGCTCTGTTGAAGTGGCTGATGGAAGACCCCCTGATACAGTGGTGATGGAGTGGTGAACTTTAGCCCATAAGATAAGTAGTGTAATCTAACAGTGGTGGATGCAGCGGCTGCTAATATGTATTTCCATGTAATTAGAGGTGGGAGACAGATTGTAAATAGGACAAGCTTACCTTTAAAAGGTCAGAGTAAAAGAAGCCTTTATTTAACAATAATCTGTAGCAAAGGTTGTGTCCCAGAAGTAAGTGATACTCTTTAGTGAAGCATATCTGCGTGTCCATCCTCCTCTCACCACCTTGTATCATGTTCCCGGCAGTGACAATATCTATTCACTGTATTGGTGTGGCAGTAAATGCATTGAAGTCCAGAAATTACAGTTATAAGATTTTTATTTAGGGGATTTTAAAGTTTGTTTCTGTTGGAATTTATAGTTCCATCCAGATCTGTAAAATACTTTATCCAGCATGCAGATTGGGAGCTATAGAGCTCCACTTTGCCAAATATACTTACTGATGATGGGGTTGTTCCTATGAACCATGCAGTATATGACTCTGTCTGCATTTTGGCCTGTCATAATTGTATGGCCAGCTTTAGTTGGGTCATAAACCAATCGGTTATATGCCGAGGACGGAAATGTGCAAACCAGGAAACAGCTGAGCTCTGGTTATGATGTTGGGCTAGCAGAGATAACCAGATTTTACTACTGGTAAAGAGAGGATTGGTTATCACAATGCAATAAAGTTCAATGTATATAAAGTTACTCTGTGATCCTTGTGAAATATAACTATTTGTTCAAGAACTCGCCCCTTCTAGTCTATGCAGGAAGCAGTGACCAGATGCAAACCTGCCTTACATGTAGAAGACTAACACAGACTGAGAGCTGGTAGCCGCCCTGGTGATGTGTGTTACATGCAGTCCTCTCATGTTCTGTTTAATGCAATGATGTTCTTGCTAGTAGAAGTAGGGTTAGGAATATGTGACCTGGTTCTGAATAATATTGATTGATAATTTAGTTATTCTGCATGATGTATGCAGAGGTATGGTTGCGTTTACAGTGGGGGACAGCGGAACAGTAAAAATCTTTCCATCCTCAAACTTCTAGGACATGGTAAAAGAGACACAAAGAAGAAACCAAGGATTACTCAATGCCGCACAGCCATCAATCATACTGTGTCCTCTATCCAAATAACCAGCTTTTATGTCAGTGCTTTTTTTTTAATGGGCCTTGGCATTCTGTGTCTCATCACTTGATGCTGTTGAAACACTTGTCTTGCTGTGAACTTTATTAAATAAATCTGTTCTTGTAGACACAAGTGCCAAAATTTGTTCTAAAACAGACCATTTAGGCCACAGTGACGCAAAAGGTTAAGTGCCCTATGATATGTGAGCTTTGTGGTACACATGGGCAGCCAAGCCATCAGCTGTGGCTAAATGAACCCTCTTGTCAAGTATCTAGGTGCATTTTCAGTTTATTTTAGCTAATATTCCCCCCCCCCCCCCACACACAGACACACACACACACACACACACACACACACACACTTTTATACATAACTATTTCTCACAACACACACCGATCCATGCTGCTCTGATTTGCATGACTTGACTGTCGCTTTGTTAATGAAATATGACTTCCTGCACATTTAACTATTCAAATTAAAAAGCATAAGTTGGCAAATAACCTGTGGCTGCCGGGAAGAATTGCATTTTCTTTAACTATTTCAGGATCTTACATCAACTATAAAACGTGCAGATAATGTAATAACTGGACAACCGTTTCCTGTAAGTCACAGTTTACACGATCAGCATTTAAAGGGGATCAGCATTTAAAGGGAACCAATCAGCCCCATTGGGCTGACATGGTTCCCAGGAGCACTGTATAAAGCTCCTGCAGCAGCCGCGGCACGTACCGGCACGGCTGCAGCAGGAGCTTTATACCAGAGAAAAAAAAAGTTTTATTTTCCGGGCATGTGACAGACACGGGTGGGGAAGTAGTCATCTGGGCGGCACCCCGCCCATATCTAGTCACCGCTCTCTGCCTGTGAGCGCGCTCCGAGGGGATGATTGTCAGAAAGAGAGGTCCATTACTGACCTCTCTGCCTGTCAATCATCCTGCGGAACGTGCTGAAAGGCAGAGAGCGGTGACTAGATGCGGGTGGGGAGCCGCCCAGATGACTACTTCCCCACCTGTGTCTATGCCCAGAGAATAAAACCCGATATGCAGCTGTGTATGGCCACAAATGAGCGCCAATTGGTGCATGCTTGCAGTGCCTTTCCAAAGCACGATTAACCAATGTAATCAAGAAGAAAACTTGGAATATCCACCGCTCCAATGTATTTTTTGTGTGGACATTTAACTGCGTTGTCATGGTTGTGTTTATACTGGGAGATGTGTGAAAGATAACGATAAATCAGCTGATCGCTGGCCTATTTACATGGATTGATTGGCTGTTTCTAAAGGCCCTTTGACCCGATACTATTATCGGCCTTATTCGGCCTATAATTGTCTCATGTAATAGACAACGATCAGCCGATATGAACGATGTCTGCTGTCTGTCGTTTTGTCTTCCAACATGTTAAGATGTCAGGACCTGTCCAGAACGAGAGAGGTTTTCTGTGGGGATTGCTGCTCTGGACAGTTCCTGACACTGAAGAGGTGGCAGCAGAGAGCACTGTGGCAGACTGAAGAGAATACACCACTTCCTGCAGGACATACAGCAGTTGATAAGTACTGGAAGACTTGAATTTTTTTTTTATAGAAATAAATTACAAATCTCTGGCACCAGTTGATTGATTTATTTATTTTTAAACACCGATCTACACCTTTTTTTCATGTATGATACTACAAAGTTGGATAATATACAGGGATTGTATGTATACTGGATTATAGCATGAGACGCGCAATAATTGTATCATTCACTAATTGATATAATCGATTCACTGTATTTGGTAACACTGTGTATTTAAAAAGTGTTGTTGGCAGGTAGCTGTACATACTTGAGAGGCTTCCTGCTAAGCCGAAACGTTGCATTTTGATGTGGAGTAAATAGACACCTTTTTTCACTGAAGTGCTGTCTCCTTTTGTATTTTTTTTAGATATCTGAGTGAGCACAACGTGAGTCCTTATAGTGGTTTGGGCCCCAGTGTAGTTCCGGGTCTATTATGTAGTTTGGAGTGTGAACTCTTAGTGTCCCTGTCATAAATATATAAAGATCTGAATTCTCACATATTTAATGTTTAGGTGTGAAAGGCTTGTTTTTCATCCTGTTTGCAAAACAAGCGACGCAATGATCAGCCAACGTGAACAATGTCGGCTGATCGTTGCCTTCTATTCCACGGTTCCGTGGAATAGGGCCTTAATGCTCTAAACACTGGTTATCCCCCATCCCTGAAGTACCAGGACATAACAGGCCTTTAATCTCTGTTGCCCATTGCTCCCCCCTCCCTCTCTGTCTTTGATGGTGTTTCAGATGCTTGGCAACAAGTAGTGCAGTGTCAGACCCTGTCCACACGTTTAAGAAAACATTGTTTAGAATCTGTTTGCAAATGTGTTTCCTTTATGTTTCCAAAGATTTGGGGTTATAATTTTAACAGGAAGCAATCTGCAAATATGCAGATTTTGAATGTCTGGAAGTGTTTGTCAGCAGAGTCTTGGAACCCTTCCTCTCCCTCGGGATGCCAGTCACTTTTACTTTGCATTGTGCTGTGCAAACACTTCTCACGTCTCCTGTATGTTTATCTATTCAGTAATCCATTTTCTTATATTAAAAGTTTGTTGATGTAGGGAGATGCTCATTGAGTAGTTTCTCATAAAATATCTTGGGACGTTACATACCGAGTACGAAAATAGGAACTGTGCCCACAGCTTTTTTTTTTTTTTTAAAGCATTATTGTTATTATTCCTCTTGGCAATGCTGCGGCCGACAGAAGCTGAAGGCGCTCCTGTTCATAAGCTTTATGCAATTGCCATGTCATCTCCGGTAAACGCTCTCTTGGCAGGTTTGGATACAAAACATCCTACAAACAGGTTTTCAAAACCATTAGTTTAATAATAAAAAAAAAACCTGTTTCCCCCACATTCATCCATTCGGAAACCTTACATTTAATTTGTTTTAGAATCCTTTGCAAACTGTTTACAGAAATACGTTGTGTGGACGATGAGTAGTTACAGCAGCGCCTTATAAAGGAGTGTCTACAGGCAGCAATAAATGGAGGTAGTATCTGTAACATGAAAACTGTAGTTTGCATTAAAAATCGTGCCCACAGCAAACTGTAGAGAAACTATAACTGCTATTACATAGGTAGGGAGCATAATGTAACATAACTACTGGTGCCCGCCCTCTCTGTGTCTTGGAAGGCTAGTTTTCGAGACCTGGAATCGTCGGAAGTGTAGAACCAGGGTGCAGAAGGCTTCAGCCATCTTCTGATCCTTGGACAACCCCTTTAACAATAGATTTTAGGAAAACAAGCATAGTTTATAATTACCCATGACTGGTACTGTCTACAGAATACATATTAGGGAGTTGAAACCTCAGCAATGCAGGGAATTTGACTTTTTCGCATGGCCGGTGCTCTGGATAGGAGCGGTATGTGTGTGTCTGCTGAGGGAAAGAATCCCCAGATTATATCTTGATGGCTCGTTTAGACTTTGTGTTTGTAAAGCCAGTTTGTAGGCACAAAAGTTATTACCACCATTACTTTTTATTTGCGCGGCTCAATCTAAGTACACGTGTTGGAAGGTGCATAAGTGTTTTTGTATTTATTGGAGAGTTAGGACACGGTGACACAGCCTGGTTCTCATCCACTTTGACTGCAATCCAGCAGATCCTAATATTCCCTCCTACATGTTGGATTAATTATCCTCGTGGACTGTCTCCTTGTGAAAGAACAATTCTTCTCCATTGTTTGTTAGGGAGGTTAATAATCTCTGAATTAAATGTATTCATTGTGATCAAGACCTTGGGGAATATACATGCAAACCATGAACAGACTGCCGGCTCTTCTTTTTTTACCGGGTTGATTTCCATAATTAGACATTTTACATGTTTACCAACCATGAAAAGCGGATAATGTGCTATGTCTGCTGCCTCGCAAAGAGACTCATCAGTAGCCAATCTAAAGACTGTACATAGTCCTATTGGCCTTGGTTTGCTGCTAAGACCACATGGACTTGTCTTGAGGCTGGGAGTATAGAGTTCTCAGATTATGTTTATCTTTAATGTTCTTCATTTCTGATAATGTAATCCATTGGTGGAAATGTATTGACTGGCGTTTCATACAGCAGTCTCAATCCAATGCGCATTGAAGCTTCATGAATCTGATTTAACCTGCCCCTTATAAGGGCACTCCAGAGAACTTTTATTTATTTTTTTAATCAACTGATGTCAAAGTTTATTTTTTACTCGGCATTTTGGTCAGTATTTTTTTCAACTAAAACCAGGAATGGAAATGACAGGGCAAAATTATAATAAATTTGCACAGGTTCTATGTTTTCAACCCCCTTCTGGTTTTGGCTGCAAAAATACTTACTGAACATGACCTTAGGTTTCTGCTTCTGTGCGTAAGAAATAAAGTTTTTCTCACAACTAGTCTGTTTGATTTGCGCTACAATATAAAGGAAATGTTGAGTGTCAGGCTACGTTGACATCAGCGTTTGACCATCCGGCACCACTCAGTCTACCTTTTCTGTTTTGGAGTAAGCAAAATGGAAACTGGCGCATCCGTTAAAATCCCCATAGATTCCTATGATATATTAAGGCCCTATTCCACGGGTCGTTTAGAGGAGCAATATCGTTCGTATTCGGCCGATATCGGCCGCTACGAACTATATTCGTCCCGTGGAATAGAGTGCAATGATCAGCCGACATCGTTCATGTCGGCTGAGCGTTGCAGTCGCTTGTTTTTCAACATGTTGAAAAACAAGCGACTGATATAGCAGCGATCTGCTGCCGTCGCTCCGTTGAATAGGAGCATCGGCAGCAGGCGCTGCTGTATCCCATGGGCTGCCCGGACGATCAGCGATCCCCCGGGCAGCCCCCCCCAGCAGCTCCCCGCCGCCCCTCCCGCACTCACACGCTCGCTGACGCCGCGTTGAATAGCGGCGGCAGCGAGCGGGGAACGAGGAGCAGACGAGCGCTAATAGCGCTCGTTTGCTCCTCCAAACGACTCGTGTAATAGGGGCATAAGTGTGCTCCGTTTGCCCTATTTGTGCTCCGTTTGCATGCAATCAGTTTAAGATCTGTTTGGTTTTTTTTTGAACAGAGAAAAAAGTGTTTGCAGTATTTTTCTTTCCGTTTAAAAAAACAGATCTCGAACGGAAAGTACACTTCTGTTTTTTTTTTTGTTTTTTTTATATTGTAGTCAATGAGGACGGATGTAAACGGAATGTATTTCCGTTCACATCAGTTTTTCATCAGTTTTTGCACTGAGCATGCGTAGAAGCAGCAAGAAAACAAAGAAAAATTAACTGATAGAAAAACAGGTGCTGACTGATGCAAACGGATGTACAAAAGTCATTTTTTTTAAGCCAAAATACAAACGGACCATTAAAAAAAATGAACATTTTACAATCAGTTGCATCAGTCTGCTCATCAGTTTATGGCTAGGTTCACACTGCGTTTTTAGCATCCGTTTAACAGATCAGTTTTTTGCAAAAAACGGATTGCAAAAAACGGATGCATTTGTGTGCATCCGTTTTTGATCCGTTTTTCCATTGACTTCCATTTAAAAAAAAAAACGGATCAAAACGGATGCGTTTTTTTTGACGCACAATAAAGTACTGTTGACACTACTTTTTTGACCGCTAAAAAAAACGGATCCTTTAAACGGATGCTGAAAACGCAGTGTGAACCTACCCTCAGCTCATCCGTTAAATTTAATAAGGAGGGATCCGTTATAAAAAAATAAAAACGCTAGTGTGGCCGAGCCCTTACTGTATTTCACTGCAGATGTCTTCTTCATTGTGGCTATTGCACACTTTACAATTCACCCATATAGTCAGTACAAATTGCTCATTGTATCCACCAGTTTCCTCTTATAATTATGAATTTCTCAGACATGTTGTGTTAGTCTTCAGAAATATGCAGGAAAGTCTCCTCGGCTTGTTCCAGGCAATTCACAGGCTAATGGATTTAGATTCCCAAAATGACTAAATGAGAGATCCAAAAGTTACTCTGAGATGTGTGTGCGGCGGAGGTGTCCAGGTTTGATGGATCTTAGTTGGCAGCACAATGCGGCTCATCAAATAAACTTGTCTTAAATGTCACTTCTGCATAATGGAAAGAGATGATTTAAAGGCAGGCCTCCAAAAAGTCGCCTACAAATTTGACAAGCCAGAGCATAGAACTGCAATCTCCTATGCTTATGTATAACTTCATCTGTTTTAAGGCAACAGTGAGATGTGCTGTTTAGTGTGTGTGTGTGTGATATATATATATATATATATATATATATATATATATATATATATATATATATATATATATATATATATATATATATATATATATATATATATATATATATATATAATATTATATTACACATACACACCCAGTGCAGTTTATTGTAGCGGAGTTGATCAACCTATCCCTGATGGAAGGTGTCCATGTACACTGAAATGCATAGGATAACTTCTGGCTTGCACTAGGATCCATACCTAAGGAGAGTGACATCACTCAGAATTCCACTTTTGCCACGGAAAACTGCACTGTGTGAACTTATGTGAAGTGCTATCGGCTGGAGCATCTGCCTAGTTCTGAAGAGATCTCCCTGTTGATAAACTTCTCTACACTGCATAAAAGCTAGATATGAACTTCGGCTGAACTCCATTGGTATCGGCGTCTGTGCAAGTGTTATATTCCCCTTTCCAGCTGGATTTCTATACAGGTATTTGTCACCTATATAATCTTGACCCTCCTTATTCTGACTGACCCACTAATAGTCTGCGCTGGGTGTATCTATAGGTTTTAGTTTATGATCTGTATAATTGGGGGAATATAGGGCGTCCCCCACACACCTAGCAGCATTTTATATTTTTGTATACAGCGCTAGTGAGCATATCAACACAGGGTGTAAACTAACACAGTGAGTTGACTGCATTACCAAATATATATAATTTCACTAAGGTAAAGTGTTGCATACATGGATAGGTCAATAAAAAGCAGTCAAGTTGGATCTCATGTGTTGTGTGCTTTTATTGACTTGCCTATCTGAAAAACCTATTCACCTTCTTGGAGAAAGCCCTTGTCCTCATTTATTGTCCCATAAGTAAAATCTGCTCCAAATAAGAACATGTTATAAACATACACCCTTCTCTTTTCCTACTTAAGGGTATGTTCACACTGAGCAAATTTGGCGGAAATCTGCTTGCCTCAGTGTCAAACAGTGTTTCTATGGGAGGGCTTGCGCGCCTCCATTTAGAGAATTGACATGTTGGTTTTTTAAGCGGTGGAGAGCAGGGGCGCGTGAGCCCTCCCTTAGACAAACAGTGAGGCAGGCGGGATTCCCCCGAAATTGCTCAGTGTGAACATACTCTAACAAAAACAAATATTGTTACAACTGCATTACCTTTCCTTTGTTCTTTCTCCTAGAACTATATGAGTAAATCCATACCAGGTGTTGTCATTTTCTATGTCAGAGGTGTATCCCTACACAATCTGACATAGTAATCAATGGACTGGACAGGGACACACCCCTGAATGGTAATACACTGTAATCCAGGTTTACAAGAACATAGCCACTTTTTTCCAGAAACAGCACCACTCCTGTCCTCCCTTTGACTGTGGGTTTTATTGAAGTGAGCAGAGCTGATTTGTAATACCACAAACAATCTGAGGACAGGGAAGGGGAGATTATTACACTGAGGGCGCTAGGCCTGCCCCCAGTGCATAACACAGCCTGATACACATGAAGGAATCCGCGCCGATCACAGAAACTGGGTGGCGTTTTGACAAATGGACCGCTCCACTGAGATCTCCGCACCAACTCCAGGATTATAAGGTACTTTTGCCCAGGCTAGTTATCCGGTGAATAAATACTTGTAGGCACGCTCACTACTGATCAGAGTCTTGTAAAAGGGTCTATGGTCAATATTTGGAGCTCATTTTAATTAGAGTATTTGCCAAAACCAGCAGTAGGACCAACGCGGAGAAAAACTATAATGGAAACACGTGAGCCTCTGCTGACTGCTGTATATAAAGTGGATGTGTTTGATCCTTCTGATGAGGCACTGCTCTAATCTTATCATTATTGAAGCTTGTTGTGTAAGGAAGCCCACTTCTAAAAATAAAGACTTCAGTATGTGGATGTTCTTTGGTTTATGAATGTAGTTCTGTACAAGAATGTAGTCTGTGCAACATAATTATGTCTTGGTCCTTTTAAATGGAGAACCTAAGCTGAATGTTGGGAGCAGGACAGCAGGTAGCTGCTAATGCTGCAGCAATGGAGGTACGCTTACCTGCCTCGTATCCCTAATGAGGCAGCAAATGACATGAGTTATGAGATTATTTCGGAGGTGTAAATCTCATCAGAAGTTCTTGAGCATATTTCATGCAATCAGGCAATCTAGATCTGTAATCCCTCCACTGTGCTGCCAGAATGCTGCTTACTGAGGGGATTAGTATACCTGTAGCTGGAAATAAGCAAATGCATCAGCATGCAAATACTCTTCTTCTAATAGAACAAATGGTGTTAACAGTTTGTTTTCCAGTACTACTTTAACACACAGGACAGAATTTGTGCTCTGTTGCATAGTCTTGTACATTTTTTGTGTCGCAAAACGAAGGTGTTGTACATTCAACAACCTTGGCATAAATCACCACACACCAATAAGAATCTAGAGGTTCAGTGTTTTCTTATCGATATTTAGTTAGCAACTAGAACCCATTGTTAATTGCCACAATACTTATTCCCCATTAGGGTACATTCACACTGACCGGCTCGCAGCAGAAATCTTGCTGCGAGTTTGGTAGCGAGATCCGCTACGAGCTAAGGTCCTGGCAGGTCCCTGTGCATACATACTCACAGCAGGCTGTGAGTATGTAATTCAGCTGCCCCCTTAACCCCTTCATCGGCTCCCACTTTCTATATACATTACCTGTCTCCTGCACGGGGTCCTGGCTTCCTGCTCTGCCACCCAGCCAATCAGTGTATTGCCCAGCCGCAGCCACTGATTGGCTGGGTGGCAAGTATGTATGCTCAGGACCTGCCAGGGCCTTAGCTTGTAGCGGATCATGCTGCAAAATTTTTTCTGCTGCGAGCCGGTCAGTGTGAACGTACCCTTACAGTAAATATATATACACACATATATTACACACACACACACACACACACTTCTGTATGGTGGAGTTCTGCATAATCTAGAGGTTCAGTGTTGGTAATTTTTTCTTGGCATAAATCGTACACATAAGTCGTACACAAATATGAGAAACTTTGTAATGTATCATCTTGGTGAATATCGTCTTATTCCCTACTTATGCAACCACTTCATCTAGAGATGTTGCCGGCACTAGTAAAGTGTTTTCCTGTGTTTTTTATTGCTAGGTTACAGGGATTTAACCAAGATTAGAAGAAACAGATAATTTCTTACAAAAATAGCACCACACCTCTCTCCATTTTGTGTGTGTAGTATTACAATTCGGCTCCATTCACTTCAGTGGAACTGAGCTGCAAATCCCACACCTAAACAGAGGACAAGACTGGTGCTGTTTCTGGGAGAAAGAAGCATTATTTTTTAAGCCTTTTAACAATTACACTGGTCATTACTGTTGTGTAATCGTCTCAGTGGTCCGTGCAGCATCTTGGTCTTTCCTTTTTTTCCTCCTGTTTCCCTTCCCATAGATTTCTATGTGCAGCATGTCCCCTGTGCCCTTAGTAAGGTCATTATACCCTATTCTCTCAAGATTTTTTTTCCCCCTTGCAATAAATTCATAGTACATGATCAGCACAGGAGGACATGGTGGAGTGAAGTGGTTCATAAGTGGAGAGGGAGGCATTTTTCTCTAATAAGATACATTACAATGTTTCTTGCATTTGCTTGTACTATTGATTTGCATTACAATTATATTACTGCTACCAGCACTTTCTTTTAATGTTTCTGACCTCCCCTAATTTACTGATTTGCAATATTGGCACAATAACTTTTTATGCAGTTTTAGCTGCTAGAAGTACAGTCCTGGAGCTTTCATATGCTTCCGTAATGAGCATGAATGATCAGTATCAGTGTCTGCGATAAGGCCCTATTACACGAAGTGATCATCAGCTATATTTGAAAATGCAAAGAAAGGGTCTGTGGAGCCTCGGTTGCGAGTCTCAAAACTCAGGAATAGCTCGATATCCCTCCAGAGAAGGAAGCTGTATTTGGCCAATTTCTGGCCATTCCTGACCATAATTGATTTGTGTAATAAAAGGCAACGATCACCTGACATTGTGCACGTCTTTCAACCTGTTAAAAGACTAAAGGCCATATTCCACGGGAACGATTATCGGCCGTATTCTGTTGATTGATCGTCCCGTGGAATAGGAGGCAATGATCAGCTGACATCGCTCATGTCGGCTGATCATTGCGTTGTTTGTCTTTCAAACATGTTGAAAGGCAAACGACTCATACAGCAACAATGTGCTGCCGTCGCTTCGTGGAATAGGAGCGGTGGCAGCAGACTGCTGCTGTTTGCTATGGGCTGCCCCCCTCGGACTCACCCGCTCACTGCCGACGTGTGGAATAGCGGCGGCAGTGAGCAGGGAACGAGGAGCAAATGAGCTCTAACAGCACTCGTTTGCTCCTCCAGTCGGCCCATGGAATAGGGCCTTTATGACTAGGTTAGCAATGATCTGCTGCGATCGCTCAGTGCAATAGCCCCTCCTGCAGCTCTCCTGCACTTACCTGCTTGCTGTCGGCGTGTGTAATAGCATCGGGTTGGTGCTTACTTGCTCCCACTGATTGCCCCGTAATAGGAGCTATAGTCGGACCACTGGTACCCTATTTGCCGAGGCAATCAAGCATGCTTGCTGCCGCTCCTGTCTTTGGCTATGAGGCCACCAAAAATGGCAGAGTACACCCCTTACTGATTGGTGTATTCCCCCCCCCCCCCAGCTAAATGCCAGTCCTTCCCTTTTTGTTTAAAAAAAAGTTAGCTCTATTATAGAAGTTACACATCTAATGTAAATCTCTCCAGCTGCTTTTTAATGCAATAAACATAGCACTGCTGACAGTCTGTTCTTCCTAGTGCAGGAGTCTGCCGCCCACATTAGGCAATGTTCACACGTTCGGGATCCTGCTCTCTTTTGCTGCAGCTAATGAAAGTGCATTGGGTAGTTTGGGTATTTGGGTATTTTTATGCACATGCAGTGGGGAGAAATCTTTGCTGAATAATGGACATATCCATTATTTAGACAGATTCCACTTGAAAAGCCAACTCCAGTGAATGACAGAGGATAAAGGGCCGTATACCATCAGCCTAACAGACGGATATCACCCTGTGTGTTGGCAACCAGCGATCCGCTGATATTTGAGCAGTTTTGTCACCTTTTAGTGCTTTTTTTTTTTTTTTTTTTTTCTCTGCTTTAAAATCCACCCCTCTCCCTGTATAAGGTGAGGGCTACATGCTGACTTTGGTGACCTAACATCAAGAGCCCAGTGTCTCATTTGACATAGCATTGTTTAATGGGGATGCCTTGCTACACAAGTTAACTACTTTGTCACTATTGGCATTAATGTGAATGCACCCTGTGTGCTGTCTTTGTGATTAGACTAGTGCTTTTTTAATAGCCAAAAAGTAACACAATGGCAAGTCACACAACGTATACTGATGTTAAACAAACCCACCGCTTAGAGCGGGTTCACCCATCAGTATTAAGTGTGTGGGGGCCTTTAGGCAAAGACTATGTGGAGACATGTGACACAAACTGCACAACCAGAACACTGTGGGGGATAGAATTTTACTGCCCGACTCTGTTCTTGGATAGAAGCTTCTGTCAAGTGGAACATTCATGTGTATGGGGAGGAGGGGAGAGAACTGTCAGCTAAACCAGTGATTTTCAACCAGTGTGCCGTGGCACACTAGTGTGCCGCGACACATGGTCAGGTGTGCCGCGGGGAAAGTTCCCCAAACTATGGTGCCCCTGTGAAACAGGAGAAAACAATGGGGGAGAGAAACCTGGGGATGGGGGAGAAACAGGGGAGAGAAGCAGGGGGGAGAGAAACATGGGGATGGGGGAGAGAAACAGTGGAGAGAAGCAGGGGGGAGAGAAGCAGGGGGAAAGAAACATGGGGATGGGGGAGAGAAACAGCGGAGAGAAACATGAGGATGGGGGAGAGAAACAGCGGAGAGAAGTTTGGTGGAGAGAAGCAGGGGGGAGAGAAGTATGGTGGAGAGAAGCACAGGAGAGAAGCAGGGGGGAGAGAAGTATGGTGGAGAGAAGCACAGGAGAGAAACACGGGGGAGAGAAGCACAGGAGAGAAGCACAGGGGAGAGAAGCACAGGGGAGAAGCAGGGGGGAGAAGTATGGTGGAGAGAAGCACAGGAGAGAAGCATGGGGAGAAGTATGGTGGAGAGAAGCACAGGAGAGAAGCACGGAGGAGAGAAGCACAGGAGAGAAGCACAGGAGAGAAGCACAGGAGAGAAGTATGGGGGAGAAGTATGGTGGAGAGAAGCATAGGGGGGAAAAGCACAGGAGAGAAGCAGGGGGGAGAAGTATGGTGGAAAGAAGCACAGGAGAGAAGCAGGGGGGAGAAGTATGGTGGAGAGAAGCACAGGAGAGAAGTGGGGGGGAGAAGTATGGTGGAGAGAAGCACAGGAGAGAAGTGGGGGGAGAAGTATAGTGGAGAGAAGCACAGGAGAGAAGTGGGGGGGAGAAGTATGGTGGAGAGAAGCACAGGAGAGAAGTGGGGGGAGAAGTATGGTGGAGAGAAGCACAGGAGAGAAGCACAGGGGGAAGAAGTATGGTGGAGAGAAGCACAGGAGAGAAGCAGGGGGGAGAAGAAAACAGGCCCAGGTTTCACACTGAGTGAGTATAAATACATTTAGAATCTATATTATTAACTATATGTATAATATGTACTGTTTTAGTGTCATTTTGTGCCATTTTGGTTGGTGGTGTGCCCCGGGATTTTTTAAGTATAAAAAGTGTGCTGCGGCTCAAAAAAGGTTGAAAATCACTGAGCTAAACGATCATCATTTAAGGTGTATGGCCACATTAATAAGGGATACTCAGCAGCAGATAAATGATGGCCGGACAGATGATGCAACGATTGTTTTTGGAGCCCCCCCTCTCTCCACTTGGAAGGATTGACAGGTCAATTCTTCCGTGCTGAAAGAGGAGGCGAGAGCCCTCCCATAGATTGCTAGTATGACACGGAGGCTGATTGTATTCCGCCAATTTTACTCCGTGTGAACTGGCCCTAATTGACCTCTTTTTAATAAGATCGGTAAATAAGTGGTAATCTAGGAGATCGGCACTTATTTACAGAAGGTGTTGAGCTGTGTAAGAGGGCCCTAATTCTAGTATGGCTCTTCCAGGGCATGAATGACAAATTTGGGATTCAGCCTCCAGTTTCTCAACATTCTGGATTTGCCATAGGTATGTTAACATGCCTATGTGTTTGTGTGTGTGCGCCACAAATACTTCAGCCTTAACCCAAACGCTAAAAGTAACATTTTGTGTTCACAACATTACATGGTTATCCACAAAAATATAACCTGGTGTCTATGATATCCTCTTTGCACTGAATAGGAAGAAAAGGTATAAGATGTTTTTCGTATCATTATGTACATTTCAAGATTGTCTGGAAAGGGAAATGTAATGTAAGTAGGAAGCATATTGACTATTACAGTTCACATCCCAATTGCTTATCTCAGGGGCTGCAGCTGCGGGGAACATCTGAGTTAATGTTTCTATACTGGAAAAGAAGAATGCAACTCCTCCTCCTTATATTCAGCACCCTGTGGAGTATATTGTACCCATGTGCAAAACCTCTATCTTTATATGAACTGTAACTCATGTGGTGTAATACGAGAGCCAATCTGCATAAGATTAGGCAACCATAGCTGCTTCCCTGCAGAAACTTTCCTATGGGCTATGTGATTATACAAGGGAATAGGGCTGAGCTGCAATACCAGGCACAGCCTATGAGTGTGAGAGGTGCCTGTCCGGTCACAACCCATATCAGAACGGCAAGCAGCCATGTTAAGTTTTTTTTTTTTTTTTTGTTTGTTTGTTTTTTCTTCCATGTTTACACATTACCTAGTAAAGTCATTTACGTGCTAAAATGAGATGAAGGACTTTTTAGTTTTAATAGGGATCAACAGAAACTAATGGCTTACCCCAGCAGGCATTTCTGCATTTTAGTTATTTGCTTGGAAAATTTCCAGACCAATTTTTCTTTTGTTCTTTCTCGTCTTTTGTCTTTGATGCAAAACAGTTGCTTATCACGGCTGCCCTGCTGTTTATTCAGAGCGCTTGACTTCCATTTCCTTCTGCACATCTGTGGCGGGGCCAGTTTCCAGAGACCTAGAATACTATTTCACTTAATGCCTGCACTTCAGGCTGAAGCTAACCCCGTGGACCGGCTGGAATGCTGCCTTGCACTGGAATGTTAACCCTACCAAAGAATTCTGCATAGGGGGATACCTTAAAATTAATAGGCCCTTTTAGTGGATGGTAATGGGGTTAGCTGGTGCTGTCATGCACTGATTTGTAATGAGGATTCCTGGGGAGGGGGCAGTGAAGTATTTGCTTAATGTAATAGACTTATTTAATGCACCTAATCTGCTCCCAAAGATGGGGTTTTTCTCCTATTCTTTCCAGAGGGCAAACACGAATCTTATTTGTGCATACGCCACAATCCTTCACAGGTCAGTACTGAATGTTCTGATGACTCTTCGAAATGCGGACCTGGTTAGTTGAGAGCCCCGGAGGAGTGATGACATGTTTTTAGGTGTGGCTAGTTTAAAGTAATGTGTATGGCCCAATTACTGTACATCTGGTGGAACGCCAAACTTCTTTCAGCACACCCAAACGTTGACAGTCGTGCATCTGTGAAAATATAGAAAATGTTTATCTCTATTTTTAAGCAACCCTTGGGGGCCGTATTAAACACTTTCATCAATCCACACTACTCGGTCTTTAGTCATGCATCATTTGTTGGAAAATCGAAGGATGTGCATGATGGTATGTGAAGCACTGTGTGAGGATAGGAAAAGTTAATCCTGATGCTCAATACGCAGGTTTTTAAAGGGACGTACAAGAGTAAAACATTTGCCAAAAATAAAACCACACCTGTTTGTCTAGTTTTGCAAATCTGTCTCATTGACTGTATTTAGTTATGGTGTGTTTACACAGAGAGGTTTAGGGTCCATTTACACAGAAAAATTTGACAGATTATCTGCCAAAGATTTAAAACCAAAGCCAGAAACAGACTATAAACAGTGATCATGTCTTAAAGGAAAGACTGAGATTTCTCCTCTTTTCAAATCCATTCCCAGCTTTGGCTTCAAATCTTTGGCAGATAATATGTCAGAAAATCTTTCTGTGTAAATGGACCCTTATCTGACAGATCACTGAAGCCAAAGCCAGGAACAGACTATAAACAGAGAACAGGTCATAAAGGGAAAGAATGAGATTTCCCCTCTTTTTTTTTTTTAAATCCATTCCCGGCTTTGGTTTTAAAAATCTGTCAGATAAATCTCTGTGTAAAAGGACTCTTACAATATGACAAAAAAAACAGTCTTCAAAAAAAAAAAGTGTCTCCTGTCTGAATTGACAGAAGTGGTGTACAATGCTCAGCCATCCCTGGCAGCTCCCATGAACAGTAAATGGAGTTACAATGTTCACAAATGACTGTTTTCCAGTGGCCAATCCTTTCCAGTAAGGGACAGACCCCTGCTCCTGAGATCACCGGAAAGGTCCTAGCACTCAGACACCTAGGGATCATACACTTATCCCCTGCCCTGTGCATAGGAAATACATCTTAATAATTGAGGTCTATAGGAGAAAAACTCCACAAAGTAGGTAAAAACCCCACAGTGAGCATGCTTTTGTTTTGAACACACTTCCTTTGACTCAAAACAACACCAATTAAAAAGCATTGTAAGTATGGGGGTCTGTGGGGGTCCTGGTGCTGACCCTCGCCAATCACAAGAATGAAGGGGCACTCGGCAGTGTGCTCCCCTAAGTGACCTTTTTAAACACTTCAGAAGCCTTTGCAGGTGTTTTGGGTTATTGTTTGGGTTTTCCTTGGCTGTAAGCCACCATTATCAAGAACATAAACAATATAAAACATTCACTCTGTAATTACTCTATAATATAGGGTCTTCACTTTTTGAATCGAATTACTGAGAAGAAAATAACTTTTTGATCAGTTTCTAATTTATTGAGATGCACCTGTATAAGGAAGGTACCCTGTGTCGTCTTGACCAAAATTTTTTGACCAAGGTTTTTTTTATTCTAGGTCTTGTTAGTGAAGTGTGCCTGTGAACTGGTTGTTAAGCTTTACCATGCTACTAAAAAGACGCATATGCTTTGCCAGAATTGCATGAGTTTTCTCATAGTTATTGCCCTTTACAGTGTTCTGAGGAGTTTTCTGTGTATTTTTTATAAACCCGTTTCAGCTGCAAAGACTAAATGACCCATAACTGTTGCACTACTGCAGCAAGGGACACTAAAATGGATAGGAGTTAGACCGTGTGCCATGGTACTGTAACATGTGGATACAGCAGTATGGTGTTGAAAAGGATTAGCACAGTGAGACACTCCCTCCTCCCCCTCCTATTTCCAGTGAACTGTTATGTAATATTGCAAATAAGTCTATTTCTGCAGAATTACTGTGAAATACTTTAGTTTGGTTAATCTAGCTTTAGCTGTTGAATTTCCTGTAACGTGCTGTTAAATTGTACATAGTGCCCCCCCCCCCATCACAGTTTATTGCTCCCTGAAGTATGAGACTGCCTGTTAATTCTGTTTCCAGGGAATAACCTTATATACTTCTCAGGTTGTGGACCATGTTAATTTATGGTGTTTGCAGTAGATGGTTATCTGTCCTCCATTAAAAGGAACATTCTAGAGAGAACAATATTTACAAAGCAACAAGTATGAGATTTGTAAATTACTTTTATTCAAAACAAACTCCCAAGCCTTCCAGTACTTATCAGCTGCTACATGCACTGGAGGAAGTTGTGTAGTTCCTGCCAGTCATACAGTACTCTCTGCTGCCACCTCTGTCCATGTCAAGAACTGCCCAGAGCAGGAGAGGTTTGTCCTGGTGTTTTCTTCTGCACTAAACCATTTCTGACACAGACAGAGGTAGCAGCACCTCTGAAACAAATTGTCCCAGAAATGTGTGTTTTTTTTTGTTGTGTTTTTTTTTATCATCTGCCCAGTTGGTAATGTACATTAGACACGGTATTGCTGCAAAAGGACTTATCTGGGGACCAGATGATGTAATAGGGAAAGCTGCAGGGGAACTTGGTAGGTGCATTTGTTTTGTTATTGTTTTTGGTGTATGTGTGTGTTTTTAAATTTCTTTAATTTTCATGCTGCCCCAGCCAAGTATAATGTACTTTTTGGTCCCTAGAAGCCCCTTCTTACTAGGGGTTTTATTCCTGACATTAGCCCCCCACTACAATTGTTCCATTTGTTCTAATCCTCTGAATCATACAGCATCTTCTCTATGGTTAGTCAGTCTTTCTATAAATCCCTATATGAGACTCCCAATGTATGTTTCCATAGAGAGACTAACTTCTGGTGCACACAGAAGGCTTAGTATAAGAGAAGGACCGCAATGGAAATTGTAATTCAGAAATAAAGCCACTGTTAACCGTGCGTCTAGTTATCTGTCCATTACCAATGGGGCTGAAGAGGTGGCTTTCCTCAGACTGCTGCTGAGAAAATTATGCAAGTATTTCCTGTGTCTCCTATTTGAGTTTTGTGATCTTTATCTTGGGTTCTTTATTTTTTTTCCATGTTTATCTCCATGTCCCCATTTTTGTGGTTCTTCAATGACTTGAGAACTCAATGCCTTTTGGAAGGAAATTTAAGGAAGATATTAGTGTTAATGTCCACCGTAGTCTAAAACAAATGATGGCTGCAAACTGTATGTAACCTCTGTGAGGAAGAGAAATGTGTCTATCCATACCGCTGACATTTATGGTGCAATAAATCCACGCCTCCAAGTCGTCTGTTTGTTCTTTGTGGTATCACAGCTACTCTGTGAAATTGCTGTTACCTTATATGATGTCTGATTTCAGGTTTGGCATCTCTTTGGATGGTACTTACTTATTTTAGTATCGATATGTCAAATTTTTTTTTTAAGTGACAGGTACACTTTTTAACCTCCAACATCAAATACTCAATTGCAGTGGTCCCATCACAGGTTCTCTGTAGCTAATATTACGCTCAGACACTCTTAGAAATGGGATTTGCTGTTCTGGATGTGACAAGTAGGAGCCTTGGCTGCTTATCACACAGTGCACCATCTCTTATGCTTTCTTTCCCCAAGTACGAAGCTCCCTTAGTGTAGACCTGCTTTAGAGGCCTAAATAAGTTGTTCTGAGTTACATTGGCTCTTGTACTGTGAGCCTCCTGTTTATATAATGACAAGTATTGTTAATAAACCGGCAACTATCTATGACAAAATGTCCAATTTTTTATCACTTTTTACCATATTTTTTACTGGAATTTTCCGGTCTCCCTAGAGAATGCCAAAGTATTTCTTGTGCTGTATGATTTATGGGTAATACAGGCCACACTTGTATATTTTAGCATAGTAACCTGTTGGCTCCTAGAAATGCTTGTCAAGTCTCCTACACACTGGGACAGATAACCAAAAAAACAAACAAAACTGTCTTGTTATTAGACAATGTAAACTTGGACTAGACAGTCTAAGGGTATGTGCGCACTACAAAATCTGCAGGTGATCTGCCGGGGATTCCGCAGCTCGCCCCAGCTAGCGGATACTCGCATCTCTGCTGCGCCCATAGCTATCATTCTGTGGTTTGCCAGATTCTGCTGTACCGCCCGGGTGGGTTCATTCTTCGTATGGACGGCAGAATTTGGCAAACCATAGAATGAAACCTATAGGATCAGCAGAGATGCGCACAGCCAAATCGCGGAATCTGCAGAGGGTCATCCACCGGGATTCTGTAGTGTGCACCCTAAGAATGTGCTTTTGGATCATACTGTTTGAAGATCTGGTGCGCCTTTTAGGCCATGTTCACACAACATATTTTTTGTATTAATCATGGCCGTTTTTGCAATGTGCAACAACAGCCGTGATTAATACAAAAGATACACTGCATAGAAGTCAGAGCGAATCCTGGCTGGAGTGTATACACATAGTATATGCTCTGGCCGGGATTCCAACCGGCCACACAGAAAACTGACATGTCAGTTTTGTACTGCCACTATTTATTGAATAGCAGCCACACAGACCTGTCAGTTAAAAACAATGGAGAGTGAGGCTCCAGCAGGATACGCCGTTGTGTGCAGAGGTGAATTGGGATGCGGGCGCAAACACAGATGAGCCCGCATCCCTATTCAACAAAAAGGAAGTTCGTCCGGCTGGAACTGCAGTACTGGCCAGGATGAACTTCACTGACACCGACCGTTCTGCGACACAGCTGGGTGACTGATCACAGAACGGCCGGTGTTATACGTAGTGTTCACACACAGTATTTTTGCTAAGTATTTTGGTCCGTATTTTTCGCAGATGGCGCAGATTTGGGGCTGTGTTCAGTTAGGTCGGTTCACACTGAGCAAACACGGCACGATTCCGCGGCAGAGCTCTTCGCCGTAGAATCCCGCCGTGCTCAGTGTGCTGCTTTGAGTGAATGGTAGAGCGCGCACCTGTCCGCTGCCGCCGCTCTCCGCTCAAAGAATGAACATGTTCATTCTTAGAGGAGAGGGAGCGGACAGGCGCGTGCTCTCCCATTCGCTCAAAGCAGAACACTGAGCACGGCGGGATTCCACGGTGGAGAGCTCCGCTGCAGAATTGCGCTGTGTTTGCTCAGTGTGAACAGGCCCTTATTTAGTAAAATCTGCTGTGGATCCTGTATGTGTGAAGCTACCCTTAGACTGTCTAGTCTAAAGATGTCTATTTTTTTGGTGCACACAGTTTTATCTCCCCCCACTGACTTTTTATAAGCCTTAACTTGTTAGAAAATAATACCGTTTTTTATTAAGTAAAGGTAATCATGTATGGTGTATGGACCATGGCATGGGCTTCTGATAAGTACGGCCTTATTTAACAAAAATCCATCAATGCGATCTTCTGCTGTGACTAAGCTGTAAAGAAAATAAGCGCTTCATTATGTCCTGTGCTCTCATCTGCTTTAGATTAAGCCCAGACAGCCAATCTCCTTCCCTTTCATTGTTTGGAGCAATATTCATCTGTTTTTTCCTCTCTATATTAATTAAAGCAGTTTACAAGATTATGTTTTGCTGCAAATATGTGCCGTTTATATATATATATAAAAGACCGTTTCTATATATAAGGGACCATATAAATACAAGTTTTGGTTTTTTTTTGTTTTGTTTTTTTGAAGGGCAATAACCCTGTCCCACTTTTTTCTCGTTTATAAACATTGACTCGCCACACTGATCTGTAACATCTGGTAACACTGTATTATCTGGTGAAGGTGACACATAGAAATATGTTGCATCAATATAAAAGTGCAGAATGTGTAAAAAAAAAAAAAATTCTTAGTGGTTGATGGGTAAAGCTACAGTCAGCACCATTTTGTGTTTGTTTTTTGAAGGATTATTAAAGCATTTATTTTGATTTTAATTGTTAGAAACCCTAATACAGAGAGGGGTACTCTGGAGGCAAAAAAAAAAATGGTTTTAAATCCACTAATGCAAAAGTTAAATAGATTTATACAGAAGATATATTCTTGTGCTGTCTGCTGCCAGAGAGCATTCTGCCAGACTGGAGAGAATACACCACTTCTTTCAGGACATACAGCAGCTAATAAGTACTGGAAGTTTCGACATCTATAAATAGACATAACTTACAAATCTGTCTAGTATTTATTTTTTTTCACCAAAGTACCGCTTTTATGTGCATTCACATGTACAGGATCTGCAGAAGATTTGATGGCACAGATTTGATGCTGCAGATATCATTGTGTTTTCACACGTACCGGGTTGCAGCCTATTTCATGCTGCGAGTTCCACTGCGAAATCTGCCGTAATCTTGTGTCCTGTCACTTTCTATGGCTTTACATACTCAAATCAGATTTTTCATTCTACTGAGAGTAAGTAAAGTCCCTTACCTGGCTACGCTTCCACTTCTGGCTCTTCTCTGGCTCCCTGGCATCCCACTCAGCAGATCTTCCTAAAATATTAAAAAAAAAAAAAAAAAAAAAAAAAGTCAACACCAATACATGTTAAAATACCCTTTCACATTTATTTCATATCTGAATACTCTTAAACCATGCGCAGTACAGATTCACATTCCATTGTTTTTAAAAGAATACAGCATAGTGTTATTTGGCATGGATAAATGACCTGTCACTTATCTGAGCTTATTCATTGTAAAAAAAAAAGTGTCTGATAGACATGATGCAGATAAGCTCCATTGAATAGAGTTGGGGTCCATTTAAGGGCGTATTCCACAGCCCGACTCTGAGGAGCAAACAAGCGCTGTGAGCGCTCGTTTGCTCCTTGTTTTCCGCTCGCTGCCGCTATTACACGCGGCAGCAGCAAGCAGGTGAGTTGGGGGGGTGGGGCTGCCTGGGTGATCGCTGATCGTCCAGGCAGCCCCATAGGATATAGCAGCGGTCTGCTGCCGCTGCTCCTATTCCACGGAGCGCCAGCAGCAGATCGCTGCTATATAAGTAATTTGTCTTTCAACATGTTGAACGACAGGTCAGCTGATCGTTGCCTTCTATTCCACGGAACGATTACGGGCGATAATCGTTCCGCGGAATAGGGCCTTTACACATATAGATAATCTGTCAGATAATCTCTATGTGTAAAGGCCCTATTCCGCCAAAGATTTGTAGCCAAAGCCAGGAACAGACTATGAACGATGAGATCAGGTCATAAAGGAAATCCTAAAATTCCTCCTCCTTTTCAAATCCATTCCTGGCTTTGGCTTCAAATCTTTGGCAGCTAATCTGTCAGATAATGTTTCCATGTAAATGGACCCTTTATCCATGTTTATAATTGTGGCAAAATGTATAGTCCAAGATGGTGGAATACATGGTATAAATCAAAGGGCACCAGAGCTAGCCTCTCAATGTCTTAGGTCATGGGAACATGACCTAAGACATTTAGAGGCTTGCTCTGGTGCCGCTTATTGGAGGTAGTGTCTGTGCAGGTCAGTGCTCATGATTCAAATTGGGATCTTGCTGCAGTAATAGTTGTGGTCCCTTCCTTTTACGGCAGCCATGATAACCTTGCTTTTTGGCAACCATTTAATCCAGTTGTTTTGAATGGATGCTGCCGTTAACTTCTCGTCTCAGTCTATTTTCTATAGTTACGACCAGCTCATTCATTGAGGAGCTGTCACCATGTATGCCTGTCCTTGTCACCAGCGGGGCTCACAGTCTGCAGATTTTTCTTTTTATTCTGTTTTTTACGTAGATGGTTTGTCAAACAATAATACAGTGGTTAAGCGCGGAGCTAGACAAACATTACCGGCTTTATTGTAGAGACGGGCCTGCTCACGTCTGTCATTTGTTACTTTATTATTTCCATTTCTATTTATTCTCCAGAAATTCAGGCTTATTTATTATGCCGCTTAACAATGCGGCTGCAATATAATACCACAGACTCTCTGGACACATTGTTTAAGCGACTAGATGCAGTTTTCCAAGCAAACACTTATTCGGCATTAGAAACCTTCTGTATTCAAGCTGTGCAATACATCATCTGCTCAAGGATTGAAATCGCAGATGGAAGAAAACTACCAAAAGATGGAGTTTACATGGCTCGGCTCAGAATCGGGCTGGACCTGCTAGACTTACGCTGTAGTTTTGTTTTAATGATTTATGTGCGGAAAGTAATAAAATGGATCTCATTATCTGGTACAAGAAGCTGATACAATGATACATTGTCAGCAAGACTTGCACTACATGCTAATCCAAGCCGGAATAGCTGCTTATACTAAAAAAACACAAATCCTATAGACCTGCAATCTTTACCTGTGGCTCTCCAGTGACTACTCCCATCATGCCCCAAAATCACTAGTGTCAAAGACCAGTCACAATTACTTTTTATGAGACTTTGTATATTTAGGACCTATGAATAAGAATTGGAGGTCTTTAATTATCACAGTGTGTAGGTTTCAGTCTGTCCCCCCCCCCCCCCCCCCCCCCAATGATAGACCTCCTCCAGTCTGTCCTACATTACATTCACAAGACAGATTAAATCAGACATGTTCTTCTGCAGCAGACATATAAGGCTGAGCCTTGGATATTGACTGTGGGTGTTTATTAGATTTGCACAAGGATTAGGCCCATTGTCATTTACCGGGGACAATCCTCTTAGTTTCTGCCCGACGGAAGTGATTTGCTTGAATTTCTACAGTGTCGGCAAAAATCAATGGCAGATATATTTCATTGCATGTGAAGGGGGTTGCAGAAACTCCATTTACATGGAACACAGACCGCCATAGGCCTAAAAACCATCTAAGAAATACATTGTGTGAACATAGTATTTGTGTAGTGCAGAATGAGCATGTTTTATATTAGTGTGTATATATAAATAATGTTAATACTCTAGGTAATTAAAACAATAAGACGGAACTGGTTGGCATTAGACTTTTTATGCGAAGAGCCCAAATGTAAGCAAGATGAGCGACCTGGCCTGCTCCTGCTTCAGCAGTAAGAGGAGCGGTATTATAACCTGCAGCCCCTTATTAACACAACCCTAAAAGCCGCCAATGTGACAGAAGTTGGCGTGAAGGAAAACAGTCCTACAAGGGGAGTTTGGACTCCCAAGGCAATTTGTAAATTGGTTTTCTGCTTAGCACATGTTAGGAGGAAGGGCAGGAACTCGAGCAGGGAATTACTATGCCGGAGAGCTCTACAACACATTGCTCTGCCATGCCGGAAGGATTAAGCTTCATTTTAACACCAAGACAGTTGCTAGGTTTCCAGTTCACACTCTTCGTTTCAGTGTTTTTAGTGGGAGACTTTCCTCTTTAACAAAGATTCTTGGCCAAATTACCCATCAGCTGCCGTGACTGTCAGGTGAGCAGGCCCACACGGTGAGATAAAACCGAATATCATTTATTACTACAGCTCCTTAAAATCACTTGTTACCTTTATGTGCCCACATGTGTGATTCTGTTAGCTATATTTTTGGGTAAATGACAACTATCCATGCTCTTTATAGCAGCAGATGTCCCCAGGCTTAGCATGAAATCATGAAATCGTATTAATAGGAAAATTGCATTTGGGACACAAGTCATTGTTGCTGGCTGGGTTGGGGTAATAACCGTGGAATGGTGAGGTAAGCTGGAGGTCAGGCAGACGCTTTGTCCGGTCCGTGGGAGATGGGAGAGCGTTCTTGTCATTCACATTAAGCTACACTGCAGATTGGGGTCATATAGCTTCACACCATCCTATTAATGAAATACAAAAGCTGGACGTCTTTTTGCTTTTCCCTGTAGGTTGGTATAGAAGCACCTGCATACACCATTTGATACGCCTATATGGATATGACAGGGGGCTTAAATCTGTTCATACCGATGACCCCTCCTTCGATTTCTTATCAGCTTTTGCATGATTTCTGTCCCTAATCTGTCTCTCGAAACTGAAAGGTGTGCCAACAGAGAGGGCACTTTGCCTCCAGACTCCGCTCATCAATCACAGCTTTAGAATTGCATTGTGTTTCAGGCTGCAGAGAAGTGAATAGGATTTTCTCGACAGTGACATATATATATATATATATATATATATATATATATATATATAATTTTTTTTTTCTTTTTAATGCCTTTCCGTTTACGCATGTCCTTGAATTGTTCTTGCATTCTTGCTGTCTGTGCAGGGGATTTTAATTGGTAAATAATTGTCGCTTTCAGATAGCGAGCACTAGTAATCATTTGGGCACCTTTGCCCTCTGCTGCTCCCCCCATTGCGCTCTGAAATGAGTTGGATAAATCCCGTGAAGGATGAAGAATTTGTACCATGCTATTAACTCTGCTTAATGCTAGATTTCATAGTGTAACATCTCAACCCGTATGTCACTGCACCGGGCTCGATAATCGAAGAGAAAAAGACGCCCTGGCTCAATTTGAACATCCAATCTTATCCTCATTTCAGACAGAATTACTCTCTGTTCCGCCTCACTGCTTTTTGCATCCTGAGGTAAATAAATAAATAAAGATCTGTGGTTTTTTTTTGTTTTTTTTTCCCCCTTCCTTTCTGCAAGAAAATAGTCAGGATGTCCAAGCTGCTCTGATGATCAACTTTTAATTAAAACCTTTAAGACAAAAAGTGCCCCCTCCTGCAGCATTGCTCCAGAGATGGCCAGCTGTTTTTCTGTGTGAAATCTGCACCTTGTTTTTAATTTACAATAGTGCTCCTTATACCCCCTTGTGAACCATTGAAATGAACATCTGCAGCTGTGTGAAGGCTGTAACCTTGTTTGTGGTGTTTACCCAAAACCCTTTAGTACTTAGTGAGCCACTGGGATTAGCAGGGTGATGTTCCTGTCTTCTCTTTCTGTTGCTTTATGATTTATATATATATTTTTTATTTATTTGCTCTAATGAAACCAAACTCTGACTGCCATGTTGTAGTCTGCAGCTGGTTCTTTCATCCTTGTGATTGGTGGGGTTCAGCCTGGTGCCCTCATCCTCAGACTCTGTGTAGTCAGAAGATGCCACATAATAGGATTTCATGCAGACTATCTCTCGTAAGAGATTTATGGCCTCCAATATTTTGTGAGCCGTACAAATTCCTGATGGGCTTGTAAGATTCTGCAGCCGTGTGCTTTTTCTTTTTGTTTTTTTGGTAGCCGCAGAAATCTGTGAAACTTTCCTGGCACATCATCAGGGGGGCCTGAATTTACACGGCGTGACTAATAAAATGGTTTACATCTGCGAGCGGAAGATGTCCCTTTGCCGCTCCTAGTGCACGTAGTAGTGCCTGACTGGATCAGTTATATATGTGGACTTCTACAAGTGAGTCTTATACAACACATTATTTGTAGTCAAATCTAAGCTTATTGTGGGATATGGAATCTCTAGGACCACCAAACCCGTCGATTTTCAGAAGGGCCAGGTGACCTCTAATGTGAGTGAGAAAAAGATGTACTCTACAAGTGTCTGGCAGAGGCTAACCCCTTTGTCTGGTTACATCACATGTATGCTTGGCCAACTCAAGCTTAGGTGTATATGGAAGGTCAGGGGAGATAGCCGTTATTGATGGCTAGGCTGGGCTCACACCATGTTTTTCAAATAGGGCTTGCTTGTACATCATGATGGCTCCAGGCATAAATGTTTCCGTGGGTCAAAGCTGAAAAATTGTTCTTTTGCCCTTCATTCAACTGGTACACATCAGTATTCTAAAGGGGGAAATGAAAGGTATCAAATGGCATAGTACACCATAAAAATGTTTGACCTTTCCAGTGACACTTGGCCATAAATGGCCAGTGTGTCTAGCTGTAGTGACCAATATGCCCGAGAATGTATACTTGTAAACTATTATTCTAAAACCGCCAAAAATGTGTATACACTTAAAGTGCTACAGTGTGTGCTTAAATGATGGAAAAGAGGTTTCCTGAGAGATACTGTCCTATAAAAATGTTAACATAATATATCTTGTGTAAAGTACATGAGTAAATGGTAACAATGGTCTATTCAAGCAGTTGAAGTATCCTTAGTGATATATAGCTATACTGCTGAATACCTTGTAGTTTTATGATGTGGTATAGTATCCTGGATTCTCCTGTATCTTTTCAGTAGTTGTAGGTGTTGAGGTGTCGGGTTGGGAGCGAGCCCCGGCCAGTGGCTCCACTACAAACTCTCAGAATGCGGTGGTTAATCCAGAGGTTTTCCACAGAGTAGCAGGGACGTCACTGTAGTAGTTGCCGTAGTTCATGCAGGTCAAACATCTAACATGTTTCAGCGGTCGCCCTCATCAGAGATAATTTTGGCCTTGATGCAGATCTGCCACCTAGCTTTCATCACAAAACTAGAAATCTGTTTCTTCCAACTCCTCCTTTTCGCAACCTCCTCCTTGCTGAGCTTACTTCATTTGAACAGGTTTCCGTAAACAACTTGCCTGTTGCCAATTTGACAACAGTCACGTCTATCATAGAAGAATACATATAAGTAGCTAATGCACATAAGCCTTATATTTCTGTATAGATTAGGATTATATGCAGGTAAATAATTCCCATAGTTTGATTGCAGTGGAAACCTCTTCTAATAGTGTTCCAGTAGTGAAGACTCGAGAGCTGCCATCTACCTGGGCATGCTATGCAATTTCTAAGTACAATAGAGTAATGCTCTGATGACTCCTACTCCACTGCTTGATACATTACCTGAAGGAAGCAAGGCTGAAATGATGAACAAGACCGAACATTTCCTTGTGAAACTGATGTTCTATTGCAAATAAGTTCACAGCGTAACAAACAATACATGACAGAGGACCTACAACATTGAGACTGTCATCATCAGAAAGCAGTGACACAGTTATTCCTAAATTTATCATCCTGACATCTATATCCAGCGCTGCAGAACCTAAAAGTAATACATATATTTAGGTATCATTTTTTTTTCTTGTGTCGAGTTGTAAATTATCTTTTCATTTCAGCATCAGAAGTACATACTTACCAAGCTATAGATTCAGAATCCTGCAGTATAACAAGCTGTGCTGGGAACATCCCCAAAACAATCAGTCAAGTCCATATTATGCCAAAATAATCCTATCTATATTACAGCCTTCTCTTGCCCCTCTTCCCATGTAGGCACCACCATAAGGCTGGAATCACATACAGCAGTGTGTTTTGGTTTTTTTTTTTAACTGCCACTGCAGTATCTGTGCCCAAACCAGAAATGGATCCAGCAGAAAAGAGAAGTAAATATCCTCCATTTATATTTTCCATCCCATTTGAATCCGCTCATACTGCCGTGCCAGTTTTCCAAAAAACCAGCGGTGTGCGATTCCAACTTTTTTCAGAGTTCACAATGCATCCACGTTCGTGACACATGTGACTGCTCTTTTTAGCCAGTATGTTGCTTGGGTAGAGGAGAAGTTCTATGTAGATTAACATCACCCATGGGGATAGGATAAGATTAGCAATTAGCTATTAAGACCCTCCTAGATTGTCTCAATAAATGGCGACAGTGTTTGACTGTATTGCAGGTACACCTTAGAAAGTTAGCTATCACCATTTTATGTAGTTCTTCTTTTAGGTACTTTTGGATAAGCTTCTAAATTCTTCCAGTATTTTTATTTTTTTTGGTCATTACGAAATCTTCACTTAGTAACTGGTTTTACTGGAGATAAAATAGCTGCAAAACAGCTGTAGGTTGGGCGGGTAACCCTACTCGAGGAGCTTAAGACCTTGTCGATGTTGCACATAAAGTGCACGGCTGCTAGCTAACACGTTTTAGATAGAAATATGTGCTGTGCTGTGTTCCCATGGAGCTGATCTACGAATGTGGATGCATTTGGCATTAAGCTAAATTGTGCTAACATGGTCACAAATCTTTTTAAACTGCGGAGCAGGAGATCTGGTGATTTGTTTCCGATTTCCATCTTCCCTAATCACAGGCAGTGTAATATCCAGGTTTGTCTTCCTTTTACGTGTGAAGTATGGCGCCATGAATGTTGCTAATGGTCGCTGGCTGTTGTGTACGGCTCTCCCTGTGGTGTGCTGTGTACACTAAGCATAGATTTATCAGCATAAGCATAGTTGCTTCTAACTTTGGCAGTTCTTCCTGTTGTGACTGAAATGTTAAGCAACATAACTAATTTTCTGCAATCCAATGCAATCCAATGCTTAGGCAATGTAACCTTCCACGTTTGTTCTGCCAATCATTTACGTAGCTTTTAAAGGGGTATCTACAACCAAAACCACTTTTATAACATGCTACAGAATTGGTTCTATAGATCTTAAAATTGGTGGCCGTCCAGGCCGTACAAAATTGTTCACTGGCCGTTCACTTTCAATAGCTGTCAGACAAATATTTGTTTTCATGACTAGGGATGATCGAACAGCGGAAAATCTTAGGTTCTATCAAACTCGAACCTTCTGCATTTGATTCCGGATGCCTTCCCGGTCCGTGGGGAAGGAGGAGACAGCCCGGGCACAGCCTGGAATTCCCGGATACAGCCTATTACCTGTTTCCGCTGTTCGATCATCTCTACTCCTGACATCCCCACAAGTATGTCCGAGTGCTCGTGTTTTCTGTATGGAGAGGAAAAGTGTAAGATTGTGCCATACAGCCCTGGTATAGGGATGGGTGGTAAAATCCCACACGCCTGACCCTTCACTCCACCAACATTCTCTGTCTGTGGAGAGTCAGAAGGCCACCATATACTTGCAGGTGCAGCCAATTCAGTGGGGCTAATCTGTTATCTGGCTTCTCTTCATAGAATTATTGCTAATAAGTAATATTTCAGTGTCATGTAAATTAGAGGGAATATCGCCATTCAAAATAATGGGTCAAACATATTCTGATGTGGAGTACAGTGCTAAATACATGTGAAAAATACTCTGTGGGAACTCTCCATGACTGATTTATAATTGACTGAATTTTTATTGAAGACGAATAACTGCTAAGAATGTAAGCCTGACAGCTTATTACCGTAGTAAGTATGGGAAGGCGCCGTATGTCTTGTTAGCATGCACATTACTTCTCAGAAGTCCCTGAGGTGTATAAGGCCAATTTCATACATGTTAAACCATCTAAAATGTTCTACAAAATCCGCATGTGCTGCAGGTATAACTAACGATTTCCCTCATTGCATTTTTTGTAATGAATGACGTCCGCAGTGAAAAATCCACAGTATTTCAGCGATGAGCGAAAAATTCTCACTGTATTGCACTTTGATGTTCAATGACCCCCCCCCCCCCCGGCCTTTGTATGATTGATAAAATAATTTGGTTACCTAGTAAATATTTATGTTGGGGGAGAAGATAATGTAGAAATGAGGAAATGTTTCCGTACAGGTTACACAGAGGACAACACTGGCAGCAAATTCATACAACAAATACTCAACATGTAACTCTGCAGAATGCACTGTTGATTTTCAATGATGAATCTGCCCACAATGTGTTCATTACAGGTTTTCTTCTTTAGGGCTCGTTAACACTACAGAATTGGTGGCAAAATTACGCACGGACTCCGCATCAAATCCCGTCTATCTCTTTCAATGGGAGGCCTTGCGCGGCTCTGCTGTCCGCGCCTCTCCGCTCAAAGAATTTACATGTCCACAGAATTTCAGCGCAGATTCCGTAGTGTGAACGGGCCCTTAGTTGGAAAAAAAAAAAAAATTAAATCTTATTGTGATCGCAGGTGACAGGTTCCGTTTTTTTTTTTTTTTTTTTTTTTTTACCATAAGCCGTGACAGCATGTTTCAAGATGGCTGGTGACACCTTTCAGGTTCTCTCATTTAGAAGGCTTGTTAGTCGAATTGAAGAATATGGAGAACTGGAGAACCACAAAGTTTCTTTTGTAAAGTATGTAACAAAAACTACTATTGATCTAAAGCTTCTGTATTGTCACATTGGGTATGGAGTAGGTATATAGTAACGTTGGTATGGGCAGCATGGTGTGGTAGAGGTTAAGGTCATCTTTCCCATGCATTCATCATTGGACTATTAAATGTCTCATGCGAGCACTGTGGAATGTAATCGTGTGACCACATAATTGGCCATTTCTGGTTTCCCTTACTATAGGATTTCCCTAATGACCGGCATTATCCTCTATGAATACATCCCTTTTAATCCTTCAGATGTGTGGAAAATGTAGATACTGTACATTCCATGCAAGATGCAATATAATTGTGTTGCTTTGACTCTTTTGAGAGTGAAAGGAAATCTTGCCCCAGAGCTAAAGAACAAACGCTGCTGGTAACCTAAAAGGAAATATCGAAACAGAATTTGCCCTATAATAGCTAGCCTTTAGTATGATTGAAGTACAGAACAAGAATCCAATGAAAGCTTTTCCGATTTCTAAAGCAGGATAGGAAATTAAAGAACTGATCTAAGGCCTTATTTGTTGAATATGGGGAGCTCAGTAAGGCTTAGATTTCAGCTAGGCCAGCATTGCTTATTGCCATTGACTGAAGCCGAGCATCCTCCAGTGGAACGAGAGTATAGGATGCTTAGAATATGAAAGGGGATAAGTCCATGATTGTGTATTGTATGTATTAGTGATTAGATGGCATGCATAGCTTATTTGGAACTTAAAGGGATAGTCCAGAATTGGAGGAACTTAGCTGCTTTCCTCCAAAAAAAACTCCACATCTCTACGCTGGTTGGTTTTAGAGTTGCAGCACAGCTCCAATGGGGATGAGTTGCAATACCCACACAACCAGATGGTAGACAGATGGTGCACTGCGTTTTCAGGGAAGCCCAACTCACAAAGTTATCCCCTGTAGCTGAGCTTGGCAATGTTGCGTAGCCCCCTAGAGAATGGATCACTGATCAGCTATGCACAGTGCACTCCATTTGTTCTGGAAACAGTTGCCCTCGGTTCTCTGGATTGGTAAAGGCCTCGGTTCTCTGGATTGGTAAAGGCCTCGGTTCTCTGGATTGGTAAAGGCCTCGGTTCTCTGGATTGGTAAAGGCCTCGGTTCTCTGGATTGGTAAAGGCCTCGGTTCTCTGGATTGGTAAAGGCCTCGGTTCTCTGGATTGGTAAAGGCCTCGGTTCTCTGGATTGGTAAAGGCCTCGGTTCTCTGGATTGGTAAAGGCCTCAGCAGTCAGACCCCCAACAAGAAGCCTGTTATCCCTTATCCTATCAAAAAGGGATTACTTTGGGACTAAGTTGGGACTACCCCTTTAATGTAGACAGCTGTAGGCTGTGTCTATATATTTGGTGATCTGCCAAGCATTCATGTTTTTGAGTGTGTTGGGAGAGGTAGCATTGCTCAAATAGACCTTTAGCTGACTGCTATCTTATGTCTATAACCAGCTGCTTCCACATTGCGGTCAACACATGCAGCAAAAATCTATGCCTTTGTGCGTTTACCAATAACTGCACATCAATGCTGATCAATCTGGGCAAGATGGAGTGACTACCGATCCCCTAATAGGGTACGGTTTCAGCCTCATGCAGTGACTGCAATGTGGGACGTGTCCTGCCCAGATAGGCCTGTACCATCCTGGTTAGTATCTCAGTATTCAGCATCACAGCTCTGTTTTCTTTGCAGGTATGCAGGCCCCTAAGCATCTGAAGGAGACAGCTCTTTTATTTTATATGGCCTGTGAATATGGAAGCAGATGAAAGTATAAAACCACTTTTTAAAGTCTAACTCCATGCAAAACCTAACATTTATTTTGGTTTCCGCATTAGTTCAGACAATACATATCTGCTTCTGTTCTATCTGGTTAAACAGTCTTTTGTGATCTCATGGAAACTTTGGGAGCTGTCATAGGCTAATAGATATAGCAGAGCACAATGTATATGAGGTTTTCACATCTCGGATGATTTAAGGATACGTTTGTGTGTGTGTGTATATATACATGAATAAGATGTGTATTATATATCACAATGTGAATTTGAGTTTCCTGCTCTGATCTGGGCACATCTGTTTATGTGGAAATCAAGTTTCTATTTTTCTTCCTCTTTTTCCTGTTAAACGTAATAACTTTTTTGGCAATAAAGTATAAGGCTGTAATCTCTGCTCTCCTCTGTGAGTGCCGGGTGATTGAAAGTCAGCAGGGCCAGCTGTGGGATATGCTGGGAATAGGAAGTGGCTGAGATTTCATAAGGCTGACATTGTAATACACTTAGGGGTCATCCTATACGCAGCCGTCACTTGATACTGTTTGATACAAACTTTTTATTGAGGCTGCTGTGCATTGAGAGAGCTGATGGACTTTCCAGGAGAGAGTTAACTCTTTGCCTGCCATGCTCTCCTAACTTTGTTTCCTACAGCACTTGTGCTGACCATGCGGTTGTCGTTGAAGCTTGACTTCACATAAGTGGACATCCGCTGACTCTCACTTGTCTAATCTAATTTCTCTATTATGTGGAGCTATATCTTAAATTGTAAACCTACTGACCAGTCTTTGTGCACAGCTGCAGAATATATAGACTTTGTATTGAGGTCTTTCTGCTGATGTATTTTTTTTTTCTACCTAGTTTCTGCACACTTCTGCCACATGCTTCATCACGCGTTTTCCTTTGATCAGTACTGTCTATTCAGCCGTCTGATCCTTCTCCGACCTTGAAACAACATAAATCGTTGAAATCTTTCTTTGACCCTAGAGCAAGAAAAAGCTATAGTCTTCATATAAGCCCACATGCCACCTCTTTCACTTGGGTCCCTAAAATAGACTATTATCGGCCGTAATGGCTGATATCGGCCACATACAGCCGATAATCATTTAGTGTAATAGAGCCTTAAGGCTCCTTGCACCTACAGTACATCATCAGTAATAATGGCTGCCACATAGCACCATGCCGTGTGAACAGATCTTAAAAACTCACCTGTCCATAGGCTGCCAGCTATCAGACTGAGAAGGGTAGGATATCAAAGCTGGATATACTGTGGATTTTCAGCATAGTTCAGTACAAGCAAAGTGGATGGAGTGGTCTTGATCTTGACCTTTGAATTCACATTACCTGTTTATTTATAGTGCAGATATCCTGCAAATTTGTTGCTCATTTTCCACATTGGACTGTGTTAATCAAATAGCTGCCAACGAGCGCTGCACGGATGGTAGGAGGGTTTGAAGTGATTTATTCTAGTGGGTTGTAAAGGTGAGGTACAATGTGTACACTGGGAAAAGTGCAGAACCACAAATCTTTCCTTTAGCATCTGGATGTGTTCAGCGACTGGATGATAGCGATTTGACGCATGTGGTTTTTATACAGTTAAGCTCTGGACCTTTTTATATCGCTTGTATTCTTCCTTGGTTTTATGTAGTGTTTTTCTAGCAAGATTACTTTTTTCCTAGTCCTTATTTGGATACAAATGCTGCTTTTATTCTGTTATGTGTATTTTCAGTAATAATGGCCCCCTGACCACTGAAAAGTTGATAAAGGTCAGGAATATATTTCGTTACCGTGCGACTGGACCGATAGGGGTCCGCATTTGGATGCTGTTGTCCTTGGACAATTTTGCAACCCACCCACTGGTATTTTACTATGTCTTACAAGAATGCAATTTGATCTATTCATATGGATTAGATTTTATTGCCCTCCGCTGCGTGGGCTATAAACGTCGTACAGGGACTTGTATACAGACTATGATGCATTAAACTGTCCAATGAACTGAGGAGAAGGATTAAGTGTTCATGTTCCATTGAATGCAAATAAACATCTAGGCACCAGGATAATCCCCAATTTTGGATTGTTTCACCTTTCCGTGTTATAAGTGTAGTGTGTGCTATTATTCTCAGTCTGTAATATTTTTCATGTTTTGCATACAAAAAATGGGGGAAGTTAAGGAATTCACAAGGAATTAAGACCCTTAACCTCTAATGTAGCCAGACATACTTACATAGTCTCAAAAGGTCATTTGCCATGTGTGCTAGTTACCAATAGACTGTTCTCCACTCCTCCACTGTTCTCCACACAAAATAGCCACTAGAACTCCTTGAACTTTTTCTTGTATCACTTTAGTAAGAGTCTGTCTGGGACAGGCTCTTTCCTGCTTTATTATGTTGTTGGTTTCTCCTACACATTTGACATATGACTTTGAGCCCCCATAAACCATGAGTTGAATGATTGACAACAATTTTGCTTGATATACCCCATTGACTTATAATGGGATCTGTCGGGTTTCGATGTGGTTGCAGCTGGACTTTTCTTTCCCTAAGATCTGATGGAACTATGGATAGGCGCTGGACTGAGGTTAAGGTGGTAGTATGAACAGAGCCTATGATCAAGAGGAGGGCAGTATGGAGAGCTGGGAAAACCTACAAGGAGGGCAGCTCATACAGACTGTGGATAGAAAGAAAAGCACACAAGGCAGTTTGCAGGGGGTAAAACATAAGCCGTAGAGAGAGAGAGAGAGAGAGAGAGAAAAAAAATGGCACCCGCAGCAAACTCTAGACTTCAGGACACACAGGCTACACATCTGGCATGTATTACTGGGAGAACACAACCACATGGGAAGAATCTGAGACACAGGCTGCAAACCACAAATCTGGGGGTCTAAAATCAATGAAGGGATGACGAGTGCAGACCCAGACTTAGTGCTACATTTTTAACCCAAGTTATGCTAACATGTGTAAAAATTATTTTTCCACATTAAAGCTTTCCCTAGCCTTTAAGGACTCCTTTTTACAGAACTGTTCATGGTCTTGGAAAATGGTTGTGTTATCTAAAAAGTCATAAACTTTGTGGAATTGGTCATGTTTTTTTTTTTTAATGTGTGCATTGTCATAAAAGGACATGAAAAGAAATCACTTTAGTCTGTCAGCGCATTACATGGGCTCAACATTTTTATAAGTCCCATGCGGCCAGAGTATGTGATCACCATGTTAAGTGTATATGAATCAATCCGAAAGGAAATAGACGGTAGAAATAAATAAAAGTGCAGCTTTAGAGTTCATGATGGCAATGCTGAGGGGGGCCGGCACGAAGAATCCAGAAATAATCGGCTCTGTCACGTTTGCAGTCACGCCGGGAGGGTCATTAGTCACATTTCGGAGCCATCATACTACGCACCTTTTTAGAGACTATGCCTGAAAGGGGTTATGGCCTCTCAAAGTGTAAAAGCCGCTCTGATTAAAACTAAAAGGATACTGGACATGCTAAAAATAAATATCAAGCTTTTTCCCTTTGTCTGGCATTCACTGTGAATTCTATTCACTGGAAGCTGCTGGAGTCCAGACTTTGGCGTTGGCTGCTCTTTCAGAGCGCTTGTTTATCTGTAGGTACAGTAATGTGTATGGAGAGCTTTGATCGACAAACAATTCTGTATGTTCCATATGCATTAATGTACAGTAAAAATGAATGTACACTGAATAGACAAGTACATTGGCCTTTGTGATTCAGAGCCTGTAGATCTCACAAAGGGGACTGAATGGCATCTTTTAGGCATAATTGCTTCTGTCCTTGTTTTCATCTCCCCCTCCCCTTCTTTTTCTTGGTTATAAAACTATATAAAAAAAAAACAATTATTAGTAAGTAAATACATTCTGAATTCTTCCTCAACATGCAAGTATTCCTTGCTGGTGTCACTCGTGTCTTTGTCATCACCGCACAGTCAAGAGCTCCTATCTTTGTGGTGTTTTGTTGTCAATATAAAAAGAATCCTACGTATGGCCATAAATTTGCAGTATGGCTTTCTTCCTCTTTTTAGTTAATATTTATTACCTCTGTCACTTCCAAGAAGCATACGACTTTGAGAGGGGAGACAGGCGTGGCATGTGTCCGATTTCATACAATGCAAAGCAGTTATTTCTTCCGCTGCCTTTTGTGTATTTTTACTGTAATGTATTTTTTGACTGTTTTACAAAGTGTACTAGACAGCGCAGTCATTGAGCGGATGACAGAAGGAATTATACCATAAATTCACATAACATAACTTCTCCAAGTCTCCATAGATCTAAAGCACAACATGGGCAAGAGTTACGAGTGCATGGAAGGTGGAATTTCTTCAAGCTCAAGTCTTTTTAGTATAGGATCTAAAATAGTTTTTGTTGCTAATTTTAAAGGGTGATATGGACAGCCACAAAAACTAAAAGATTGCACTAGTACTTGAATGTCTCTTGGGGCCCTGTTACATGGAGCCATTATCTGCTGAAACAGGCAGATATCGCCCTGTGCAATAGAGATCGATCAGCTGAGGAGCTTATCAGCAACTGATCGCTTTCTTTTATGCTGTGTTTACACGGAGTGATAATTCGCCCGATCATAGGATTAACGTTTTCGAAGTAACATATTTTTTTTTATTTTTTTTTTAACAGCGTTTAGACTGAACGATATAGCGTACAGAAAAATCGTTTTGCGATCGCTTAAGCCTACCTCGCACATAGGTTAAATCGGTGAACGACTGTTTGAGGACATGTTCAAAGATCAAAATGAACGATCTCTCGCTTGTCGCTTGATCGTTCGCTGCGTTTACACGGACGATTATCGTTCGAATTCGATCGTTATCGTGCAAATTCGCGCGATCGTTCCTTGTAAACGCAGCCTTAAACATGTTAAAAATAATAATAATCAGCCTCTGGCCATGCAACTTCCCATTTAATTGGTAATGCACAGGTGATGGCTAATTACAGCAATGGCTGCACGGTTGTCGCTAAATGTGTCCGTGCAATCCTGCCGCACAATTCTCAAGCCTTGTAAAAGGTTCAGTTCATGGTTGGGCTTTGTAATACAGTGTGCCAAGGTAAGAGGCCACAAATCTACAAAGAACAGTGTATTAGACCCCAGTTGCCTACACTGCACAATTAGTGTCTGTTCACACTACCATTTTTGCCCTGGCAATTATAGTGAAGTCTGTTTGATAAAAACTTGATAGACCCATTATAAGTCAGTGAAATCCATTAGGATCACAGGTATAATGGCAGGGTAAACAGAGCTTAAACAAGGTTGCTAGTACAGTCCAGTACTGCGAATTTACTATTCTAATATTACTCTTTATTGGCCCTGTGAGACGGGCCGACCCAAGTCTGTATCTCTGACTTACTAGATCTGCACTCATTTAACCCCTTTAAGACAGATCTTTGCACGGATGTCCAGGTCAAATTGATGCAATGTTCCTCCCCGCCTTCTAAGAGCCATAGCGCTTTTATTTTTCCACCTACAGGGCGGTTGGGGTGTCATTTTTAACGCCATGATCTCTAAAAAGATTTTGATTGCTTTCTATAAAAAAAAATTGATTTTTATAATGGGCAAGAAGATATATTAAACTTTTATTGGAAGGGGGTATAAGGGTTCTTTTTAATACTTTTTTTTTTTTTTTTTAATTTACACTCTTATTTTACAGTATAACGATTGCATGTACTTTTCTATGCTATGCCCTAACATAGATCAGTGTTATCGGCAATCTATGCATAGAGCCTGCCTATAAGAGATGGAGAGATATCTCTCTATCGCCCATCCGACAGGATGGAGGTAAGTGGATTACCCCTGCCTGTCGGTACAAGCGAGCTTCTTCTGTCACTGACTACCTTAAACGCCACAATCGCAATAGATCGTGGTGTTTAAGGGGTTAATGACAGGTAGCTGCATACATCATACCCCTCAGTCAGGAATGTATATGTGCATTGCTGACGTGAAGGGGTTAAGGAGCTTGGCTGATCAGTGTTCCTTTTTTATATGGGCCAGTATTTAACTGATAATCGGCCTGTTTGAAAACTACATACGTACGTGGACTACGTGTAAACTACAGGTTTTGAATAACTGTTTCATATTCTAAGGGTGTGATTTACACAGAGATTTCTGACAGATCATTGAAGCCAAAGCCAGGAACAGACTATAAACAGAACAAGTCATAAAGGAAAGACTGAGATTTCTCCTATTTTCAAATTTATTCCTGGCTTTAGCTTCAAAAATCTGTCATAAATTTCTGTGTCATCATACCATAAGAAACCACCATCCCACATCAAGAGTTTCTGCGAATGATATTGAGCATCGATGTGACTCTTGAATAGCACCTTGATCCACACCCATGAATCTTCTCTTGCGCCCAGTCTCCCTCACTGCAGAGTCCTGAACACTGGCCTACAGATCATTTGGATGTTCTTCTGAGATGTTTGTGATTTCCTGGATGAGGTGTTACTGCAACCTTGGAGTCATTTTTGGCAACCTAGCCATTTGTAGGAAGATTCACTACTTTTCCAAGGCTTCTCCATTCTGAGATAATGGCTTTCACTATGGTTGGATGGAGTCCCAGAACCTAAGAAATGGTTTTGTAACTCTTTCCACACTGATACGTGTCAACAGCTTCCTATTCCTCTCTTCTGCTCATAAGGTTCAGGTAGAAATGCCTGCGGGGATTAATAAATTGAACAATATAATTGTGTTTCGAGTCCCTACTTTTTCTTAAATGTAAATTCAAAGCCTGTTAGGTGCGGGAACCTAAAGTACAGCGTACTTCACAAGTGATATATATAATTTAGTTATATTTTATTAATACTGTCATCCTGCTGTGATGGAATAGCAACTTCATATTATGGGTCTGTTAAGCATCTATTAAGCATTTGCGTTATCACATGCCCTCTTTTCTAAGCAGAAATATTGGATAGTGTTTTGCTATGGCCGACAGTACTTGCTTGCATTGTGATTAGCTAATCTTATGTGTACATAGTTAACTCTATACTTCTCTTTCTCTTAGATTTTTGGGGACTATTATCATTTTCATCATCGGGCTGTGGTGAAGCGCTCTTTATCGCCGCATAGAACTAGACATCTTCTTTTGAGCCGAGATCCTCAGGTAAGACTTTTGGAGAAATCCATTTATTTTCCTAAAATATTTTCCTTTGCAGGTTTTGGAGGGGACCTTAGAACTTACATATTCTGGAAAGCTGAAGAATAATTATGTTGAAATACAGTTTTCTCCAAACCTTGGTTATTTTATAGTGCATTGTAAACTAGAGGCAGCTGTGTCACTGGCACGTACTTGCTATTTTGCAGGTTTTTTTGTAGCTGTAAAGCTGGCACATTTACATAGGCTCCACTTTCATTGACACCAAGATCCTCAATATGATTGCTTTGGTATTGTAAGAGCTTGTTCTCTAATTTCCTTACAACAATCATATTCGCTGGCTCTAGGATTGTGAGCTGCCAGTTAATCTAACAATTTGTTTTTAGACTTGGATTAAATCAGTAAAAAAGGACTCTGAGAGAACATGTAAGTCACGATGTCTGGATTCAGATTGATTAACCTTATGTTACACATATTTATCCAGCATGCTGAGATCTATGTAATCATTGAAAATTGCCAGACCTTATAAATGTTCATTGTCCGTTCCTTCAGTTTTTTTTTTTTTTTTTATCCAACCTTACTAATCAGCTTAATGTTAGGCTCCATTGTTAACACAGCCATGGTAGCCTTTTACATGGATGCTAACAGATTCAGTTGTAACCCATAGAGTTATAATGAGTATTGTTGATATGCCTTTTTTTTAAGGTATGAGTAAAGCTAGTTTTGCCAGTAAAAAGCAACATTAACCTGATAGAAAAGAGACAAAAATGTGTTTTATTAGTTGGATCCAGATAACCCTACTATGATTTGGTCATACACACAGAGACCCAATAAATAAGAAATGCAGTGATTCCGTTTCAATTTAATATGGTACAAAAACATACTCTCCATTAGTGTTTATCAAAAAATGTTTTCAGTGTCTGTTCCATAGCCTCTGCTGTTATTGGTGAAGTCAGCTAAGTTATTCTCTGATAGGTTTATCAGCCCTTCTCTATATCCTCCTGAAGAAACATATAAGCAGATTTATGTCTGAAGGGGGGGAAACTTTGGGGTCATAGAAACTGCATAGAAGTTGGCTCAGAAATGGAGAGAGAGGGGTTAATTAAACTAGGCTCATTAAATGCGTGTCGGATGGACTCTTAAAAGACATTGTGGGGAAAGTAAACACAATTTTTAATTAAGACTTATGGAGAAATGCCTTTTTATTTATTTACTTAATTGTAACAAGTACAAAGCAATTAATAAAAAGCACCCATAACCTTTAACATTATACTGACCATGTACTATATTCTCCTCATATAGTGAAGTATATGGCAGGGCTGTGGAGTCGGAGCTAGTTTTGGCTGGAGTCGGACTCAAGCTTTAAAAAAAAAAATAATCTTTGAGCAATTTAGAATTGAGTTTGGATATAAGTTTTGCTCATCAATACATATTATAAGCAACATTCTAATAGGATACTGGCCCTATTACATAAGGGGGGTCGGGGAAAAGTTGTCGGTCACTATTTGGCAGTTTGTTTCTGAGCTGGAAGAGTCCATTGTGTGGGAGGAGATCTGTGCTGTTCTTTTCCTGGATGCTGGATGACTGTATATGAGCAGCAGTGTAATATGGATATATTCTGTGTAATATAGAGGAGGAGGAAAAGACATAAGTATATACCTCCCAACTTTTGCAAAGAGGGACATGCGCGGTCCCCATAACCACGCCCCCATAGCGGCCTTCCATAGCCACGCCCCCATAGCGGCCTTCCATAGCCACACCCCCATAGCGACCCTCCATAGCCACGCTCCCATAGCCACTCCCCTACAGTCACCACATGTTGCTAACTGAATAGTGCCCTATACAGTATCCAATCCCTCCATATAGTGGCCCACATAGTAGCCAATGCCCCCATATAGTGCCCCACATAGTAGCCAATCCCCCATATAGTGCCCCACATAGTAGCCAATCCCCCATATAGTGCCCACATAGTAGCCAATGCCCCCATGTATGCCCACATAGTAGCCAATGCCCCCATGTATGCCCACATAGTAGCCAATGCCCCCATGTATGCCCACATAGTAGCCAATGCCCCATGTATGCCCACATAGTAGCCAATGCCCCCATGTATGCCCACATAGTAGCCAATGCCCCCATGTATGCCCACATAGTAGCCAATGCCCCCATGTATGCCCACATAGTAGCCAATGCCCCCATGTATGCCCACATAGTAGCCAATGCCCACATAGTAGCCAATGCCCCCATGTATGCCCCACATAGTAACCAATGCCCCCATGTATGCCCCACATAGTAGCCAATGCCCCACATAGTAGCCAATGCCCCATATAGTAGCCAATCCTCTGATTTGTGTGGTCCGACCAGAAAAACAATAAACCAGTAACTCACCTGTCCGCCGATCCCAGCAGCTCCTCTCCCGGCAGAGCGCGTACTCCCGTCATCCTCCGGGGCGGGGTATACAGACACTGACTGTGCCGAAAGTAATTCATGACTGTGCCGGAAGTGACCTGCAGCCTCTGTCATGAATTACTTTCGGCACAGTCAGTGTCTGTATACCCTGCTGCCCGCCCCGGAGGATGACTGGAGAGCGCGCTCTGCCGGGAGAGGAGCTGCTGGGACCGGCGGACAGGTAAGTTACTGGTTTATTTTTTTCGGTGGGGCCACATATAATGCGGGACACTGGGTGCCGTTCCGAGACCGCGGGATAGCACCCCGAAAACGGGACTGTCCCACGGAATCCGGGACAGTTGGGAGCTATGCAAGTAGTGTAGCAGTAACTTCTGTCCATAATGTGGTGTTTTTCTTCAGTGTTCTATGGCTGCAGCAGGGTGTGTGTGTGTGTGTGTGTGCTATGGCTGCAGCGGGCTGAGTGTGTATGCTATGGCTGAAGCAGGCTGTGTGCGTGCGCGCGCTATGGCTGCAGCAGGCTGCGCGTGTGTGTGTGTGTGCGCGCGCTATGGCGTGACCCCCCCTCCTATATAACTATGGCTGACCTCTATATTACAGGTATCTGGCATTGTTAGCAGTATTTCTGTGTGTATGGTGAATTTTTAGTTAGAAACTAAAGATCACCTGCTCCTTCTAGTCTAGTTGTGAGTTGTTCAGGACATGGAGGCTGGAGACTGGCTGCATCCACTTCACACACAAGAGAAGCTGCTTTATATCTTTCCTTATTCCCTCAGAAGTCGCCCCAGGATCATGTAGGACATTAAGGAGAAGCTGCTGAGCCAGTGTGATAAGTTACTCCTCTGGTATATAACTGGCCATTTATGAATGAGCAAGAGTCGGTTCTGATAAAATTCAGGAGTCTGAGTCGGAGCTGCGGCTTACCGACTCCACAGCCCTGGTATATGGTTCAATGGTAAAGTAAAATTCTGCACTGCAGATATTTGTATGAAATAGCAGCAAATTCCCTTTACAGCTTTACTGCTGCTTTCATACTGAGCCTTCCTGTTCCCCTATCTGCCCCGGTTTACTTGGCTGCAGTGATGTCTGTACACAACAGCTGCAGCTGTTACATGTTGAGACGTCATCTTTTAGAGTGGAATCCATATCTAAATACACACTATTTGGTGTGTGTGTTTCCCCGTGGATTCTTGGCCTGATTTGCTGTGGACTTTGCTCTAACCCATGTAAACCTACCCTACTAGAAACAAGGTCTGTTTTCCTGTCCTTTTGTTAGAGCAGAAAACATGGAAACACAGCTTGTGCTCATTGATGAACACACAGGGGGTATAACTTGGCAAGATCTAGTCTCTTCTTACTAACATCTGACAGGTCTTTATCAGCTGGAACATAAACCCCCAGTATTTCCAGAAATAATCACAATTACAATAGTTCCTCATATTCATAGACCTATCTATACTCTAATGGGAATGTGGTACATCGGTGGAAGTGTGCCATACAGATGGCGTGAGCCTGCCTGACATGTGTAATGATCTGTTTCAAGGATATTGGGAATGCTCTTATTTACACTCGCCCACGCTTCTTTTTCATAATAATCCATGGAGAAGTCCCTGACTATATCACATTGACTCAGCTGTCACTTTCACACTCCATGCGAGAGGTCAGGAACATTGATTTAGTTTATGTTCTGTAATATGTTTCTGCTCTGAAAACCGCCCCCTCTTCCTCCACTCGCGGCGTTTTCTGCCCCAAAGTCCTGGCTAGCGGCTGTGAATAAACACACGGACTCATCAGACAGATCTCAGCAAGCATCTGTCTTTGTTTATTTGTAGATACACATGTACTGTAAGGATCTCTTCCATTAGTCTGCCAATTTGTGCTGACTGACCCCTTTCCGAGAGGTCTTCATTCATCTATTTATAATATCCTTATTTTTTTATTTTTTTTGCACTCTCCAAGGCGGTGTGAATGTAATAAGTAATTTTCCTGATTAAAACAGACAATTCCTATCAGTGCTTGTTACACAAGGAGAGTTTGCTTTTGAAAAGCCGTTCACATTTTCCCTTTTTCCTCTTCAGCGTTCTCATTGAGCTTTTATAAGGAATTGTCCCATATAAAGTAATGGAAGGTTTTTTAATCTTTGTAACACTGAATCCTGCTGGCTGGGAGTGGGTAAACCGTAGGTTATTGCTTTCCTATTTAACCCTTCAGTCTGTCTTGTCTATTGGCCAAACCAACTTTTTTTTTTTTTTTGGATCAATGTTTTTTTATCTGCCTATCGATGTAATTGACTGTTAGAAAAATGCAATCATCCTAAAGTAAAGGTCTTATTGATTTAAGCGTTGTAGTATGTTTAACTGGAAGCATATGTGTTTAATCTGGGACTAGCGGTCCCACAGATACTCATGTTTTTATGTATGATATCATAATTGCTGAAAGAATCTGTGCTGGGAACTAGAACATACTTTTATCTCATTAGAAGATGATTTCGGGATTCTTCAGAGTATAGATGGCTGGCTGGGAAACGTCTGCATAGATAGGGCAGCTAGTGCATTGCACTGGGTGTGTGTGGGGGGGGGGGTTGGGAGCCTCCTGCCTTTCCTTCTTAACTTTTTAAGAGGGAGCAGACCCCTTTTTTATAAGCTCTTATGGGGCTTTTTTATGCTGCGTTTACACGGAACAATTATCATGCAAATTTGCACGATATCGATCAAATTTGAACGTTAATCGTACATGTAAACGCAGCGAACGATCAAACGACGAGCGAAAAATCATTCATTTTGATCTTTAAACATGTTCTCAAACCGTCGTTCGTACAATATAACGCTGTACAATATACGATATAGAACGCTGATAGTTATAAAAAATCGTTACTTCGAAATCGTTAATCGTACGATCGGGTGAATTATCGCTCAGTGTAAACGCAGCAATAAATTACAAAGTTTATTCATTGTTTGTTCAGCTTTCTGCCCCCCCCCCCCCCCCCCCCATGTTAGTGATTAAAAGCATGCCTTGTCTGCGTTCAGGCCGACAGCCTAATCCTGACCTAATTTAGGGTGGATCCATACTTACTGTATCGCGGCGTATGTAAAATCTGCCGCAATACTCTGTACCATTATAGCCTTTGGCCCTGTATTCTCGCAGCAGATTTTCAGTCCATTGAGAGAATGTACAATGTTTAAACTATTTAGCTGGCGTGTCAGTAAAAATAATAAGCTTACCTGTCCACGCTCCCTTGTTGCGCTCCTGCTTGAGTCTGATGACCCGCTCAGTAAATTACTGGCTGCAGCGAGACAGTGCACTGATTGGCTGAGCAGGCAATCGGTTGTAACCAGGAAACTCAAGCAGGAGTGCAACAAGGGAGCGAAGGCAGGTAAGCATGGGCTGCTTATTATTTTTATCAACATGACAGGTAAATAGTAAAACAAGGTGGTCACCACAAACTCCCAATGTGAAATCTGCTGCAAATGCGGTACGTGTGAATCCAACTTTCCACAATGAATGGGGCTGTTACAATGTACCAGTGTAGGTTACAGCTATCAGCCAGTCCAGGTCAGAGCTTGGTGCTGCTGCCGCTATGTTTAGCTCAAACCAGAACTGATACATGATAAAAATAAAATGCAGATAGTGCCTACGCTCGACTGAAAATCAATGGAGCAGGATAAAATAAAGAAGACAGGCTTCAACATCTGTATTCTGTAGAGGATCTTAGCACTCTAGCATAAGACTAGAAGATAGTAGCATTCAGGAAAACCCAGTATATAGAAATTGACTATGACAATAATAAATGTTACATTATATATGTTTCAAAATCCTGATCAGAAAGCCATACTGGATTGTACAAACTGCAGTGCATTGCACAAATGCTGCTAAGTTCTGGTGCGCATGGCTAATAAATGTGTCACAAGGCCAGTACAATGCTGCTTCAGAGGAAAAGGTACAAATACATTGATATACCTGCCCATCCATAATTACATACTAAACTCATGTTCGTAACTAGAGATGAGCGAACTGGGTCCGGGCTCGAGTCCATACGAACCCGAACGATCAGCATTTGATTAGCGGTGGCTGCTGACCTTGAATAAAGCCCTAAGGCTATGTGGGAAACATGGATATAGTCATAGGCTGTTTTCCAGACAACCTTAGAGCTTTATCCAAGTTCAGCCGCCCCCTCCTAATCAAATGCAGATCATTTGGGTTTGGATGGACTCGAACCCGGTTCGCTCATCTCTATTCGTAACACATTTTATATGAAAAATAGCACTAGGTAGTCAGACTAGAATTATAGAGTAAAAAAAAAGACAGCAGCTTAGGGCAATACATGGCATTTTAATAAAATGTGATCCACCAAATGAGTCCCACAGTGAAAATATACACTCACAAATATTCTCTAATCTATATATTGCCATATAGACTACTTTGAGCACCTCCAAATAAAGGGATCCAGGGAGGGCATGCTTTGGTAAATGTCAGTATTCTATTCGGTAGAAATGTTTGTTGTATATATCTGCAATTTGGCAGGTCTTTTGAGGGCATCCCAGGGGACATAGCTTACATGGCAGTGTTTGCAACATTTGCTATACTTCGCACTGTGATATCACTTTGATAGGGATTGTGTCCCAGCCAGTGAGATGTGCACTGAACAGTTAACACAGCTTGGATGACCTTGACACCTGTAAAGTTTTAAAAAGCTTGCCCTAAATGAGCCATAACTGGCTTGGATGAATCTTAGCCAGCCATCAGTCAGCATTCAGTCTCCTCAGTCTAGGTCTGCTGTACACCACATGCTTAGAGGAGTGATTAATATGCAGATTTAGGCTATGTTACCAGACAGTATTTATTTTTGCTCAGTACCTTGGTCAGTATTTTCCAACCAAAACCAGGAGTGGATTGAAAACACAGAAAGGCTATGTTCACATTTTGTTGAAATGGAGTGGATGGCCGCCATTTAATGGTAAATAATGGCCATTATTAAAAAAGAATAAAAGGAAAGTACTAGTATACCTAAGATGTACAGGCCTAGCCTTACATATGACTTAGGCAGGGTTTACATTCAACAGGCGATTCGGCGGCATTTCCTTCCAGTGCTAGAGAAAAGCGCCAGCGGGAAACTGCTCTTTGAACTGAACCATTCATTTTAATGGGATGGTTTAAAGCATCCGGGGTGTTAATAGTGCTGCCGAATCGCCAGACACACTATACGTCAGAACGCTGGCATCAGTTGTGGAATCAGTTGTCACAAAAGAAGGATGCCAGTCCGCTGAATATATGTAAACCCAGCCTAATTATTTCACAAACTTTTTTTTTTCTTTGTGCTACTGGATTCCAAATAAAAGTGAAATATTCCCCTACACTGACCATTAAAGGGGTAGTGTGGCGGTAAATAATTATTCACAGACTAACACACATTACAAAGTTATACAACTTTGTAATGTATGTTATGTCTGTGAATGGCCCCCTTCCCCGTGTCCCACCACCCCCACCCGTGTACCCGGAAGTGTGGTGCGCTATACTCACCTGTCACGTGCCGACACCCGTCTCCGATCTTAAGCGAGTGACGTCTTCTTCGGGCGGATGGCGAACAGCTCAGACTGTCCCGAATGCCGGCCGCCCTCTGCAGCGTCATCCGATGCTCAGCCGCGATTGGCTGAGCATAACTGTGCTCAGCCAATCGCGGCTGAGCACAGTTGTGACTCGGCGGAGGGGGGACCAGCGACTCGGCCGTCCGTCGATGACGTTTGGCACAAGATGGCGGACGGCCCTCGACCAGTATCAGGTAATGTATAATGCACCACACTTCCGGGTACACGTGCAGGGGTGGTGGGACACTGGGAAAGGGGCGATTCACAGACATAACATACATTACAAAGTTGTATAACTTTGTAATGTGTGTTATTATGTGAATAATTTGAGCGCCGCACTACCCCTTTTAACTCTAAATGACATGCTACCTATAATTCTATGAAAAATGTAGGGGGAAGAGGAATGAGCTGCTGAAGAGAGGGAAGCAAAGATGTGACTGTAGCTTGTAGTAGTAGTTGGTGGTCTAGATTCATAGCAGTACTGCCCATTATTGCTGCTGCTTCTGAGGGTCTGCTATATCTGCTTATCCTTGCCCATCTTGGATATTGCTAAGGCTGGTTGGTCAAAAAATGTTTTTAATTTCAATACCAACATTTTAATGACTCAATGTAATGGTTTATTGACCAAAATGAGACTATAATAGTATTGTTATTGAATTATAACTCTGCATAGTATTAGTATTTTTTTTTCTTTAAAGGGGTTTGTGGCCAGTGGAATGGTTGGGTGCCATTGTCCTTAATAGCAGTTGCAAATGTTTTGCACTGTTAGGGTGCCTTCACACCTACCGTATCGCAGCAGAAAATCCGCTGCGGATCCGCAGCAGATTTAACTAAATGAATGAACACAGCATTAAATACGCACTGTCAAATCCGCTGCGGATCCGCAGCAGATTTGTAAGTGCGGATTTGATGCTGTGTTCATTCATTTAGTTAAATCTGCTGCGGATCCGCAGCGGATTTTCTGCTGCGATACGGTAGGTGTGAAGGCACCCTTAATGTATTTTCCAGAGCTATAGAAGCAGTGTTACTCCTGATGCCAAGCCATAGTCACACCTACTATTGTTGTCACTTACAGTTACACATATTGCCTAACACAGCTGATTTGGCTGGTTTTGGCACCGGGTCATCTCTGCTGGCCACACAGACTGGAGATGCACTTTTCTTTGAGCGTGATCCTGTAAAAAAAAAAAAAAAAAAAAGCACACTGCATTTTTTCTTAACATTAGAGTCTATATATGACAGATGTCACAAAGTGGCATCCATCAAAGCTTTATAGAGGAGGTATACATTAGGGATTCCCATGGCATATACCCCAGTCACACATTAGATAAGAGTGGTGGAGAAGGGTCTGAATTGTGCACACATCTATTTAATGGGGAAGGTAAAGTAAAAACTGTTCTGAAGATATAATGGCATCTATCTGCTGCTGTGACATCGTAATGTCATTTATCTGTGCCCTAGTTGCCATGCGCTATGCTGCTTTTCAAGTTGTGCCAGAACATAAATTATGAATGATCTGCTTCATGCTTGAAAGACTAATGCCAACCCCCCCGCAGTGATACTGGTTGTCTGCCTTACCTGCCATGGGACTATGCCCAGAAACCTTACACTGCATGGCATTAGAAGTAACACGGCCTCTTCCGGTCTTGGGGCTTGTCGTCCTCCTTTTATATAAGTGAGTCTGTGTCATGTGGGTATAATTCAAGATCAATTCCCTTCACAAAACAGACATTCAGCAGAGTACGCAAGATGGTAGATCAAAGAACACCCCCACAAAAAGTCCTTTGTGCTTTACTCATTATATGTCCATGGATGAGACGGAATCTGACAGAAGTGCTGGTGGCTGCATCTTTGCCGCGGGCATAGGCGACATGTTGTAAAGCTGCAGGTTTTAATGGGCTTCAGCATGTACTTCAAAAGCTGCGTGCCTCCCTTTTAGTTAGATGTGAATTTTTTTTTTTTTTTTTGAGAAGATAGAAAAATCTTATACTACAGTGATGGCACTACAGGGGCTTGTATACTATTAGAGCCCTGTATTAAGTGGCTTGTTATAACCATCTTGACTGACTATAAGTATGCACAATTGACCAACCATGTAAAATTACATATGCTGGAAGGTGACCTCTTCTAAGGAGTTGTAACAATTGTTATAAGAAAGTCTGTCGCCACGAGACTGGGACACTTGTGACTCCTGCACATCATCCTTTCTGTACGACCCATCCAAAGTGTTACTTTTACCAAGAGTTTGACACACACTTTTTTTTATTTTGTTAGCTCATCACCCACCACCACCAGCGCAGTGTTCACAATGTTTCTGCCTGCAAAGTATTAGTACCATCTATCAGTAAAAGGTCTTTGAACCAGAACTACAAAGCCTATAAAAGAACTGTTAATATAATTCACGCCATGTATGGGGAGAATGTTTTAGGCTGTTAGATATGGAGATGTGTGATCATGAAGACACATTTTGTGTAAGTCTTTCCATTAAAGGCAAAAAACATTGTCATGCTCCCTACCCAAAACAGGAGACAGTAGGATGTACAGTATTTGAGCCAACCCTGAACACAGATAACATACGTGAGTTTACTGTCGTCTTAAAGAGATTATAACATTTTTTTTATATTTTGCTTGGAGCAAGAAAACAAAAAATCATTTGGCCCCCTTGCCCATCACTCTTGCTTCATACTTCACAGCAGTGATGACCTGCTCAGCCAGTCGCTAAGTGAGGCAGGACACTGGCACAACAGCAAATAAGGCTGTCTCGTAAGTAGGAAGAAGTGGGGGGCTGTAAGGCATCACACCAGTTGCTGTGAGGGTCCAAGGTGGGGGGAGTTGTTGTTTTTGTGTGTTTGTTTTTATCCCCTCCAGCCCAGTAGTATAAGTTCTGAGGACCTGATAACCCTTTAACTGTTCCAATTTGTGCTGTTAATGTAAAAATTCCTAGAACTCTACACTATGCCATTCCAAATATATGAATAAACAGACAAATAGGTGTTACCAGTTGGGGGGTGTCCCTGCATGCTCTGAAATGATCAAAGTGAGACTCTCTCTAGTGACAAACCCCTCCTAAGGGGGAATTGTCAATTTAGCTATACATTTATAGGAGGATTAATAGAAGCATAGCACAGAGCTCTAAGAGAAGAATAAAGTGGTTACAGAATTATTCCATAAGGAACACAGGTATTTTTACTAGGCCTGAAAAGTCATTAGAGTGACAGGTTCTCTTTAAGCAATGTAAAGGATTTCCAGTTCAATTAAATAGCAAAACTGTTCTATATTAGCTGAACAGGCAGTACACAAAAACCTGCCATTAGTAATGTTGCAATAAGAACGCAGTAATAAAGCATTGCTCTGGCTTTTATATGAAATAGTAAAAACCCAGTTTAATGCCATTATTGTGCCACTTAGTGAGTGTAGATGTTATTTTCTTCCTCTTTAGCTCGGCATATTGGTGGAGTTGCTGCTAATGGCAGCCTGTGTGCAGTGCAGCATCTCCTAAATGAGTCTCGGTCCCTTCCCAGCGCATCCAGCTAGCTGCAATCATTTCATACATCGTTGCAGATCCCATGACTGTATCCAACAATAAGCAGAACTGTTCTGCCTGAGTTGCTGGTTCTAAGAAATAAAAGATGTGCACAGCACAGTAATGTGGATGTAATGGCACAACACCGAATCCTCAGCTCAGTTCCCAATGGGGAAAATAGCTTACAGCTTTTTCTGGAACATGCATCTACTTCACAACGTTAAAATTGGACAGTGGCATAGAGAATTCTCACCTGCATTGGCAGTGACTTTCACTCTGCTAATGTGCAAAGTATCCGAAGGAAAGTTCCTTTAAAAAATATGTATTCTAGAATTGCATTTTATAATTTTATGTTCCTGTTTTATGTAGCTTGTTTAAAGGGGGGGGGGTTATTTTGTTTCTGTAAACAATACAAGTGCCAGAGTGAGATTTGCCCTTTCCTTACAATCTGATTTTGTTGGACACAGACACTGGGGCAAGTTTCATACAGAGCAAACTACCTACCAATGTGTATTAGGCCCCACTCACATACTGTTTTGGGTCCCTGCTGCCACTGTACATCTTGCCAAAAAGTTGTTCCAATGTATACCACAGATTATACATAGTCTTTAGTAGACCTCATACCATCCATTTGTACTGGTGTCAAACCTGGCAAATCTAGTCACTAGATAGATGTTTGGCACATTTAGGGTACACTATGGTACACTTTTTGGAGTCCTGAAATATCATGTGAATGGATCCTTAGGCATTTGGGAGGAATCCAAAGTACTCAGAGTGAATAAATAAAACTTCATGCAAGTATTAGCCTTGGTCAGATCTTAGTCAAAAACTTTAGCGCTAACCCTGAGGAAGAAATCTGGTGCCCTATTAGGTGCTTTTTTTCTAAGTGCAAGTATTTAGTGCAAGGGAATTATAGAGGACTAACTTTATAAGTGCCGGTTGGCCATTGGCAAAGAAACCGAGGGTTAAAAGATCACAAAGGAAAAAACTTTGATATTGTCTTGCATTACAGTCTGACTGATACTTGGAACCACAACTTTCTGGGTTTCTTTGATTTGGATAAGACATCAAACTGAAAAAAACTACATCTTTATATTCTATCTGTCTTCAAAAACCGTCCAGAACAGTAGTATTTTCCATTTAGTTATTGGCCCTCCCTTTGCTCCCAACCTGAAATTATTGTTGGTTACTGTGAGTGCTATCCAGGATCTGACTGGGCATAAGAGTTGTTCTGGGCCCGGCACATGCGCCCTCCTTCCTTTTGAACTATTCTCGCCAAACTGTTAGATTTATTGACTTGGTACAATGTTATTCCCAAGATGCTTAGGAGAGTTCTGTAGAAGCTTCTGTTAGACCCAGAAAAAGGTCAGAACTGCAGCAGAGTCGGCTATTGTATCCGGAAAGTATTGTCTGTCAGTGTGAGTGTATGCTGGCATCACTTCTGATACGGTAAAGACATCCTAGTGTCATTGATTCATTCATCATTTTTGAACATTAGGTAAAGATTCCCTTAATGTCCCCTTTAGCTATTATTATATCTTTCCATACTGGCAGGAAAGTCCAGTCATATTTAGCTTGTCTATAAAAGCGGATATAAAGCAATTTTTTATTTCTATAGCCTAAGTGTGCTAGACAGAGCACACTCCTATCCACTTGTCTGCCTCAGGTTTCTCAGGCCTTCAGGTTGTCTGAATTGGCATAGTTCTTAAAAGGACTTGTATGGATATCACTTTATAATCAGTGGGGACCTCGATTGATACTGAGAATAATGGGCCACTTATCTGGTATAGCGCTGTCTCCCCTTCATACTCTTTCCTGCACAGCTGTGTTCCTGTTCACCCCTGTTCAGGGGACTTCTGCTCTTCTTATTCACTGTCATTCTCATATCCCTAGTTTTATACCATAACTAGTCAGATAGCTATAGGGGAAACAAGCATTTGGCTAATGGCTATTTTTACTGGATCCACCATAAAATGCATGCTTAGGGGAAGAGGCTGCCTCGAGAGCCACTGGCAGGTACTTCTATCTTGTGGGAATGTAGAACCCATTATATCTGATCCATCTTCCACACCCTCTCTTGTTGGTGGGCATTGAGAAGTCCTCTGAGATTACCTGGTGCTTGATTGACTTTTTTTTTTTTTTTTTTTCATTCAAAATACCAGTGTATGAGTAAGGAGGCTTTGCAGTTTTCGAACCTTACTTTTCTCTAAATGCCATATTCAGGAAAAAGGAGGAAAGAATGCAGTACACCAATAGAGATCATCATGGTGATAGATGTCGCCATAACTTTTAAAAACAACTGTGTGAAAAAGCTTGAACACACTGGAACACACTCTAAATGTAATGGAATAAAACATACTCCAGTCCATAGAGTTTATTTTGTACGTAGAAGTTTCCATACTTGAGCACTTAAAGTACATTTTTTTCCATTTTTTTTGTTCAGCTATACTTCCTCCACATTGCAGTCACCTGTATGTATTCCGTCTCTGATTCACCTTTTTATACCAGAGATTTTATTCAACATTTTATTTATTGTTGGGGTGACAGAACATTAGTAATATAGCAAGGCTTCTGCAGGCTTGCAAAAAAGCGCTCTCTGGTAATGGATTGCTGAACTAAACTTGCATTCATATGCAAAGAGTACGTACCTTTTATTGAAGTGCGGGTGAACATTTTTTTTCTTAGGAAACGCTTTATCACTAATTTAGCACCACAGTGTCATTTATTTTACGATGTTCCCGTTTCTTGTACTTCCCTTGTTAAACAAGTCATTTAAATGGTCACAACACATAAAATGCCAGCTTTTTATGTAGTACACGGCTCAGTAGCTCTTTGTTGGAACTTGCATGTAATACGTGTAGAAATAAAGGAACATAAAAAAATACGGATTAATATTAAATTATTATGAAAGCAGTCAGTCTTCTCTTCTAATGTCCCTATTAGATTTCTATTGATTTAACCTCAACCAGCTCTTTCCTGTACATTGTTAAAGGAAAGCTAAACTGTAAAAACACTCAAAGATCCCAGCATTTCCTTAATCCTATCCTTACCTTTGATCCTATTCTATTTGTACTATATGTGCTTCTGGAACTTCTTGCTGCTTCTTATATTCTTGCTACTGGTCTGTGAGTTGTGGAGCAGCTGGCTTTAGCAGTAGACATCATTGACTAAGTTTTTAAGCTAAGGGTACGGAGTGACTTTGGCCATGCAGCGTGTTTTACAGGCAAAGATAAATTGCGGCTAACAGATGCTAATGTGGAACTAGAATACACTCTTGCACAGGTTTATAGTGAATTTAAGGTTGGTCCACTACTCTATTCACCTCCCTGATATAAATTAGAGAGGAAGTCAGAACCAACAGGGAGCTGGCTATGGGAATTGAGACCAAACGGCATCAATCAGCTTGCAGTGTATTGCTTTGCATGTAAGCTGCAGAAGAAAACCGTAAAAAAAAAAAATGCAACTAAAACAAATTGCGAAAATGTTTTTCACATAATACATACAATGCACAAAAAAGTTATTGGCTATAGAGTTTTTAAAAGGAGTGTCGTTCCTTTCATAAAAGTTTCTTGTCATTTGGGAACATTTGGAGCTTTTGGTGCAGAGAGACTGAAGCAAAGGCGCGCTAGCCCTCCCATAAACACACACTGAGACTGGAGTGACACTGTGTGAGACTGAGGAGTTCTGCCGCTTTTGCACCAAATTGATTTGGTCCTATTTTCAAATAGGTTTCTGGCTTTGGCTTCAATTATCTGTTAGATAAATCTGTTTGTGTAAAAACACCATTAGAATGCTCCTCTCAATTGATTTCAGCAGAGAGAGACATCTCCATGCATATGAAGTCTATTCATTAACATCAATGAATTGTTAAAGCAGTACAGCCAAATTTCAAGTTAATGAACTTGAGCGTGCTTAAACTTTAATCTTGATATGTCCGATATGCATTGGTGGACTCCATAAGCTCAAACTATCTCGAACTACCTAAATCGTTCACCCAATTACACGCAACTATGATCGTTACTTATGATCGTTCTTGTCGTCACTACTGCGAACCACCAAACAACGTCTGATTACATGCAAGCGATTTGCAAACGATAAAAATGGGTGCAAATTTCTCATGGTTCGTTTAATAGTCGCCTGCTATTACACTAAACGATTATCACTCAAATCCGAATTATCTAACGATTTTTTTTGAACGATAGTCGTCCCGTGTAATACCACCCTAACAGTGATTTCCAGAACCTCTACTCCTTTCTCTAACTAAATTCCTTTACTTTCTGGAATCATTTAAAATCACTAAAGCTTTGCTGTTTTTATTGTTTCTTTACTTTAACCCCTAGGTGACCTAGGACGTACTGGTACGTCCTGGAAGTCTGTCCCCAGACGACCCTGGAAGTACCGGTACGTCCTGAGCTATGAAGCGCGCTCCGGAGAGGAGCGCGCTTCATAGCAGGTGGGGGCCGGCTGCAATCAGCAGCCGGCACCTCACCGTTAATGACACACTGCAGCGATCGCGCTGAAGCGTGACATTAACTCCTTAAACGCCGTGATCACGCCGCGGCGTTTAAGTGTGAGTGACAGGGGGAGTCCCCTGTTACTTATCGGGACCCCCGCAGTGACACTGCGGGGGTCCCGATCGTTAAAACGCACCACCAGAGGTTTCACCTGCCTCCGTGTGGTTCGATTGGCGCTCTGGTCACTGAGCCTGCACAGGCTCAATGAGCAGAGCGCCGATAACACTGATCAATGCTATGCCTATGGCATAGCAATGATCAGTGTATAAAATCAAAGTAGTGTATGTACAAGTCCCCCAAAGGGACTTAAAATGTGTGTAAAAAAAAAAAAAAAAAAAGTTAAAAATCACTAACACACTACCCCAAAACCCCTCCCCCAATAAAAGTTTAAATCACCCCCCTTTCCCATTTATATAAATAAAACATCTAAAAATAAACATATAATATACCGTAGCGTGCGTAATTGTCCAATCTATTAAAATATAGCAAGCTTCATTGTGAATGGCGTAGACGAAAAGAGGGAAAGTGTGCGGATTACTGATTTGATGTTACATTATATATACAAAAAATAGATTTATAAAAAGTGATCAAAACGTCCGGTCTTCACAAATAAGGTATTAATAAAATAAAGTAGAGATCATGGCAGAAAAATTACACCCCATACAGCCCCGTAGGTGAAAAAAATAAAACTGTTATAAGCGTCAAAATAGGCCCATTTTATTATTTAATTGCCAAAAAAAAAAGGATTTCATTAAAATATATATAACATTAGAGAATCTGTGTAAACTGCATATGGTTGTGTTCAGACTGACCTATAGAGTAATAGTATCATGTCACTTTTACCATATAGTGCATTACGTAGCCACAGGAACCCCCCAAACGTTACCATATTGCATTCTTTTTTACGATTTCACCAATTTATATCTTCATAAATAATATATTTGGGATTCCGTCATAAATGTTATGGTAAAATGAAAGACTCCATTACAAAGTACAACTATTCCTGTAACAAACAAGCCATTACATGGCCTTGTAGATAGAAAACTGAAAGTGCTAGAGCTCTTAGAAGGGGAAGAAGAAAAAACAAAAGCGCAAGGATCAAAATTTGCGCGGTCCACTGGGTCATTTTGGGCCTGGTCCTCAAAGGGTTAAAGTGTCAATGTCGTTAAAATTTTTATTGCAGAAATCAATAGTCCAGGTGATTTTAAGAAACTTTGTAATTGGGTTTATTAGCCAAAAAATGAATTTTTATAATGAAAAAGCAGTTTGAGGGTATAAACCCACACACCGTATGTGCAGCGTATTTACTGCTGCGATACGCAGCAAATACGCAGCAAATACGCAGCAAACACGCAGCAAAAACGCAGCAGATTAGATCTAAATAACTGAACACAGCATCAAATCTGTACCAACAAATCTGCTGCGTATTTGTTGCGTATCTGCTGTGTATACGGTGTGTGGGTTTGTACCCTGAAGCTCTCCACCCTGTCTTCATGGTTTTCCTATGGAGAGAGAAAGTAAAACCAGCAAAACAGGACAACAAAGAGTTAATTTACATTCACATCTCGGGCTCTTTCCTCTGACAGTCACCACTGACCTCTTACCTCTAATTAGGGCTCTGAATAGCTCCCCTGCTGAGCAATCCTTTGTTCTCGGCTCTCCGCTGCCCGCTAATCTCACTCCTTCCCCCTCCCCCGCCCCCCTCCCCCCTCCCCTCTTCATAGACCAGACAGATCCGACTGATTAAAAAAAACAGTCGAGATTTCCTGATAGTTTAAATATCCAGAGGTGATCTTTAAATGGCTTACAGGCCTGCTTTTATATAGTTGGAGGTGGTGAAATTTTTTTTTTTTGGTAGCTTAATATGAATGTCCAATATTCCAAAGGAATCCCTTTCTCTGGACATGTGGCCGTCCAACATGAAATAGACAAAATGATGAGTGCTTTAAGTTTAATAAAGTGAATCCCTTTCCGAAAAATGATCCTACAAAGATTAAAATTATCCGAATAATGCATTTTAATACATAGTCTTGGCAATAGATCATCGCATCAATAGATCATCTTAATATGCGAGCTGATTATTTTGTTCTGGCTTGTTTAAATCTTTGGGGTTTTAAGAGACAAACTGCTATCTGTTTCATGCACTGGGCAAGTCATTTGGGGTTTGAGTGCTTCCTTTTTATTAGGATGTGAAGGAGCTTGGAGTGTCATCTGTCACTTTAGTGTCTATAAAGCAAATGACTTTTCCTCCTAACAAACGTACTTTGTCTCATACCCTCACGCACTCTTGAGTCATTGCGCGCCTGATGAAAACTTAATGGTCTTTCAAATGTGGCTTTAATTTTGGAAGTTTATCATAGTCTGTTTTGCTGAGCTCGACAATGAAAAGCTCATCTGATCATGACAAGTCTGGGTTAGCCTGTGGGAGGCTGTCTGAGTGGGCAGCTCCTGTCTCAAAGAATCCTGGGCTCATTGAAAGGCTTATCTATAAAGGTCTAGTGTAAAATGAAGCTTTGTTAGATGGGATAGTCTGGTAATTCTATACGTAATTTTAACGTTATAGGGGTTGTCTGGTAAAAAAAAAAAATATTTATTTGATCTATGTACCCAGGCTGTGTGATTTTAAAATAAGTTTTTATGTACGACTATAGTTGGAAGAAAATAAAATATAATAGTTTGACTAAATGACAGAAATCTGAATTATTATTATTATTATTATTATTATTAGTAGTAGTAGTAGTAGTAGTAGTAGTAGTCTGTTGATTGGGAGTCTGGTCTATACCTATATTGAAAATATAAATAGATAGTCTTAATCTATATTAAAAATTTAAAGGGGGCATTCAAACCCCTAAAGTAATCCCTGTCCACAGGATATGTAACTAGCCCATAGGTGGAGTTCAACTGCTGGGACTCTCTAATCATATGAATGGAGGAAAATTGTCTTCCTGAATGAGTGGCGTGCTGCATATGCATGCGGCCAGTGCTCTACTAATACTCCGAACATTGCCGATTGTTTGTTTTAGCTGATCGAAGGGAGTCAGCCATGTTTGAAATTTATTCGGATGACACATTTTTTATTCATAAAACTGTAAGCACCAGAATGGACTAAAGTGTGTTTGGCTACATTGACAAATGAACATTCACCAGATTAGTGTTCATGCAGTGCTTGTGTAACCATCAACCACTTCTGGCTATATGTTTCAGACAGTTGCCTCTTCCAGTACCTCATATACAGGCAAGCCTGGCATGATATGTCCTATATGTGTTCTAAATAGGGAGAGCAGAGAATGCTGCTGCCAGACAGTTCTGAGGATGGCTTACCTCCCTGAGAACAAAAGGATTGGGCATGTAGAAATCCAATCCTTCTATCTTCTGGTATGGTATGGACCCCTTTAGCTATATCTGCCAACAAATCTGTAATGTGGACACCCTACAACCCACTCTTATAATTGTAAATGTATTAAAAATGCTAGCCTATCCTGTTACATAGGTTATCAGTAGGTAAGGGTTAATGTTGGTTTATTAGAACTTTCAGCCACATGGGCCTGCAGCTTTTATTGCTTTTATGGAATACATTTTACCTGGCTCAGAATCCACATTTCCTTTGTGTGTGTTCTCTTCTGAGCCTGGTTTTGCGTTACCTACAATTTCCCGAGAGATTGGCTGCTTAGAGATCATCATCATCCTCCGGGAAGCTCCTGGATGAAGGGACTGCAGCGTGCTGGAATTTATTAACAATCTGCTATTTTACCCTTTTCTCATTGTGGGCTTTTTTTTGTCATATAAAGAGGATGGCGCGTGTGAGTTGGTGTCTGTCTGCATATACATGGCTGACTGGTGTGTGTGTGTGTATATTCTATAGTACATATGCACTCTCACAAATGCATGTTTGTGTAAGCAGACAAATGGATGGCGCAGTAGCGATATCTTTGAAATGCGAAGGTTTTCTTTTGAAATAAAGTGGTTTTATCCATTTTACTCATTGTTTCCATGGTAATGAAATGTTCCGTTTTGATCTATACATCACAATTCATAACAAGACTTGGATGTTCTTTATTTTGTGTGTGTTCCCTTTAGCCATGTTGTGTTTATAGATGAAGTGCATTTTGGGATTGCTGTTTAAAGCCTCTCGCTCAGGTCTCTTATGTTACCTTGTCTGAGCAACATACTGTAGCATGGAGTAGGAGATGCTCAGCTCGGAGATCTATTTTTTTTTTTCAGTGCTCTTATAAAAATCTGAGAGTCCTGTTCTCCCTGCCCCCACACAGTGACTGACAGCTCTTCTTGTAGGAGTTTGTATACGGGGGAGCTGTCAGTCACTTTGTGTGGGGACATTACCGCAGGACTCTCATGCTGTCCCCGAGACCTGACAACATTTACATAGCTTTATACTTACGAAGGCCAAATTATGGAAAACTATATTCCCTATATCCAGTAATGCTCACCAGACAGGGCACTTTAACACTTTTGCGCTTTGTTTTAATTAACGCAACAGAACACAAATGGTTGTGTGGTTCCTGCATCCCCCTCCCCGTATGGCCATTACTTGTGATTTGGTACAGCTCATATCCGTAGTTGGGCTTTTCACCCCATAACACAGGACACACTTGATAAAATCTCATCAAATTTCTCTGACTTCACTGCGCAGAGAAATTTACTGACCGGGCTGCCAGACACAGATGAGCTGGTATAGTTAGTGCCTTCATTTCTCTTCTTCATTGCAGTTTCTTTCATTCAAATGACTCTATAAATGGAAGTAGTTTATCTGCCTCCCTCAGAAAGAACAGGGTATTTTATCTTCGTGCAAGAGCATGGTATTCTTTCCTCCACCTTACACATTTGGAAGACAAATAAGTGAGTGATTGTCCTAGAACGTCTCCGCTTCCATGAATTTAAGACTCTCATGTATTGGGTGACCTCCTATCGCCATCATTTGTGTACAAGGACAAATCCATCTTGCAATATCCCAAACCTTAGTTTAGTATTCTTCTTGGGTCGTGGCTGAGTCTTATTTTTTTCATCTTAGTATGGACACACTTAAGAAAAGTAAAATCCAGGACAACCCCTTTTGGTTTTGTATTTGCAATATAAAGATAATTCCATCTGTTCATAAGATCCACTTGCCTTTTACTGTAGTAATGGGAAGAACTACTTCTACAGGAAGGCGAATGTCTCATCTGCATTAACAATAATGACTAATATTGTTGAACGGAAATTTGTCACACAGCACAAGTGCTTTTTTTCCATATGGAAGACTGTCTACTTGTTAAAGCTCTTGTATACAAGCATGGATGTAAATGAGTTTGACATTCCTTATTTACATTGTTCAGATGTCATTTTTGCTAAGCCAGATAAAGGTAGCTTTTATGAATCTGCCAGAAGTAGTCTTCTAAATATTTTATACGGAATTGGTTTTCCCTTTTGAGCTAAAAGCCTTCAATACATTTTATAAAAATCCTATCGGAATTAACTTTTACTCATACACTAGAACATTTGTGAGAGATTGGGCACTGATGTTGGGTGACTAGGCCTAATGTCTCCCTTATTCCAAAGATCTTTCATGAGATCCGGGCTGTCCGCAGGCCGGTCACCTTCATTCACGTGAAAACATGATTTCCTTCCTTTCTGCAGAGTTGTTGCCTAAAAGTTGACTAGTCTAGAGAATGCCCTTAATAACTGTGCCAAGGTTTAGGTCCATAGAACAAAGGGCCCAACAAAATCATGAAAAATGGTGCCAGTCCTACTAACCAATTCTCTTCCACCATATTGTACAGCAGAGCTGGGGAACCTTCTGCCGTCAAGTTTGTTGCAAAACCACAATTGTTATCATGCCTGGATAGCCAGGTTTTGTGACAGCCACATGGGTGCAGGTTCCCTTTCCCATTTAGATGGTGAAGCTGGAGTTGTCATTCTAAATAATAACTTCCCCTTCTCCTGGGTCTAATAACAGTGAGCTATAAGTCTTTCTTGCTCACTGCTGACATTGTACATACTGATCACACAATGTGGGTGGCTTTTTGGCCTCATTTACAAGTTTTTCAGAACTGTATATTATGTCTGCAGTCCGCCAAAAATGTATCCGTAGTGCATCCTTAATCTGCATTTTTGTGGACCACCAAAAAATGCAAAGATTAAATTAAGGTGATCTGTATGTTTTGCACTCCTTATAGATGTTTCTTCCATAAATTACGGCAGCTTCCTTAGACTTCTATTGGTGAATCTATTCCACAATTACAATTTTTTTTTTTGTGGCACTGATTGCAGATCTGTAAAACTGCAGATAGTGTGAATAGCCCTGTAGAAATATGTTTACCCTAAATTTGTCCGTAATTGTGGATCCAAAAATATAGACGTATTTATGGAACGTGTGAATAAGGCCTTAGTTGTATTTCCATAGCCTATCCTGACTTTGTATCTTAACCAGACCATAGAGCATTGTTCTCCAATCTGAGGCTCTTCAACTTTTGCTAAACAGGCGTCAGGGCATGATAGGAGTTGTAGTTTTGCAATAGCCGGAGTGCCTCAGGTTGGAGAACATTCCCATAGAAAGGACGTATCAAAAAGGATGAAACTTTGCAGTTCATGAATATATGTACTAGTATAATGTCCATTCTTTAAAATAAGGGGTGCTCCAAAATGTTCAGGACCACAGGGAAGTCTAATTCACTTTCATTGCCCCATGTATTTGTCAGCACCCATCTCTTTAAGGGAAGCTCTTTGTAGAAACTGTGAATTCCCTTTCGCTTTCCTGCTGTTTTATCAGAACCTTTTTTTTATGCTACCAAAGGGATTGATTCTGCCAATCTGCATAGATCAATAAATTGCTATAGTTTTGTAGGTTGAACAAAACCTGAAAACGATAAAGAGATTTTTGTTTTGTGCGGAGATATTGAAGCTTTGTCAGGGCACATCTTGATTATGAGTGTATTGCGCTTTTGAGGCATCGGTCTTATAGCTTTCATTGAAAGTATTGCTTTATCTTTTTAGTGTTCCTGTTTCATCAAAGCATTGTTTCTTACTATTGTTCTATATCAATCCTGTACAATTTAGCTGACTGCTTAAAGGGCTGTAAGACATAGGATAAGAGATCAGCACCTTCAGACAAACTGCTCTTAAAAGGGTGCATCCGCGCTTCATAATGGAAATATAAAGTTCTCCTCCCCCATTAGCTAACTACCATGGTTATGCTGCTCTCCTAGTAGTTTCATGATGTTCTGTCTTTTCAGGTACACTGGGCAGAGCAGCAGGTGGCAAAGAAAAGAAGGAAAAGAGATATTTTTACAGAGCCGACAGACCCAAAGTTTCCCCTGCAGTGGTATTTGGTAAGTGTGTTAAGATTCTAGCATATTCTATAGACGTGAAAGGCAATTTCTTAGTGTAAATATTTTTGCAAATAGTACATAGAATAAATGACGTATGCTACCCTCCCTGCAGCAAGGAATGCTGTGCTATGCTTTCATCTAGTAATAATTATAGGGAAAAAGCTTTCTGCAGAATTCCATCTCATCCTATAGAGTATGCACACACATGAGATGTAGGGAGTCCTCACTGCACATAGGCATTAGCTGTACATATGTATGCATCTCACATGGAGGAAAACTAGTTGTATCTGTAGTGTGAGTAAATATGACCCCAGTTTGGAACGGTAGTGTTTTGAAAAGTGTATTTTGAAAGTGCTTTTAGCTCTGTATTAATGACAGTATTGTGTCCTTTTAAAAAGTCTGACTCATGGATTCATCCCTGATCTATAGGCACTTAAAGTGGTTTCACATATACAGTACCATACATTTGATCTATGTCATCTAGAGATGAGTAAACTTACAGTAAATTCGGGTTCCAGTGAACACTAATGCTCAGTATTTAAATCCCAGTGGCTGGAGAAGATGGATGCAACCCTAGAACTGGCTGGAAAACATAGATACAGCCATAGGCTGCAGGATTTAAATACAAAGCGTTAGAGTTTTTGTAAGTTCGATTAGATCTAATATCATCCCTATCATTATAAAAAAAATATGGACAGTCATTTGGATGTCACATGAATGCTATACAGGCCTTAGATATGTCCGTCATGTGTGCCATCCAGTGAAGCGTGCTGTGCATTGGAATTAAGGATGATATACCAAAAGATAAAGGTGTGATCTGCTTTGTAGAATAATAATGGCTCCATATTTTGCATCTGTTCTTTATACATGAATGCTGATGATCAGAATGTGAGGAATGATCTTGCATGTGTGACAGAGGCGACAATTTGGCAACTTTTAGAATGCAATTGAGAGAGTTCTAAGAAAGGGATAATAGACCGTGTATTCACCACGTTTTTCTTCCACACCTTATCCTAGAGATCATGTCTGTTTGCCCATCCAATGCAGTAGGATAGGTACAAAATGTTACCTTCTAAAGAATACAGGTGTAATAACCAATGCAACCTGGGACCACATCACATTGTGTGGGCCTATTATGTGGAGTCTAGAAGTTAATAAGAATTGCGGGTCTCTTGTGTACCCACACATTAATTTGTCACTTCTACCAGACAAGGTTGAGTTGTACGCCCTGACCTACAATTTCTAACAAAGTAGCAGGAATTTTACTCACAAAGAGTGAACTCTAAACCTAGTAGGCATCTTATGATTTGTGAAAAGTCTCCAAACCACTGACTTGGCACTTGTGCTGCCAAAAATCTTGCTTATGAGAAATATGCTTATCCCCTCGGAGACGACAGAGCCATTGAATGTATATTTTTTTTCTTTAAGTTTTTCCCATTAAAATTAAATTGCGCTTTGTGCCTTATCCTTGGTGATTACTATGCCAGCAATGTAAGCTTTCCTGGGAGAACTGAAAACATCTGGCTTGCAGAGACGTCAGGTTAAATTAGGTTATAGGAATTGCAAGTTTCATGTAAAGCAATAAGCAGTAAGCTGTGTATATTTCTAGCGCTGCCTATGTATCGGCCAGTGGTTTCTCTTCATCTAAACTATTTATGTATTTTTGACGGTTAACCCGATATAGACAGTCTTTGCTAATTCATGGTTGATATTATGTACTTGGAAGCTTGCACAGAACACACTCTTCCATATACATATTTTGATGACTTTCCTGAATTTCAGGAAATGTTGGGAGATCTGTTGACCTTTCCTAACATCTTGACAACTTCTTTTGTTACTTTTTAAAGTATGCTCAGTTCTAAAATGTCATAAATCCCCAATGTATGAGGCCTGGAGCTCAAGGGGACATGGTGTCTGGCTTGAGAGTGCATTGTTCAGATTCACGCATCATAAATTGGGGTATGAATTTTTAGCTTGCTTGATCAGCGGCTTTCCTTCTATCAAGACATACATTCATATTAAAAATACTATTAACTTAATGTTCAAGATGACTTCCTCCAGCAGTAATGGGATTAAAATACGATCTGTCCCTGTGATGAGCTTGAGTTTTCATCGATCTTACTCAGATGGGGGAATTTCCTCCAGAAATCCTTCCCTAACCTTGGCCGTTAGAAGGAAACCTATCATTGCAGAATTGCTATATTTATTGGCTAATCACAAAGCATTCCGCTAGTATCACATCCCAATTTTTGACCATTTTAGAAAGACCATTTGCTTTTGGTGTTCAAATATTGTTTAACCCCAAGGAAAATCTAGTGAATTTATGTCTACCTTTTCATAAGTCTGCCACTTTTAGGACCAGCAGCTTTAGAATTGGATGATATTCTAGTCTATAAGAAGCTTGCATTGCGAAATTGAATTTCAGGATTTCATGAATAACTGGGTCATAACCTCAATGTAATACCATACAGATCTTTCCATTTCATAGATGCATTCTGTGAACTTTATACTGGAATTAAGTAATATCATTTTTATTTTTCAGTATGATCCAAACCGCCATGACCTCCATGTGAAAGAAGCCTGGGCTCAAGGTTACACTGGTAAAGGAATTGTGGTCTCCATCCTGGATGATGGTATTGAAAAGAACCACCCAGACTTGCAAGGAAATTATGTGAGTATATGCTGTAAATGGTAATCTCCTAAGAAGGTGTAATATTCACATTAATATTGTGATAGTATTATGTGCAACACTTCAGGTATCCAAGGCAACAGAATAAAGACTAAACAAGTTACAGCTAAGCTACAACTGTACTCCCGGATCACATATTTCCTACGTTGTTCAGTATTGTATTTTCTTTTACTGCGCCTTCTTTACAGGAGTATTTCTTTTCATTACTACTTCTGCCAAAGAGAAAGATATTGCAAACCATTGATCACTGTCATTTCTTTTCAGCTAGGTTTAGTCAGTAATTGAAGGGGATTTTTAGGTGTATGTATATGAAGTTTGTGCTTTTAGTTAAAGGGGTATTCCAGGGGGAAAAAAAAATCTTTTTTCCTCTATCTGCAGGATAGGGGAAAAGTAGGAGATTGCGGAGGTCTGACCTCTGTACCCCCGCCCCCCCCCCCCCCACCGATCTCCTTATTGGGCCCTGCTGGCTCTGTTATGAATAGAGCCAGGGGTACAGTGCGAGACCCCAGTTCTATTCATGCATAGGAGCGACTAGAAGAGCCAAGTGCGTTGGAAGAGCGATGTACCATGAGGTACATTTGCTTCAATTGTTGCATATGAATAAAACGGCGCCGGCACAGGGAAGCCGGTGCCATGGTCCTTTTTTGAACCGCGGCCAAGTTCCCGCACATGCACTGGTCTCTTACCGAGCACCAGCCGGGCCCGAAGCATGGAGGCAGGCTGGCCCACCCCCATTGGGAGGAAACCCCCACCCCTCTATGATGCAGCTCCATTAGAATCAACAGAGGCGGCGTGGCTCCGTAAGGAGATTGTTGGGAGGTACAGAGGTTGGAACAGTGGATAGAGGAAAAGTTAATTTTTCCTGAAATACCTCTTTATCGCTTTGGATACTCATTGGCTGTGTCTAAAACTGTGCCCAAAGTACAATTAGATAAAAAAAAATAAATCTGGAATACCCCTTTTGAAGAGGTACTTTGCTCAAAAATAAGTTTTGATATGTTTCTACCCCTGGAAATAACATAACAGTATATTCTTACCTCTCCGTGCTCCCCTGGTGTTCTCCTGTGGCACATTCAGGTCCTGGCCAAGATGATTCTGCCTCCGCTTTTGAGATGGAAGGCCACCATGGCTAGTGATTTGGCTAAGCAGGCTGTAACCCTCAGACAAGTTCACCTTGGAAGTGGAGGTGGGATCATCTCGGTCAGGACCCAAAGATTTCATAGGAGAATTCCCGGGGGAGTGCTGAGAGGTAAGAATACAGTGTTTTGTTATGTTATCGCCATGGGCAGCAACGCATAAAAATATTATTTTTAAGCAGAATACTCTGTTATGGTGCGTTCACACCTACAGGATCTGCAGCTGATTTTCTGCAGCAGATTTCAGTTAAATAACTGAACACAGCATCAGATTTGATGCTGTGTTCAGTTATCAGGGCCGCTTTTGCCATGAGGCGGAATGAGTATTCCGCCTCAGGCGGCAGATTGTGCGCCCCTTCAGGGGGCGGCAAGATTTCCCCCGCCGCTGTCATTATAGCTAAGTTTAACTTGGCTAAAATGACAGCCGCAGCCATGGCCTCACCACTCGTCGCGCGGCTCGCGCCGCCCACGCTCACCGGCGTCCCTGCATCTGACGTCACCCAGCCTTCTTCCTGATTGGTTGGGTGCGTGCGTGCGCCACGGCCGTCCGCCGCGGCGCTACGCACTGAGGTCACGTCACCTGTCCAGGAAGTAGGAGTGCAGTTCCGGTCTTCATCTGAGGAAGAGCGGTTTCCCTGTGCTGTGGTAAGTACCTGGGGTGGTAGGGGGGTTGGATGGGTGGCGGGCGGCTTGCGGAGGTGCGGGTTGCGGCGGTGGGGGGACCTGTTAGTTTTTTTTTCCGGGTTGGCAGTCTATTTTCATTATTAGGGAGTCTCTGCATTCAGGGGTCAGGGCCTCTGCAGAGACCTCCTCATAATGACAATAGACTTAATGCAGCCAGGGTCTTTGTTTGCAGCTCATTCACTTTTCTTTTTTTTTACAGGTAGAGACAGGACTACTTCGGGAAAAAAGATTTTTACATTTTTGATTTAATAAAAGGGTCAATGAGGAGTCTCGGGGGAGTTTTATTTCAATAAAGAACCTTTTAAAATTGGTGTTTTTTTTCTTACCTATTTTTGGCTTGGTAGTGGAAGCCATCTAATAGATGGCATCCATTATTAAGCCGGGCTTAGTGTTAGCCCGTAGAAGGGCTAACACTAACTCCCCACGCTTATTACCCCGGTACCCACCACCACCAGGGGTACCGGGAAGAGCCAGATACCGTCAGGCCTGGAGCACCAGAAAATGGCGCTCCTGGACTGGGCGGCAGCAGGCTGGCGTTATTAGGCTGGCAGTAGCCAAAATAAATGGCCCCTGCCACCCTGGTAGCGTCAGGCTGCTGTTGCTTGGTTTTGTATCTGGCTGGTTATGGAAAATGAGGGGGACCCCACACATTTTTTTTCATTTATTTATTTAATAAACTAATGCATGGGCCCCCTTATTTTCTATAACCAGTCAGATACAGAACCAAGCAACAGTAGCCTGACACTATCATGGTGACAATAGCCAAAATAAATGGCCCCTGCCACCCTGGTAGCGTCAGGTTGCTGCTGCTTGATTTTCTATGTGGCTGGTTAGGGAAAATGAGGGGGACCCTATGTATTTTTTTTATTTATTGAATAAACTAATGCATGCTTTCGCCCCTTCATTTTCCATAACCAGTCAGATACAGAACCAGTCAACAGCATCCTGACACTATCAGGGTAGCAGTGTCCAAAAATAAATGGCCCCTGCCTTCCTGTCAGGCTGCTGCAGCTTGGCTGTATCTGGCTGGTTATGGAAAATGAGGGGGACCCGACGCATTTTATTTATTTAATAAACTAATGGATGGGGTCTCCCCTATTTTCCATAACCAGACAGATATAAAACCAAGCAGCAGCAGCCTGACACTATCAGAGAGACAAGCACCATTTATTTTGGTCATTGCCAGCTTGATAACGCCAGCCTGTTGCTGCCTAGTCCTGGATCATCATTTTCTGGAGTTCCAGGCCAGACAGTATCTGATTCTTCCCAGTACCCCTGGTGACAGTAGGTACCGGGGTAATAAGCATGGGGGTTAGTGTCAGCACTTATAATAGCTATCACAAAGCCCTAGCTTACTAATGGATGCCATCTATTAGGCGGCTTCCACTACTAAGCCAAAAATAAGTAAGAAGATAAACAATTTAACAAAGCTCTTTATTGAAATAAAATACCCCAAGAACCCTCGTTGACCCTATTATTAAAAGTAAGAATCTTCTATATGAAGTAGTCCAGAATGAAAGTTTAAAAAAATATAAACAAAATAAAATGATACTTACCTGCCCTTGGACCACCTTTTTCAGTCCCTAAGGGTCCATATATACAGAAAGATTATCTGCCAAAGATTTGAAGCCAAAGCCAGAAACAGACTATAAACAGAGATCAGGTCATAAAGGAAAGACTGAGATTTTTCCTCTTTTCAAATCCATTCCTGGCTTTGGCTTCAAATCTTTGGCAGATAATCTGTCAGATAATCTTTCTGTGTAAATGGACAAATGTGACGATTTGCAACACCAGTAGATTTTGGCAGACAATCCAGGTTGTGTGTCAAAATCTGGTGCCACCTTCTGCTCTTTGCTTGAGGCATTCAGCAGAAGTACAGCAAACCTCATAGAGCTGTGCCCTGTAGCCAGTGCAACGAATTCGCACCTGGTGAATATAACCATGTACCACATGGTTGTATTCACTGCTGTGGTATATATCAATGCATACAATATATTCATCACTGGTATATATGAATGCATTTGTTGCTGTTATATATGTATGCTTGTGGTATATTCACTGCTGGTATATATGTATCTGTGTGGTGTACACTGCTGTATATGGTTATGCATTTTGTATATTCACTGCCAGTATATGGTTATGCATTAGGTATAATTATTGCTAGTATATTGTTATGCATTTCGTATATTTACTGTTGATTATTTATATATATATATATATATATATATATATATATATATATATATATATATATATATATATATATATATATATATATATATATATATGCGGTAGATTCATTGCTGATATGTATGGATGCTTTTGTATATTCACTGCTAGTATATAGTTATATGCATACATTTGGTATATTCACTGCTGTTATGTATGTATCTGTACAGAATACACTACTGGTATATGGTAATGCATTGGGAATACTCACTGATAGTATATACGAACGTGTGCAGAAGTATATTCATAGCTGGTGTATATGTATCTGTGCGGTATATTCACTGCTGTGGTGTGGTTATGCATATGGTATATTTACTGCTAATATATATATATATATATATATATATATATATATATATATATATACAGTGGTACCTTGGTTTAAGAGTAACTTGGTTTAAGAGCGTTTTGGTGTAAGAGCTCACAGTTTTTCAAAATAGTAACTTGGTGTAAGAGCATTGCTTTGGTGTAAGAGCTCCCTGTACTGGGTGGGAGGAGTGGAGGAGGGGCATGGTCTGCATAGCGGGGTCTACAGCCCTGTACTCTGACCCAGGAAGCCTGGGCGTGTGTGTTGGGGGGGGGGGGGGTGCCATTTTAATTTTCGCCTCAGGCAGCAGAAAAGCTAGAATCGGCCCTGTCAGTTATTTAACTGAAATCTGCTGCAGAAAATCAGCTGCAGATCCTGTAGGTGTGAACGCACCCTTAGGGTACAAACCCACTTGACGTATTTGCTGCGTGAATCAGTCTTAAAAATAAGCAGGCAAAACGCAGGTTGGCTTTATACAATTGTTCTGCGTTAAAATACGCAATTGCGTATTTTTGAAGCGTGAAGCTTGTTGTTAGCAATGCATCAGTTGTTAACAACCTGTGCGAAAAATGCATGTAGCTTCACGCTTCAAAAATACGCAATTGCGTATTTTAACGTAGAACAATTGTATAAAGCCAACCTGCGTTTTGCCTGCTTATTTTTAAGACTGATTCATGCAGCAAATACGTCAAGTGGGTTTGTACCCTTAAGGAAGCATGAAATAGCACAGCAATAAGTTGTTCCCCAACTGTCACCAGCTTCTTTGCAGAACCTTTGTTTTCAGTGTCTTTGGTGACTAATTTATACTTCTAAAATGAGATTACAGCAGACAAATTAGAGAAGAGACGCAGTGCTGGAGACAATCTCTTAGACCAGGTTTATACTGGGGCTCTGCAGAGGACAAAATTCCCCTCATTACATACCTTAGGAAAATCATCAGTCACAGTGATAAACTACAAGTGTGTTATAATAATGGGCAAATGTTAGAAAAGACCATGATTTTTCCTACATTTGGGGATTTGTTACAAATGGTGTAAAAGGACTTATTATACCAAGCAATTATCAGCAGTTACAGGCCAAAATCGCATGGTGTAATAGGTAGTGTTACAAGGCAACGATCAGCCGACATCTTTCAACGCGCTGAAAGAAAACAATGCCGATAGCGACAGTCTGCTTGCCATCGCTCTGTGTAATATTAGCGGCACCAGCAGACCACCAACATCTCCAAAGGGCCACCTGGACGATCTAAGATCTGGGCAGCTCCTCCTGGCCCCCCGTGCTTCACCTCGCTCAATGATGGTGCCTATAGTAGCACCAACAGCGAGCGTTGACCTGACAGATCGGAGCTCGCTTACTCCTTTAATATGGGCCCATTTAATAGAGCCCCATGTAATATTGGTGCCCAGTCAAGTTTATCTCTTGAAGAGGAATAAGGCAAAGTAGATTATGCGTTTGAATCATTATATAGCAGCTAGAATATCAGTAAATTGGTCTACAGTATTACAAAGGAAGCTTGATGGAGAAGTGAAAGGGAGGAAAAAAAGTAAATCATATACACTTATGTCAACATGACTTAAATGGGGTTGCAAGAATGTGTTAGCTACACTCTGAGGCGTCTTGTTTTGCAATAAAATGTTTTTAGGGTACTTTTCCGTAGCAAATATGTTGCACATTTTATGCTATATATATTATAATATTATACTTTTTTTTTTTTTCTTTTTGTAGGCGTGAACACAGATTTGAGCTTTGATCAGTAGCAGCCAACATTTAAAGTGATACTGTCAGCCTCTTACTTTGTGCATGGTTCTCCACACCATCCACATGCTTAGATGCTACCTGTGGATGGTGCGGAGAAAAATGGGGGTGACAGTATCACTTTAACATTAGCTTGTGTTTATTTTTCATATCCTTTGTGGTTTCAGTTTTACATTGCAGCCGTATGGTAATCGAAATATGTAATTTTGTTAGTATGTTCTATTAACAAAGTTTTACCAATCTTTAAAGCTGCGGAGCAAATTTAGATGGCTGCACTTTCCATTAGTACATACCATGATTCTGCAATTACAATTATATATCATAATTCTAGTACAAGACAGCAATCTGAACTGTTGTACAAATGCATAAATTAGGCTGCACGTGGAGTCCATCTATGAATGGAAAAGCTGGTAAGAAACACTTAGCATAGCCGCTAATGTGGGCATCAAAATGCAGCCATTTATAAAGTGCACAGGGTTTTTTTTTTCTCCACAGACCACACTGTGAAATTGGTTTTATTGTCTCTTTGACCTATAGTAGTAAATAGACATTTACAAGACTTTTATTGTAATTTATTTTCTCGGCATGTGTGTTTAATGAACAGTTGAATAATGCATGGTTTAAACATTTGTCTGCTTGGTAAGGAAAGAGAACCGGAAAGAAAGAGAGAGGATTGATTATTGATCTCCGTGAACTATTCTATGGAGGCATTTGCCGCAGTGCACTTGAAATTTATTAGGAAGGAGCCATTAGGTTGATGAAAAACTAAAGGTACTTGGATATCTTGATTCTTTTACTCCACTCGACTGAAAAAGAAACAAATGATCTGGGTTACAGCTGATAAGAGGAAGTGATGTATACGCTAGTCTCTGTAATTGACAATCGTTCTATTGTGTTTAGTTGTTTTATCTTTTTACAATTGTCTTTATTCAGGATCCAGCTGCCAGCTATGATGTCAATGACCAAGATCCGGATCCACAGCCTCGATATACACAGCTTAATGATAACAGGTAGGCCTTTTTGTAACCTAATCAAACTTGCATGCAGTCACTGATGGGCCTTATTCCGACCAATATGCTTTTTTTATGGCACCATCTGAATAGCATGATGCTGGGCTCCTGCATTGGGACTGAGGGGAGCTGAGCTGTCAGTGTGAGCTGAGCTGTCAGTGTGAGCTGAGCTGTCAGTGTGAGCTGAGCTGTCAGTGTGAGCTGAGCTGTCAGTGTGAGCTGAGCTGTCAGTGTGAGCTGAGCTGTCAGTGTGAGCTGAGCTGTCAGTGTGAGCTGAGCTGTCAGTGTGAGCTGAGCTGTCAGTGTGAGCTGAGCTGTCAGTGTGAGCTGAGCTGTCAGTGTGAGCTGAGCTGTCAGTGTGAGCTGAGCTGTCAGTACTAAAGAAACCTCTGATCTTGGTAGTTAAACCCATTACATGCAAATCATGCGTTAGTAAAATCATGACCATAGCATGTAACGAATTGGCCAGAGTCTTACCCTTTCAGCAGTCCAGAGACACGATGGCACGACGACTGACTTCCAGAGGTCTTCTGAAGGCCCATCAAAAAGTCCTATTTATTTATTTTTTTAATTTTATCTGTAGCAACTATATATCTTCTAGCACAAAAAAACAGCCCAAATGCAGCTCATTCAATAGAAAATAAGAAAGCTGTGAATCTTGGAATTTGGCAATTTTTTTTAAATAGTTTCCATTGTGCCAAAGTAGTAAACCGTAAAAAAACTATTTGAAATCGTCTGTAATCGTAGTGACCCAGATAATAAATGTTATTTTATTTTTATCACGTGTCTGATTGTATGAATTTTTAAAAGCAAAAAAAGAGGCAAATAAAAGTTAATCCATAAATTACATGAATCCCAAAAAACAAGCCTTCATAAAAAGGCTATGTGAAAAAAAAAAAAAAGTTAAAGGGGTAGTGCAGTGCTACACATTTAATCACTAAACAAACAAGTGAATGGCCCCCTTCCCCGTGTTCCCCACCCCCAGAAGCGTGGTGAGTATAATGGAGAGAATTAAAAAATATGACTGCACTGATATCCAATAAATAAAGGGTAAACTGGTGCACATCGCACTGTGTGACCTAGCCCCGAACCAAGCCGCTTACTTGGTATGTATTCAATTGCACATTTAAACGACGGGACAAAACAACAAGGTACAGTAGTTGCAAAAAAGCTCTCACAAAAAGAAAGTCACCACAGTGTGTAGGACAGGTGGACGCTGGTCTTCACACCACCGCCGCGGTGCTCTGCAGATCTGGCACTGATATGCCAGCTGAGCTAATGAATATCTTAAATAGTGGGGCTCATGGTCCGTTTACACCAAGCGATAATTCACCCAATCGATTGTGTAACGATTTTGAAACAACAATTTGCTTTTTATAACTATCAGCGTTAAGACGAATAAATCTTTAGAAAAAACGTTATTGTGATCGTTTTTAAGATTGCTTAAGCCCATCTCACACGGGAATCTTCAAAAGACTGTTTACACGAAGCGAACTGCAAATTTTAAGCGAACAACCAACGACTATTTGAGAACATGTTCAAACTTCACAATGAACGATTTCTCGCTCGTCGCTTGATTGTTTGCTGTGTTTACACGAGCCGATTATCGCTCAAATGCAAACGTTATTCGGAAAATTCTAACTATAATGGTTCCGTGTAAACGCACCATCACTTTACTGCATGATACCTCCAACAATTTGCACATGTGTTGTCGGCTGATCGTTGTCTTCTATTACACAAGATGATTATCAGCTGAATACAGCCGATAATCGTTTCGGGTTATAGAGCCTTTGCAGAGTTTTAGATAGACTTTAACGAGAGCTGATGATTTCCCATATATAATATCTTTTAAACAAGACAATTTAGCAGTTAGGATTTAACTAGTAATAGTTGGTGGGGTGGGGTCATAACGCATCACTATGGGCTAGTTTTCTTTATGTTAAATTAAACATACTTCAATTGTATAAGCATTTCCTAAAGGGGTAGTGCGGCGGTAAGCAATTATTCACTAAATAACACCCATTACAAAGTTATACAACTTTGTAATGTATGTTATGTTAGTGAATGGCCCCCTTCCCTGTGTTACCCCCCACCCACGCCACCCCCGGAAGTGTAGTGCTCCATACTCACCTGATTAGTGTCGACCCCCGTCCTCCATCTAGTGAAAATGATGTCATCTTCGGGCGGCCGACCGAACCGCTCAGACCGTCCCACGTGGCGGCCGCGCTCTGCCGCGTTATCAGCTGCTCAGCCACGTTTGGCTGAGCATAAGTGTGCTCAGCCAATCGCGGCTAAGCAGGTAATGACGCGGCAAAGGGAGGCCGGCACTGCGGACGGTCGGAGCGGTTCGGCCGGCCGCCCGAAGATGACGACATTGTCACAAGATGGCGGACGGGGGTCGATACAAATCAGATGAGCATAGTGCATCACACTTCCGGGGGTGGCATGGGTGGGGGGAAACACGGGGAAGGGGGCCATTCACTAACATAACATACATTATAAAGTTATATAACTTTTGTAATGTGTTATTTAGTGAATAATTGCTTACCGCTGCACTACCCCTTTAAATATATCATTTGAGAGACTTGCCAATCCCCCATGTGCATGGCGACAGCAGGGTCACAGTTCAGAAGTTAATAGATCCATGGGAGATAAAAGCAGTATAGTGATGTAAGCTGCTTTACTAAAAATAGCACATTTGTCCTCCCTTACATATGTGTACATGGAACACATCTCATCTTTACCTTCTTTTTTCTTTCTTATTGACAGAACCCCTCTAAGGAGTGGTGATGGCCTTACTTCCCATCTTATATTGCCACCTTTTCCCACTGACAGTTCATCTGTCTTCACTATGGCCATGATAGGTTCATGGCTGCAGTTCAGCTATTCTATTCAGTGCATGGCCACTACGTAATGTACAGAGCTCCTGCTTTTTTTTTTTTTTTCCCCCCTCTATTTGTACAGTACATGACTTTCTGAAAACTATCCCATGTGTAAAATATATTGAGACAGAAAATAACTCTTTAAAGCATGTTCACTAATTCTATTGATTTACAAATAAAGCTCTCCTATCTGTTTTGTTGCTATGCATCGAGCAAGGAGGAGATGGGTTGTAGTTCAGCCAGAACAAATCTGCATAATAATAACTAAATACATTAATTAAAATATAATCTGCAAATGCGTTTTAAGCTTTTATCTGTAATTGTCTTGTATTCATCCTACAAATTTTTATATATCTGACCTGATTTAGTGTAGCTGCATTTAACCTGCACAACTATTTTACATTTTGTCAATGTATTCATGAGACCTCTCGACTTTTACCCATCAAATTTGCAGCTTTTTTTTTTTCTTTTCATTTCAACATTTTATTAAAGTTTTGCTGCTTTTTCATATGTAAATAAGGACATCTAACTTTTTATAGAGATGCTATTCATGCTATGTCTTAGTAGTAATATGCTGTTTTGTATTGTACTGGCCTTTAGGCATATGCAGTTATTAAAAAGGAATTGATCCAAACAAGAAAGCCTTGGTTAGATACCGTAGTATTTTTAGTGTTCACTCTTCCCACACCTGAAATACACCCTTCCCTATGGACCCTTTCTCACCCTCTGCAGACGTCTATGCATCAAAAAGTGATGGGATATAGTGTAGACTAGTAAAGGAAAAATTCTACAGCAATGTTCAGTAAAACCTGCCTAACTCTTCTAGGCCCTATGTTTTGTTATCAAACCACAGTGAAGATGCAGCCATATTGTAGCAGCTTGATCCTCAAGTATATTGGCTCTAAAGTGGTCAGAGAATGCTAAAAATTGCATTTAAAGGGGTTATCCGGCATATTTAAAAGTACTACTTGCCTCTCTGCGATCCCCTGGTGTCCTCCTATGGTTCTCCATTGTTCCACACTAATCAGTCGCCTCCACATCCTAGACAAACTCGTCTTGGGAATGACAGCCTGCTCCAGCAATCACTGGCCCTGGCGCTGTCCTATCTCAGTCAGTAATTGGCTGAGCGGACTGTCACTCCTGAGATGAGTTTGATCACAGATGCCTCCATTTCCGAGACAATTAAAAAGTCACTGTCATTGTAACTTTCAAAATCTAAATCAGCAGTGAATGTGATATAAAGCAAGTTTGCAATATACATAATTTTTTTGTTGTTGTTATCCTGCTGTGAAACACAGCTAAACTTACCAGACATCCAGGTCCAGTCTCCAGAAGGCAGATTTTTAGACTTGTGATGGTTGAAAATAACAGATTTAAACACAGGAATTCTGGCCAGTACAGAGAGTCACGGATCAGTGTGTTTATCAGTCACATGACTGCCTTCTCTCTGTCTGCGCTCAAATGGTGGGATACACAGGGCTTCCTGTTTTCTGACTGTTTCCTGGTTTTGTTTTTGTGGGGGGGAAAAAAAAAGTCAGAAAACAGGAAGTGCCGTGTTTTTCATGGTAACTAAAAAATAATGACTGTAAATTGCATACTTGCCTTATAGCACATCTACTGGTGGTTTAAATTTTGAAAGTTATTAAGACGGGTACACTTTAAGGCAGTTAGGGAAGAATGAGGTGTCATTACAGTGTGCTATGTTTTGCTGAACAGTGCTATTAGCAGATGAGCAGTCAGGGAATAAATACAGCAGCTGCATTATTCTACAGCCCTTGTGAGAGGGGCATTGGGGAAAAAGCAATTGGAGGGGCATTGGAGAAAAGCAATGTGTTGTAGTACTGAGCACATGCTCAACCATTAGGTATGCTGGTAATCTGAAGTGGAAAGAAAGGATACAGACAACATTTTTGTGGTCTAGAACTGGGAAAAACAGGTAAGATGATTTCTATCTCAATATGGTTGAGTGCCCCATTTTTGTCCAACACAATCTTTCACTGAAGAGGGCTTTTGATAATGTGTAGAAATACCAGATTTTTAACATTATTTGTTTTACGGTAGATCTGATTGTCCTAAAAACAAATTTCTGAACAAATTGTGAATGTGCTTTTTATTTGGGACGTACTGTAGTATGATAAAGCAGACATTTCTTCTAAATAGCTCTATATATTTATCATACGTACCATACCTGATCTCATAAATTATTCTGGATAGTTGTTAGGAAAGGATACAAATGAATTCCGGTGAACTTCAGGCAGACGCCAGGTAGTTTATCACATACAGTACATAAAGTGCTATTCAGCTCTGTGCCGAGTTGGATATCGTATAGTGGGCTAGACAAGAGTTTTGACAGTGTCCCTTTTCCCTAAGTGATTTGTTATATGTGGAAGCACACACTGAACAAAGGTGACTGTACTATTCTGGTAAGCCTTTTGTTTGCTTTCTTTCTTAACAAGGAAGTAATACAGGTTAAGGCTGGTGTCGCATATAACACTTTTATTAGGGGGGATAAATAGTAGTTTGTGTTTTGTTTGTTTTTTCCCCTGCCTTTTTACCTCCTACAAAAACACACTTAAAATAAAGCTTTTATTTTTGTTGCTTTTTTATTTTTCCATTTGCATTACTAATTGTCTTATTGAAAGAGGACTTGTTGAATCATCATATACTCTTAACATGATTTGTTTAAGAAACGCCAAAAATCCTTAAAATGGAAATTAAAAAATTACACATTTCATCCAATAAAAAGCAAAAGTATACGTTTGAAAGAGACCTAATGGCCACCACTGACACAGTGATAGATACAGCTCCCCTCCACCTCCCCACACAGTGACCTCTGCACATTGATGGTTGATCTTTAGACAGCCGTGCTTCGTCAGATGAAGAATTGTGCTTTTTTTTTTAAAAGTCCATACACCAAGCATTGTTCAATACAACTGTAGGCTACTTTCACACGATTGAAATACAGATGCAGCTCCTGGGCAGACCGGGGGGCTAATGACCTAAATTGACACCAGCATAGGTCACTATCATGCTTTCCGTCTGGGCCTCTAGATGAGATTTGCGTGTGATGAACACAAGAGTGCACCTTTTTTATACTTGTGTCTCATCCTAATTAAGCAAAATTATAGGAGAAGGTTGGTTTAAAAATTTTAAAAACATTCCAGTCTGGAAGAAGATCAAGGTTTTTCATTTTAGTTGATCTAGTTCTGTAGGCTTGTGCTGTATTGGTCAGATTCCAGACTCCACATCATTAATACATTATTAATGCAAAGAACAAAAGGTGTTCTTGAAGATTAAAAGGCTTTCAGGGTCTGACCTGCTCTTTTTTAATGACATAAAAATGGACAGTGCATCTATATGTAGCAAGAGTGTCCATTCTTCTCTCCATTCATGCCAGAATCCTTCCGCTAGAATTACAGATAAATCTTTTTTTTTTTTTTTTTTTTTTGTTTCAAATATCATTTTCCTTCAATCTGAAATATGTAATAAGCTTCCAGACTAGACATAAATATAAAATTGGATAGGAAATTCATATTAGTCTGGGGAAGCAATGTTCCCTTGCACGCTTCACTTCCTGTAAAGGCCCCTGGTCAGAAAGCACTTAAGAAGTTGAAGTAGGAATTGACAGAAAATTACTTTCCATAACTTGATGGTGACATTTTCAGATATTGTGGGGTTATCTCTGCATAAATATGGTCGTCTTATGGAAACTGCTAAGTTCTCTTTAACCCCTTAGTGACTAGCCCATTTTGGGTCTTAATGATGTCATTTTTATTCTTAGTCTCATTCCATTTTTTTTTTTTTTTTTTTTTTTTTTTTTTTTTTAATTTCTAGTGGCACCATATTTGAAATACGTTTAGTGTATTAGGCTGGGTTCACATTACGTCTTTGCATTACGTTTTTTTCATCCATTTTTGAAAAGAAAAAAAAATGGTGGAAAAACGAATGCATTTGTGTGCATCCGTTTTGATACGTTTTTCTATTGACTTCCATCACAAGGATCAAAATGCATGGGTTTTTGTTTTTTTGTTTTTTTTATATTTTTCACAAAAATGTGGTTTGCTACATTTTTGTGTACTTTAAAAAAACAGATGCATTTTGAGATATATAATTTTTTTTTTTTTCCCCAATCAAATTTTATTAAGCAGAATAGTTTAATTTTATTAAACTGATCAAAACAGATGCAACAAAATGATGAAAAAAATAGATTGCAAGAACGTAGTGTGAACACAGCCTTATATACATTTTAAAAACTGACGATTGTGTACAAAATAAATAAAAGTTTATACATGGTACCTTCCTATCTTCTGCCCGCTGTCTGCAGCCGCCGTGACCATGAACGGAGATGTGTGGAGGTCACATTTTTTTGCAGAACAAATTGATGATTTCATTTATTTTTTATTTTATTTTAGAAAAGGGATTAACCTATAACATTGTTTTTTTTTTTTTTTTTTTTTTTTTTTTTTTAATTCAAGTTTAGGCTACGTGCACATGGAGCAGAAGTGGCGGAATTCCGTGGCAGATAATGCCGCCAGCCTCCCTGTCATAATGACAGTCTATGGGAGGCTCACGTCTCCTCTCTCCGCGCTGCAGATTGGAAGTGTGTGTAGATATTTACTTTTTTTTATAGTTTATATTTAAAGAATAAATATAAAAATTTATAGATGTGGCAGTACCAATTCTGTGTAACTTATTTTTTAATAAAGTTGGGTTCACACTACGTTTTTGCAGTCTGTTTAATGTATACATTTTATTTTTAGGAAAATAATAAAAAAAACAGGTGCCATTGTGTACAATCTGTTTGGATCAGGTTTTTTTCCCTTCATTATAATGATTTTTATTAATTTTTTTTTAGCGCATGAAAAAACGTGGTTGACCACGTTTTTGTGTACATTAAAAGTAAACATTTAAAAACTGATATGTTAAATGGACTCCAAAACTGCAGTAATGAAATTAAAGCGACGCTGTACCCACAATCTGACCCCCTCAAACCACTTCGGATAGCTGCTTTTAATCCAAGATCTGTCCTGGGGTCCGTTTGGGAGGTGATAGTTATTGTCCTAAAAAACAACCTATAAACTTGAAGCCCTGTGCCCAAGGGCCGTGGCCTACAATATCTGTGCCCTTACTTTGCACCACCCCTCTGTCCCTCCCTCCAGGTAAGAAATGGGAGACAATCTGCCTGGGGCATTCCTAAGGATGGGGAGGAAGGACAGAGGTTGTGCCAGCCTAATGCTGACACAATGGAGTCCACGGCCGTTGGGCTCAGGGCTGCAAGTTTTAAAGTTGTTTTTTATGACAATAACTGCATCACCTGCCGAGCGGACCCCAGGACAGATCTTGGGATAAAAGCAGCTATCTGAAGGTACAAGCGGTTTGGGGGGGGGGGGGGTCAGATGATTGTGGGTACAGATATGCTTTAATATCGGTGAGATGTCAGAGGTTTTAACCTGTGAAGGTCTGGTTGCGGAGACCCCAGCAAAGATTAAAAGAAGCGTTCCGGTTAGGACTTGCACCCAAACGTTCCAAGATTGTATCAGCGCGTCTGGGGAAACCGTCAAAATGTTCTCCTAATAGTTCTTAGGCAGCATGTATAAGGGCAGTGTGGGGATCCATGGGTATACAGAAAGTCCTTTAGCTCCACAAAAATATAATCTTCATGGTTTATCATAGCATAAAACCCACGTGTTTCAGATAACTTCCTTAATCGTGGTTCTAAAAAAAAAATACATGACATACCTTAAAATTAATGTGACTTTTTAATTGTTAACAATAAATAGGGTACATATGGCATAGTTCATGAATAAATGATCATTTTACATAGTTTGTTATCATGTACATCTTGCATATGATGAGGTAACTCCATGATTAGATAATTACTCCAACCGATTATTCCACATGATACCATAGCCATTAACCACCCACAGGGAACAGAGTCCATAATTATTAAGGTACAGGAGAATGATTCCATTCATTAGGTAATGTAATGGCTCCTCTTGTATCTAAAGACTGCCACATATTCTAAGGACGTATGAATGTACAGAACATGCGACATAGGTGGCTATAGGTTCCTTAACAACAAATTTTCCTTTGTATCGCTTAATAACAACCTATGCTATAACATGATAGAATGTAATATTAAAGCCAAAATACAACATCATCATGATGTGACATCAAGGCGCCTTACCCTCCATCACATACATCTTGGCATGGCCACCCAATCCTAAATGTGACAAATACAGTAGATTTATGTAGGTGCATAGAAAAACCATGTCTCCCAATCAGTACATAAATGAACATTTATGCCTGTATCTCAGTGTGTGGTTGAGACTGTATTCCTCCAAAGGCGTGCCATGTATGCAGTTTGGGGGCAGAAGATCATACACCTGTACATGGCTGGTTTATAAATATTGTGCAGTCCAGACTGGAGGCAACATCCATACTTGTTAACTAAGTTACATTAAAAGGTTTTCAGGTTATTAGAAAGTCTATGAAAAGATCTATCAAAAATATTTGTAGCTGATCTTAAATCAATGGGGCAGCCACTACAGAGATGCTACAGAGAAGGTTGGGTTCACACTGCGCTTTTGCAATCCGTTTAACGGATCCGTTTTTTTTAAAGGACAAAAAAAATTGTGTCATCCGTTTTGATCAGTTTTTTTTATAATGGAAATCAATGGAAAAACAGATCAAAACGGAGGCACACAACTGCATCCGTTTTTGCAATCCGTTTTTCTTGTTTTTTTGAAGGAAAAAAAAAAAAAAAAATGAAAAAAAGCTGATTTCAAAAATGCAGTGTGAACCCAGCCTAACTTTTTATATCAAGGAAAAGACTTTTATTAAAACATTATTAAAACAGCTCATGGAAACAAGTGCCTTAGCCCAGGATTGTAGTCTGTAAGGCCCAACGCCATGTGTTTAGTGTATATTTGTTGTATGGTCTATCAATAAATATCATTGCACTGTTTTGGTCAAAGATGATAATGTTGTTATAGCTTTGGGAGTTATAGATGGCTCAACCATTGGGAGATTAAATAGGCGATCTTAGGGGAGAGGTACTGTATGTCTGACAGCTAGGTTATTTCCACCTTATTAGCAAGCAAAAAACTTTGACATTTGACATTTACCTAAGGGTATGGAAGACCTTTAATGACGCTGCAGGATCCCCTAGCTAAGCCCAACACCGCTCTGATCTTTGATTTCCTCCAGGCAGGGTTTGACAAGAATCTTGAAGGTGCAGATTTTAGTATGAGGATCATCTTTTGTGTGTGTGTGTTTGCATGTAAAACCTAAAGTTTGTCAATGAATACCTAATCCATTAAGGTTCCTATACGTTAATGGGGTCTTCTGGTCTAGGATAAACACTTGTAGAGCAGAGTGGTGGTTGTAACATGACAAGGAGCTGTCAACAATGGAGGGAAAGAACAGCCTATCTGGAGAAGGAGGCAAGTTTGCTAAATGAATGTATTTGCAAATTTTTTTACCTTTTATCAAACCTTACATGGTTAACTATAGTAGTTCAAATGGGAATACTCTTTAAGGGTGGGTTCACAGTACAGAGTTCTTGCGGATAAACTCCGCAGAATTCCGCCAGCTGTACGCGCTCAGACGCGTGCCTTTCTGCCGGCTCCATAGACACCATTCTATGGGCCGGCTGATTCCGCATCCGGCCGAAAGAACTGACATTTCAATTCTTTCGACGTAATGCAGAATCAGCCAGCCCATAGAGTGGTGTCTATGGAGCCGGCGGAAAGGCGCACCTCCGTGAGCGCGTACAGCCGACGGAATTCCGCTGAGTTTATCCGTGACAATTCCGTAGTGTGAACCTGCCCTTAAGCCAAAAACTTGTCACATGCCGTGCAGTGGAAAATCCACAGTGTTATAGCTAAATCCTAAAGCGAATGTACCATCAGATACATTAGCCTTAAGTGTTGCATATGAATAGAAAGGTGCAGGGAAGCTGGTGCCAAGGTAGTTTTTTTTTTTTTTTTTTGAACCACGGCCCAGCAACCGCACACGGCGCCAGTCTATTACCGAGCACCGGCCTGGGCTTAAGCACTGGAGGCGGGCCAACCCACCCCTCGGTGCGAGGAAACCCCCTCACCTCTGTGACACAGCCCCATTATAATTATTGAATAGAGTGGCTTCATAGAGGATCAAGGGCTTCCTCCCACTGGGGGTAGCCGGGCCCGCATACAGTGCTTCAGCCCGGGCCAGTACCGTGCACGGTTATCTGGCTACGGTTCAGAAGAATGTCCTTAGCACCAGCTTTCCTTGCGCTAGCGCCATTCTATTCATATGCAACACTGATGGTACATTTGCTGCACCAAATCAAAAATAAGTCTGTAGGGCGATTCACAGCTTTTCCACAGGAAAAATCCCCTGCAGGTTAATATTCAACTTCCTTTAAAATTTACAATAAATCAGCAGCTGGATAAATCTGATGCCACTACACTCCGGGAGCTTTTTGGTAAAATGTCACAAGCTTTGCTGGTACTAAAAATGCTGTGAATTTTGTGTACGGAAAATCCACTATGTTTTCGCAACCTGTGTCCATGCCCTTGTAGGTCACTGTTGTCATAACCTTAAAGATTCCACAGAGGAAGCCCTCCCTGCCTGGATGTAGACACTGGGCAAGGACTATAGTGTCCATAAAACCAGTGATTATTTTTTCAGCAACAGTATTTCCTAAGACATTAATGGCACTTGAGTTGGTTTGGAGATCTGATGCATTGGACTGGTAGCTCTGAAGTGAATGTATTAAATCATTGAATGTTTGTTTGTTTTTCTATGTCCACTTAATAAATGTAAAAAATGCTTATGCAATATGTCTATTTAGACCTCTGATTCCCCTTACTTATATAGCTTATGTGGGATCTAACGTAACATTAAGTGTGCTTTTTCTTCCTTTTTTTTTTCCATAGTCCAGTAAATCTGCGGCTTTAAGGGTTGATTTATAAGCTTTTCCCGCACGCTGCCTACATGTGAAGTTTGTAGGGCTATAACCATCCAGGAATTGTGCAGTTACAAATGATACCCAGGAGAACTGCACGCGAGAAGAAACCTGCGCTGTGCAGTTTTATGTGGAGTAGGCAGCATTCTTGTTATGTTTGCAGCCCCTTAGGATATGCCGTTCACAGTACTTGACTTTTTATGCTGTGGCTTAAAAGTGCTGACTACTTGTGCCATCTTAAGTGACGGCCGTTTTGTAGATTTTACAGCTTACTGTTTCGAGACTTGTTGTTTTACTTTACTCTGATGAAGGCTTAAAACCAAATGTCCTCCTTTGATGACTCTTTAATAGTAATATATGTTCTATAATTCTATGCTTGGTTGTATTATGGTGAATGTTGCAAGTGCAGCTAATGTAGTGCTCAGCTTTGTCATCTTTAATTTAAGTATCAGATGACTTTATTTACATTTCCCTTAAAGATGGAGATGTTTGATTTGAGAATCACTTGTAGGTTACAACATGGCGAAACAGGATCCCTGAAGGGTTAAACAGCAGGATGGGCCTTATGGCACAGCAGTGTTGCTTTTGCCAAACTCATGTACTTTCAGTATTTGCCTTTCAGAGCTGTGGATCCTGTAGTGGTAGACAAATAAGGTTAATGTCCTGTCTGCACAATGCTCCACTTCATTCACCTCCGAAGAATCTGTCCTAGTCTCAATTTGGTGTGAAAGACAAGACCTAATATAGTGGCAAGAACTTACGTCCTGTCTCCCTGGAGCGGGATGGGGACTAGTGCAGACTGAAGGAATCACTGTAAACTCCTGACATTTGTGAATAGTTGAACATTTTAGGTAGCTATAAAGAGCAACAGTTCCTGGAACATATAGACTTGTATTTTTTTCACGGCTGTGACATTAGAGCATAAGCCATTTAAAAAAATTACACTATTTAATATCCTTTGATTTTTAGCTCTACGTATATTTATACTCGTGTCTTATAATATATTTTAGGAGATTAAGCTGATATGTAAAGGTAATGCTTTGTAAGGAATTAACCATTTCTGCTCAGTGCCTATTCTGTGCTTTGGAACACTGCAAATGAAGTCTTAATTGAAATGTGTGTTCTTTTTGTAGACATGGAACACGCTGTGCAGGAGAAGTGGCTGCAGTGGCCAATAATGGGATATGTGGTGTTGGAATAGCTTATAATGCCAAGATTGGAGGTAAATAAATGTATTCCTACTTTGATGTTAAAGGGATGGTTCTAAATGACTGGGTTGCCCCTGATTTGCATACATATGGGTACAAATACACATTTCTTAAGAAATTAGATTTCATCACTATTTATTTTCCCAAATATAGCGCCATAATCCTTTGCACTGTGTACAGATTGTAATCGCTCACATTAGTCCCTGTCCCTTATGGTTTTGCTTCTCTGTACATGTTCACAGCCCCAATGTCTCCCTGACACAAGGTAAAAACTACACAGACTAGCCCAATAAGCCTTATGCCCAAAGCAGTTAAGATACCTTCTAGTGCCATTAGGGGCCTCTAGTTGACTCTACACTGTTTTTGTTGTTTTTTTTTCTCCTATTATTTATTTATAACAATAGTAAAGCTGTTATATTTATGGCCCAGCGTCCATTGCAGTCATCAGTATGATTTATTGCTCATTACTTTCCTGCAAAAAGAATAAGACAATCGATATGGCGCCATTATAATGCCATTGTCTTCTGCCTAATAAAGTAATTACGTTTCTTACACTTCTCTCACTATCTGAGCTCTTAACACCAATATCCCTGCTACTATAAACACCTAACACAAAAATGTTCCTTGAATATAATCCTTTTGTTTTGCTTCTGTTCTTCCTCTTATAGCAATCAAAATTGTAAGAAATATACAAAGAATTACAAGGGTATCTTCAAAGCAGAGCTATTTTCCCCCTGGTCCTAAACCAGTCTCTGGCTTTAAGGCAACTGGCTGAAGTAGGATCCCCCCCACTGTATCGGGTGGCATTAACCCCCGTACATGGCTTCTAAAAAACTGTGTAGGGAACATGCAGAAAATCCTACAGACTGGATAACACTGCGTTACAAGTGTTCCTTGTGTTGACTTTTATAGGTTAAGTGTCCCTTTTAATGTGTTGAGCTTTGGCCCTTGGCTCCCGGCATTGTCTGTTAATTCATTTCACATAATACTATACAGGCTTATCTCATATTAACCATGCCTCTCACAAAAGAGGGCACAGGTTAACAATTCTGACTGATCAATACCACAAGGACAACACCTACATACTCTGTTATCGGTGGCACAGGCTGCAAGAACATATTGCTTTTTCATATGTGTACTTTTAAGTTGTTATAGTTACAGCCTTCTTCATTCTTAGCATGACCTTTATAGGCATTCTTGTTAATACTTTGGTTTTGATTCTTTGATTGCATAGGAGTTGTTCTCCTATTCAATGCTTTCCAATTGTACCCTTACAAACCTTGGAACTTAATAAAAATGATTGCTGGAAAAGAAAATAACCCTGACTATTGACTACATTTCATTGGTAGGTGTTCGGATGTTGGACGGTGAAGTAACTGATGCAGTTGAAGCAAGGTCTCTAGGGCTAAACCCCAACCACATTCACATCTATAGTGCCAGCTGGGGACCAGAAGACGATGGAAAAACTGTGGATGGCCCAGCCCATCTTGCAGAAGAGGCCTTCTTCAGAGGTGTCAACCAGGTATGTAAAGTTTAAAAAAAAAAAAAAAAAAAAGAATGTTTAACTTAAAAATGAGTCATTGACCTGTATTGGGTAGTGTGCTCTGTGACGTGTGCAGAGGTCCCTGTACAAAGAGGCAGTGCGCTGGCTTAATGCTATACATCCACAGGTTTTTCTTTTAATAGATTCTAAACCAGGGACGGTGAACCTTCCCTGATGGGAACTGCAGTTTTGCAAAAGCTGGAGACCTGAAACTTGCCAATCCCTGGTCTAAACCATAGTTTTCCTGGCTCTCTTTTTAGTAAACATCATCATTGAGACATTGTTTATAGCATGCTTCACTAGCATTATAAATGTCTCCCTTTCTTTCAGGGTCGTAATGGTTTGGGCTCTATATATGTATGGGCATCTGGGAACGGTGGGAGAGAACACGACAGCTGCAATTGTGATGGATACACAAACAGCATCTATACATTGTCTATTAGCAGTACCACACAGCTTGGCAATGTACCGTGGTACAGCGAGGCCTGCTCCTCTACACTGGCAACCACATACAGCAGCGGCAACCAGAATGAAAAGCAGATTGTGAGTATTGTATCTTGTGCCATTTCTCACTTTACAGTGCAATGACAGAAACCATTTTCCTTTATACTCTCCTGATTTATTCATCATGACAGACACAACCATCTCATTAGTTCGGGTCACTGTTATTAATTGATCTGCAGCACCGACCTAATTTCCATTATGTCGACTTTAGCAATTCTTTATCATATTTGTGGTTTATTATGCAAAGTACATTACGGTGGTTTCTATCTATTGAATTAAGCGGTATTCACACTATCGTTATTTTATATATTATTTTGTTTTCATAATGAGCTTTCCTGTATCACACAGGAAAAGCATTGATAAGTGTGTACTGCTTTATTTCCCCTGTGGTGGCCCTGTAGAGAAAACTAACTCAAACTGGCCTCAGGTTTCACAGCAGAGTAATACTTTGTGAGTAGCATGTTGCCAACGGCCCATTTTAATAGTGATTTTTCCCCTCTATCGACAAAGTCAAAATTTCTGTACTGGTGAATTTCTTTACTCCAAAAAGTGCAATCTACATTTTGCGTGGAGGACAGGGATCAGGCCGGTTGGTTGTAAAAAGATTGTAGTACCTACTTACACAACATACATATTGCAGGCAGGATAGTGCTGGACCATATCCATTTTCTGGCTGCTCTGTACCTAGTGTGTTCTTTTCTGTTTGCCTTGCGGCTTAAGTTGCTTTTTTAACGCTACAACATACAGCATGAACAAAGAAAGAGTGTTTGTTGTCTTTGGCTCCATTCCATGACATTTCAGGAAAAGCAAAGGGTGGTCAGTTTTTAATTCTTTTTTTATAATGTGTTTAAAATTGACCGGCTGTGAGGACCAAGAGGAGGAAGTTTTGCATACATTGGTTTTGCATCTCTTTTCTTGATCGTCTTATATATAGTGTTTGCATTTCTTCTTAGCCGTTTAATTTTTATCTGGTTTTAGATTTTTACTTGGTAAAACCTTTCCTCAATTGTAAATCCTGTCCTCAGTTTGTAGCTTCTCAGACCACTTTTTATCGCTCCAGTGTATAATGAGACATGAAGCTTTTTTGCAGATAGTTTTGTTCTACAGCTGCTATACAGCATGATGTGTCTTCATGGTTAGACTGCTAACTCATCTAGTGTAGTCTGATACTGCAGTTATACTTTTTTTTTTTTTTCTTCACCCTTACCTTCACACTGTATGTTAGCTAATGGATGGAGAGAGATAAACTGATCCTGCAGCCATACTCCACTCAGTTTGTTGCTTGTTACCAAGGGAATATATAGGTCTACATAGAAGCCATAGAAACAGAACAATAGGAACAAACTGTATGTAAAGTTCATTTTTCCTTTTAGATACAGTGGAGATTACAGAATAGCTGGAAATACATGCATTGACATCTGGAGAGATCAGACTACAATGACTGCATGTAAATGGGTATTTTGCAATTCATGGCAGTCTGCAAATTGCTACAGGGTTTTTAACTCTAGACTTCTATATATTAGGACAGGGAGAGGAATAGAAAAGTTTTGTAAGGTCACATGACTACTTGTTGGCAAAGCTTTGACACCCAAATCAATAGAAATGAGATATGTAGCTTTCAAGGTCCATTTTAACATTTCTGTTTTACTTTAGTCACTGTCAATTTTTTTTTTTTGCAAAATCAATAGTCCAGGCGATTTTTAAGAAACTTTGTAATTGGGTTTATTAGACAAATATGCCATTATCTGCATGTAAAAAGCTTTTTCCCAGGTCCCTCCCCCTCATCTCCTTTCTGTCATCCACTGCTCAAAATCAGGAAATCTCAAATGTTTTTTCATCAGTCGGATCTGTGTGCTCTATGAAGGGGGGGGGGAGGGGTAAGGAGCGAGATTAGCGGGCAGCTGAGAACAAAGGCTTGCTCAGTGGGGGAGCTCTTCACAGTGCTATTCAGAGGTCAGAGAGGTCGGTGGTGAATGTCAGAGGTGAGAGCCCGTGATGTGAATGTAAATTAACTTTGTTGTACTGTTTTTCTGCCTTTACTTTCTCTCTCCATAGGAAAACCATAAAGACAGGGGGGAGAGCTTCAAACTGCTTTTTCATGATAAAAAATCATTTTTCAGCTAATAAAACCAATTACAAAGTTTCTTAAAATTGCCTGTACTATTGATTTCTGCAATAAAAATTTTAACGACAGTGACACTTTAAGTTTTGTAAGAAAGAAAAAGAGCATCCGAACGTTCCCATCTGGTTTGGTCATCCTGTTGTATGTACTTTGCAATGTAATTTAAGGCAACAATAACAATGCTGTCACAAACCACCACAAAAACAGTTGCACAAAAATATTATGTGACCCTTTTTTAGCTGATGTTGAACTGCCGCAGTTGGTGTATATTTCAAGACATGCCAGGGCTTCAAGATTGATGTCGTAGCATTGTAGGTACCAAGATGGATAAAAAACAAATTCATAAATCCTACAGACAACCCCATAGTGTGTACCCAGCCTTGCATTTAGCTAGAATTCTTGATGGCAAATAGTATGCACCTACTGCCTGGAGATGGCAATTTTGTTAGTAGGCTGACAGCTATGTTGATTGTGCTGTGATCATGAAGGATGTTTTCTGATTCAGATCTCTTATTCCTCCAGGTAACAACTGATTTAAGACAGAAATGTACAGACACTCATACTGGAACATCCGCGTCCGCACCCCTGGCTGCAGGAATCATTGCTCTTGCTCTGGAAGCAAAGTATGTATCACAGTTTCAGGCCATTTTTATAGACCAGAGTGTCATATTGCAACTTTATGATTGTTTGTTTAGTGTTCAGTATATAGTCCGTGTACACACTTGGACAGTAAATGCTTCTGCGTTGACAAGTAAATTCAAGATGTAATTTGAACAAACTGCACAAAAGGGATGAAAACGAGGAGTGGCAGGGTACAAAGTCTGGGTACATTATGTTTTGTGGATGGATTGCAAATTGTTTTGGTCAGAGGTATATAATAACTCCTTAACTCCTTGTAGGCACATGAAAGAACAATGATATATTTTTTTAGAGTAATTGTTCTATTCAAAATCTGTATAAGATCATAGAAAGAAAAATGTGGGAAGCCCTTGGTATCGTCCCTTTAAATAAATACTGATTGGTGGTCTATAAAGGTGCGTTTACAGAGAGATTTATCTGACAGATTTTTGTAGCCAATGCCAGGAACAGACTATAAACGGAGAACAGGTCATAAAGGAAAGACTGAGATTCCTCCTCTTTTCAGATCCATTCCTGGCATTGGCTTCCAAAATCTGTCAGATAAATCTTTGTGTAAACGCACCATTAGGGCCCTTTTACACAGAAAGATTATCAGACAGATTATCTGCCAAAGATTTGAAGCCAAAACCAGGAACAGACTATAAACAGATCACGTCATACATGAAAGCATGGGATTTCTCCTTTTTTCAAATCCAGTCCTGGCTTTGGCTTCAAATCTTTGGCTGATAATCTGTCAGATAATCTTTCTGTGTAAAAGGGCTCTTAGACTGGGCCTTTAATATGCAATTATGGGAGTCTGTCTTCTGATTACCCTGATTATCAGTTGATTGAGGGAGCCACAGCCCTCCTGTGATGGCTGCGACTATACTTCTTGCTTACCAGGTACTGCAAAATATATTTGAAAAATGTCTGTACCTGATGCAGACTGTTAAGTGCATGGCAGGGGAGTACAGAGAGCCGAACCCTTACTGATCTCATATGGATAGGCCATCATTATGAAATTCCAAAAAGCACTGTTAAATTTTCTTCTAATATGCTTGTAGTTATTTAGCACCCCTCACTTTGTGGCGTAGTTATTTAGCACCCCTCACTTTGCAGCGTAGTTATTCAGCACCCCTCACTTTGCAGCGTAGTTATTTAGCACCCCTCACTTTGCAGCGTAGTTATTTAGCACCCCTCACTTTGCAGCGTAGTTATTTAGCACCCCTCACTTTGCAGCGTAGTTATTTAGCACCCCTCACTTTGCAGCGTAGTTATTTAGCACCCCTCACTTTGCAGCGTAGTTATTTAGCACCCCTCACTTTGCAGCGTAGTTATTTAGCACCCCTCACTTTGCAGCGTAGTTATTTAGCACCCCTCACTTTGCAGCGTAGTTATTTAGCACCCCTCACTTTGTCCTCTTTCTAAAAAAGAATCTGTTAGCGCTGCTCTGATCCATATAGTTGATTTCTATGTTTCTCTACCCTGTAATAAAATTGAAGTTCCGAGGGAAGCTTGATGGGTGTTAATTTGTGGTTGCCAATTCCAGTTTTCTTTATACCATAATGATCACATCATTTTGTTTTCACTTCAGCTTTTACAGTGAATTGTGAAAATGTATTTTGGAGTCTGTTGAGAATAGAAGGTTAAATATTTAAATGTCCGTCAGTGGCATTGACCATTATACATCTGTCAGATAGCGAGCAGCTTGTTATAAAGCGGGCACTACTGTTGCTATGACAACATGATTGCTATCACTTTAAAAAAATATAAAGTTGCAAACTAGTTCTAATGCACAGGCGCTTCTGTCCGGGAGGGCAGATTTATTCCTGTATAAAAATGTTTGGTTTCTGAAAGGATAATGTATTGTGGGTTTCTCCATGATGATATATACGTTCATGTTTTTGTAGTAACAATCTTACATGGCGAGATATGCAACATCTAGTGGTGCGGACCTCGAACCCATCACATCTTAACACGAATGACTGGATAACAAATGGAGTTGGTCGCAAAGGTAAAATAAGATTCACTGGTTTTGCTGCATTATTAGGCTGGGGTCACCTGTAGCATTTTGGCCATGGTTTGGAACTCGCTTTGATCAATATTTTTTGGTTCCGTAAACCTGTGGTGCATCTGGGTTTTTCTTATCTAGAAGAAGTGGTGTTAAAAAAAGCATTGTGGGACCTCACACACCAGGTCACAATGTTCTCCTAAGGTTCCTGTGATGCCACAGAAACCTGAAAAGTAACTTCGCTTGCGGCAGCCATGACTGGTTCTCAGTCACAGGAAACGGTGAGTCATGCTTGCCACACACCCTTACGCCGAGAGAGTGCTGATTGACAGTCTTAGCTCGAAAAGCCCTGCACTCAGACTTTCATTCGGGCCTATCTGACAGGTGGTGATGCAGCAGCGTGACTATAACTGCCTCTGTGAAATCACCACTAAGCTCCATTTACGTTTTCTGCAGCACAGCAGAGCTGAGGAGAACAATTTTGCAACGCTTTTCTCTTGTCCTAGTGTGTGAGGTGCCAGGGACCTGACAGGTTTCCTGTAACTCCTTGAAATTTGTGTTTTTGCCTAAAGGGTTTTGAAATTATTACAGCACACAACCCTAACTTTACCAGATATACAGCTTTAAAGAGGTTATATCCAGCATTAGAAAAATATGGCCACTTTCTTCCAGAGTCAACACAACTCTTGTCTCTAGTTCAGGTGTGAATTGCAGTTAAGCTCCATTTACTTCAATGGAACGGAGTTGTAAAGCCCCACCCAAACTAAAGACTTGTCGTGCTATCCCTGGAAAAAACGTGGTCATGTTTTTCCTAACCCTGGATAACCGCTTCAAGCCTCCACAATGGGGTTTAATACCACACAGTTTAACAAAACTATAGTTTAAACCTTAGTGTTAGATGCACATAGCAAAGAACAGCTCTTGAAACTTCTAGGCCCATGATTTTACTCCTCTGAAATAATAGTTTGGGCCTAAAGAAAATTGCGTACTAATCTGATCGATTATGCATACATATAATGAGCTTCTGAATGGCTGTCTTGTAATACTACCTTTCCCTTGTAGCCACAGCTTTAGTGCGGACATGTCTTGCTGGGTATTTTCCCCACAATTGCAGTGTGTGCTGGTAATGGATTTGGAGAGACACTGGGCCCAGATTGTGAAAGGGGTTGTTTCTGCTTATATAGCCTTTTCATCTCAGCTATATAGATTGGCTCTGTTTCATTGTCCGTACCAATCACTAATACAATGCTGTTAGCAGCTCTGGATAGAGCTGCTAAAGTTTTTCCTTACTACACTTGGTGTGCTGTTTTCTTATGGGTTTATAGAAAAAAAACTTGGTTATTTTTCGGTTCGCACTGCAGGGAGAGAGGCTGGAACTAGTCATTTGGGAGGAGCCAGCTTATAACTAGTCACAGCTCTCTGCCTGTCAGCGTGATCTGTAAGGAGGATGAACAGGCAAAGAGGCTTCTAACAGACAGAGAGCTGTGACTAGTTACAGCCCAAATGTCTAGTTCCAGACTCTCTCCCTGCAGCGCATGCCGGAATAAAACATTTTCTCCTACATACACCCTTCATCATTATATGCATTATGGTTGTGATTGGTTCCCTTTAAGGGCAATTTCCTTGTTCAGACTTGTTCTGCAAAGTTACACCTGTTATTTTCAACAACCCTGCTTGCTTTTCTTTTGCTTTACTTTTCGGCGTGTTTGCTGTTAACATTTTTGTATTTGTGTGTTATAGTGAGCCATTCGTACGGTTATGGGCTACTGGATGCTGGTGCTATGGTTGCTCTGGCTAAAAACTGGACGACCGTTGGACCACAGAGGAAATGCGTGATTACCATTCTTACAGAACCCAAGTGAGTAATGCACAGTTCTATCCTCCTCCTTTTTGAGCCATCTGGACATGCAGAAGGAAGGATTGGTTATAATAGCAATGTTACAGATCTGAATTGTAAGCACTGGCACTGCTTGTACAAATGCTGAGGATGAATCAGAGGGAGGTTTTGTAATTACAGTAGCTGTATATAAAGAAATAATTAGAGCTGTAATCCCCAACCTTTGTAATACAGGGGAATCCCTGCAGAAAAATCCTCATCCTAGAGAAGAGTTACAGTTGCTAAAGCTTTTTTTGTAAAAGTTGGAAGCTTTTGCCTTCAATGGAACACCCAAGTGCCATAGAACCATATGGAAAGCACGGCTATAAATGCAAAAATTCTAAGTTGAGGTGCTGCTGTACACTGCTGCTCCATTTATTCATGGAACAACAGTTGGCTTTCCGCTTGGGATAACCCCTAAACATCCACTCAGTCTTTTGACGGTGGTTGATGCAGGTCCTCAGTCTGCAGGGATGTCTCTTGGCATTGTTGCAGTTGTTAATTTGGGGGCAGGATGGAAAGGGGGACATATAAGTATGATCTTAAAACTTATCCCTTCTCCTGTGGTTAGGTCATCAGTGTCATGAGACAAGTCTGACAGTCGAGTGAAAAAACGTAGACATTACAGTCTATGAAGCTTTGGCTCTTCAGCTGGTTTAGGAGTGGAGCACACTGACTCTTCCCCCAGCAGCATCTCACGATCACAGCAGGTGTCAGCAGTGAGACTTACTGTAATCAATAACTTTTGATGTTTTTGATTAGATCTCAAAAGGTATTACAAATTACACTAATGCATCAGAATACCCATTTAAGGCCTTCTCAGGCCTGGACAATAAGGGACTAAGATTTGTCCTCCTGGAGTCTGCTTGGGCCCACGAGCCAATCTGTTAGTGCACTTTTGAAAAGTCACTAACATTTTTTTTTTTAATGCCAACTTTCACAGCACAGTGCTGCTCTTTTAAATATAGCTGTATTAATTTATGATGTGTGTCAAAAGATAAATTATACAGTGAATAAAATCTGGATTTTATTGTGAACTATGGAACTGTGCCTGTAACCGCAAGTACTTTATGAGCCATATTTGTTGTCTTCTGCACCTCTGAATCCCAGCACATTTGGTATGGGCCTATACATCTGTGACCCAAATTGCACAGTACAGTAGCCATGTTCATGTACATTGGCCTTTGCTTTATGGGGTCAGCAAAACCTCCTTTTGATGGTGTGTGAGTGATTTTTCCGCATGCTGCTCTGCAGACTATACCTTAATTACTGCAGCCGCTGATAGAGCCGGTGTATGAGGAGCGGGGTGGAGGTTTGTCACCACCGGCCATCTGATTGTAAGTATTGAGCTCTGCTCTCTGATTGTCGCGCCAATTAGGACGAAGCGGCAAGACGTCAATTATAATAAATGGTCTGCAAGCTGTACTATTGCTCTCAAGTACTTGGCTGGAGTGTAGAATGGATTTACAGGAAGGCTATTACCATTACCACCACTAAATCATACTCTCTATAGAGATCTGTTGAACTGATCAGAATAACATTTTCTGTCTTTTTCTGCTAGTTTACTAGATTAGAAGAATGTATCCTGTGGTTACAGAAGATAAGTCAGGTCCTGGAATCTGCTTTTCTTCTTTTTAGGTTTCAAAACCAATGAATAAAATAAAATGTGTCACTCCAAGTCTTTGCACCACTGGCTTAGCTGGCAATGCTGGAAAGAGGTGACCTTTTAAAAGATGAAGTTTAGATGTACCTATTCTGTTCTGCAATAAGCTCAACAAGTGAACAAGACTTTCATTCTTTTGGCATTTCCCAGAAAGAAGGATATATCATTTTGTAGTTTCTGTAGAAGAACACATGTAAATGGATACAGCTCCTGCTGTTTTTGCTAACGGTGCTCCTCACATAGATATAAATGTTCAGTCAGTCCTGGGAACAGACTGTGTATTACCTGGATTTGGCTCTTTGGGGGATTTAGACACACAAACTATTCACACCTCACTGGGTCAAAGCCAGAGGCTCAATGAGGCTTCTGTGCAACTGAGCATGAATGAAGCCCTGCAGGGGAAAACAGCTGCCGCTCTATCTCCTGCTCTGCTTGTGGTTGGGGTTAAGATGACTGATTCCAATAACCTTTTAAGAGTTTTTATTTTATTTCTCCCATCTGTTCCTGGAGATTTCTGCCACAGATATATGTGCCCTCTAGGCCTGCAGGAATGTTACTTTGTTCCCTGAAACCTGGTATTTGCATATTTATTTCTGAATTGCTTTGTAATACTGTAGAATATATTGGGGTTTTTTTTATCGTTTTTTCAGTTCCTGTACTTATTAAAGGATACATGCTGTAATATCATATAAAACAATGAACAGTGGGATGTGCTGGGGACACCTTGTTCTTTGGCAGGTATTACGCTTTGCTGTCTCTGGCCCAACAGCATTCTGGCAGAGTATGCCGTGTATTGGCACCAGCAGCACCTATGTGCACAGTATTGTTCTATCCACTGATTTATGTCCTGGGTCTAGATTGGTCTCTTTGTCTAGAGATGGATCAGTATCCAGAAGGGAGGATGAACCTCTGACATGTAATTGTAACTACACCCATTATGGATTTTAATCATGTGTGCTTGTTCATTCAGCCGAGTAAATTTTTTTTTTTTTTTTTTAGTTCTTATTGCATCCCAGAGCCGTATTGTGATTGATTCAAGATTCATTGTTTCTTTCAGTTAATGAGCGACTTTGATGGCAACTGACCTAAATAATTCACATTCTTTTTTTCATTTGGCAAACATAATCTCTAATTGGTATAAATAAATGTTCTGATTCCTAGGGACATAGGAAAGCGAGTGGAAGTCAGGCGAAAAGTAGAGCCCTGCATCGGGATGTCCAATTACATCAGCACTTTGGAGCATGTACAAGCCAGGCTAACCTTGTCCTACAATCGCAGAGGGGACCTCGCCATTTATCTCACCAGTCCCACAGGCACGCGCTCCTGTCTGCTGGCACCTAGGTAACCGCATTGTCAAGGCAAGATGTTTCATGGTTTGCCAGAATCACGTATAAAATATAACTTTTATTAGATATGCATTAAAAGTAAAAAATTTATTAAAACGTGTTCTACACATATGAAATAGGCACTTCACAACAGATCTAGGGCACCAGAATCACCATCCTGGGCATGCTGGGGGTAGTGAGTAATCCCTGTGGGGATGAGTGCACCTTATCTGCACTGTGAGTTTTTATCATGATGGCTGTCTTGCCAAACACTGTCAGTATATATGATTCATGCACTTGCCAGTTTTTGTGATTGTACTTGCTGTATGAGACTTTTTTTCATCTTCCAGGATTGGATGCTCCTCTAGTACTCGGCAGACATAGCTAGTATATGCATGGTTGCCGCAGAATATCGTAGAGGTTATGCATTTTACCGTATTTGCATCTGGCTTGTGACTTCATAGGATACTGGTATCCAACCTGAACCCCAAAGGACTGTCTCTGAGGGTCATTGCTATCCCTATTGGTCATACATACATTTTCTGACATATAAGACTGCAGCCATAAAAGTGTACTCCTGATTGTGTGTGGTTTGTCTGTGTTTTGGGGTTATCCTGACATGTCGCTCCAAGTGCTTATCGGAGGCCGGGCCAGGGTGAACACCCGACGCACACACAGAGTATACACACTATATATCCCCACTTGTCTCCTAACCACTTCTATATTTTTTTTCATTTATTTAAACACAACAACTCTATACAATCTCTGAACAGCAACCATTTTGTTTTGTGAAGGTCACCTGATGATCCCAGGGACATATCTGGGTGAAACGCGTAGAGACTTGGATTGAGACAGAGATACTTATTTATTGCAAATTTTTCTGAAGTCTGGTTTCATCTTTATTTGGGCTAATCTATCCCTAAGTATACCAGTCTATCAGAGGGTCAACACCCTAGATATGTTGTGAAGTGCGTATTTCATATGTGTAGAACACGTTTTAATACATTTTTTACTTTTAATGCATATCTAATAAAAGTTAGCTTTTATACATTAATCTGGGAAATTAAATATAATTAACACTTAATTAGACCGTGGTTATTGCACGCCCATACGAGGTGGTGCATCTGTGATTTCAAGATGTTTCTTGGGGCTATTATATGGCAATGTTTTTTTCATTTATCTTTTGTGTACTGTTGGTATGTGATCCACACTAAGTGATAATTTAGTTTCATTACATATCTGTACATATTGATGATTTTTATAAAGCCATTTAAATGGTTACTGTAATTCTGCTCTGCAGCAGGATAGCCTTTCAAAACTTACGCAGATACATAGTCTGCTCCTAAAGCGAGTGGTGTAAAGAACTGATGGAAGTTCTGTGTATTATACTGCAAGCCTGTGGTGCTTCAGGCAGTTCCGTAAGCTGCTCACTTTAGAAGCGCACTGTGTACCCTGAAAGAGTATCCTGCCGAGAGAGCTGGGTGATAGTCACCATTTAACCCTTAACAAGCGGCCACGTCCTCTCCTTAGCAGATCAATAATTTACATGCAGCTATGTTCTAGTTTAGCTGATTAACCCTTTACAAGCAGTTATGCCCTTCTCCAAGGGCATTGACAGATTTTGAGCTCTGATAAAATTAAATATAACCTTTAAGACTATGTTCCTACTACGTACTAATAACGACAGTTCTTTAGTGAACTGCCATTGTTTAACACTAAACCAAGGCCGTTTGTGTAAATCAAGGGCTGGAATTGGTGTTCATGAACATAAATTGTTGTATAATCAGTACTTATTGTTTGCTCTTTTATTTTCATTTATTTTGTGTTTCTCTGAATTAAAGGGGTTGTCCAACAAAAATCTTTTTCTTTCAACTCAACTGGTGTCAGAAAGTTTAGATTTGTAATTTGTTTCTCAAAAAATCTCAAGTCTTCCAGTACTTATTAGCTACTATATGTCATGCAGGAAGTGTTTTATTTTCAGTCTGACACAGTGCTCTCTGCTGATATCTTTGGCTGACAGAAACTCTGTCTCGATTTTCTATGAATCACTATAGAAAACCTCTCCTGCACTGGACAGTTCCTGTCTCGGCCAGAGATGTCAGCATGACATACAGCAGCTAATAAGTACTGGAAGACTTAAGATTTTTTAGTAGAAGCAAATTACAAATCTATATAACTTTCTGACAACAATTGATATGAAATAGAAAGATTTTCGCTGGACAACCCCTTTAAGTCCCATTAGTTAGTCTGTTTCGCTAAGATAGTGGTTGAGATGGTTGTTTATTGTTGTGTTCGTGATATTGCAGAATAGAGCCCACTATTAGCAGTCATAACCTTGTAGGCCATGAAATTATTTAAACCAACAAAATACAGCAATCGCTGAGCTCAGGGAGACCAGCGACAAAAAAATCTAATGGAGTGCTCACTGAAGAGTCTCCACTGATGCATTGCCCCCTATAAATTTAAATATGCAAAAGAAGGGTCTGTGGAGCCTCAGTTACAAGTCTCAATACATGGGAAATAGGCAGATATCCCTCCAGGGGAGGGAAGCCTATCTGGCTATTCCCGTGTTTTGAGACTCGAAACTGAGACTCCTCGGACCCTTCTTTTGCATGAAATTATTTAGATTAAGGTTCTCGGACACTTTCAGTACTTCATAGTTGTGTGTCTAGGCTAAAGGCTTCTTTTCATATCACTGCTTTAGGCCTCACGATTACTCTGGTGATGGTTTCAATGACTGGGCATTCATGACCACACATTCTTGGGATGAGGACCCTGCAGGAGAATGGGTGCTGGAGATTGAAAATGCAAGTGGCAACAATAACTACGGTAAGTTTTCTATTAAAAAGGTTAATTGCTCTGGAAAAATCACTACCTTTTTCTAATCTCTTGAGTAGATTGTGATTTTCTTTGGGTCAGGAAACTGATGTAAATTCACAGCAGGATCATTAATGTATATAACCTTTATTAATGTAGATCAAAATTACTATTGCGACCCTAATCCACCCTGTGAGCACACTCTCCCTAGCTGATTGTGAATACGTCCCTAAAAGTACAGCGCCGATCACCAGCCTGACCCTAACTCGCTCTTTTTGGCCCTACTTATATCTATTAATCCTGGTAACACATTGCTTTACCCCATATCTGTATGTATGTCAGTCTGGACGAGAAAGATAATCACACTTTATTGCCAATATTTGTAAATATCTGGATATTATATTTTACTACAGAAAGAGACTAATCATTTCTAACTCCAATGCATTTCACCCCATTTAGTAAGGGTTTATCAGGTATCTAATAGAGTATATCATAAAATAGCAGATATTCTCTTCTAGATAGTCATGATATACAACAGGCAGATAAATCCACTGTGGATCTGTGCGACAAGATACTCAGTTCCTAAAGAGAGAATACCTTTAAAGAATAGCACCACACTGTCAATGGTGAGGCATATGGACCCACATATCATGCCCCCACGCTAGTACAGATATTTTGCAACCGCACATACAATATCAAATTATGCATATAGAACCTCTGTCCCCCATACAATCGATTAATTCAAGTCTAAAAGAGCAACCTCCTTACCATACATATTGGCAAGTACTGCACGAAGTGTACTTATAGGAATTTATGCTATAAGTGTGAATCGGTGTGAATACTGTCACGACTAGACATTCAGATGATCATGCAGCAATATCCCTTATGCTCAATAGGTCAACAGCAGCACTTGTATGATGATCTGTCCAGTATATAAATACCATCCTTTCCAACCTGCACCAACAGTTGGCAATCAATGATATTTCAAAATTAACATAAAACTCTAGTTAAGAAAGTGATGAAATGGTAATTAGCTGTCCAGTGATGATTTTGGACACTAAGCCCACATGGCTGGACAGAGTGGTTTATAAGCACTGGCCTGTGATGTTCCTCAAAGGGAAAATCCTGTTTTACCTGTACTAAATGAGGAATCAAGTTGGCAGCATGAACCCCCATTGTATAGATTACGCAACAAAGTATAGGCGGAACCTAAGAATCTTTAACACTTACCCGCGAATGTATGATAAAATGTAGACTGCTGAAGGTGCTTTCACACGTTTGCCATTGATCTTTCACATCACATATCCCACATAATTTCAAGCTTTAAAAAAAAACGCACACATTTGATTCACGATGTCTGTTTTCTTGTAAAAGGTTTATGCAACCCTTTTGTTTTATCTGAGAGTGATGAAACTTTTCCAGCACTCATGGAACAAATTTCTTTGAATGTTTTTGCTGAACAAAAAATAAAACGTATTAGTGTTTCAATTCCTTGACTATCTTAGGGCAGGGACTGCTGCTTGAAAACATGTTTCCAAAAAAAGCTGACATCCCTTTGGTAAGTACATGGCAGGTTGTCAGCGCTTTACAGTGGTGATTACATGCACGCACCAGAGATAAACTGTCAGCTTTAGCCATTTGCATAGAATGAAATTTTCTAAGGCTGAAGATCTTAAACTGTTGATGTGCAGATGATAGATTTCTAGGAATATGAAAAATGAGGATGATGGTTCAGACATGAATCTTTCCAGATGTCACTTACAGATGTATCTGCATAACCTTTATTCAAAGAGCATTTCAAGCTAAGATGTATCTCAACACGTTCGGTCTCTATCCCCATATTAAACAGCATTAGTGTAGAATACAGATCAAGGGGACAATAGCTTAAAGGGAGCAGATAACAGGGTTGTATATAATGTGACTGTACAGTACTGAGTTACAATAATTATACATGATTTGTCCTCTTGTACCTTTCTCTTCTGGAGTTCCCTTCTCTATTAAAGCTGCCATTCTTCAAACCTCAGATCAGAAACTTGCCTTTCCCAAAAGTAATGTAAGCGAGCCTAAAAATCGGCAGCTAGTATTCCAACGTTACCTCCACCTGACATGTCTACAATTTGTTACTCCTTTCCTAGACCTCTTGTTTTTCATACAGTGTAGTCTTGTGTAGGAAGGATTTCTGTTTAAATTAGTATTCTCACCTTAACAAAGGTGTACTTGTAGGGCTCATAAAGTAAAATATTTTTGCAAATACATTGATTTAGCAGACTTGCCTCCTCCTGATATGCTTTTTCCCTCCTGTTGTTCACAGCTTGTTGTCTAGGTCACAGACCACTACCCTGCTCTGAAAACAGTGGTCTGGCAGATTGTGTGTGTGTGTGTGTGTGTGTGTGTGTGTGTGTGTGTGTATGTGTGTAATATATATATATATATATATATACATACAGTAGCTGTATATATAACTTGACAAGACCTACAAGTATAACTATATTAGTTGAGATGAGAATACCCCTTTAGGGTGCGTTCACACCTACAGGATCTGCAGCAGATCTGCAGCAGATTTGATGCTGTAGAATAGATTTCAAAACAATCGCGCTCCTGGTAAAACACTAAAAAACTAGAAGAATTTTTTAGTGTGCGTACTGCTGCGAGCTTAGCTAGTGGTATCTGCTTCCACTAAAAAATATAATTAATATAAGAAAAAATGCCGTGCCGCGCTTAGTACTAGTATAAAAAACAGCAATAAAAAACAGCAATAAAAAGCACCACTGTTAGTATATAGTGCGAGCAGTGTAGGGTATTGAAACCAAGACACTCACCATTGGTGCTTGTTGATGTCGGCTTGGATTTGTAGTCCTCCCCGTATATAGACCTGTGTGGCTTCCCTTGTGTGACTTCCTTTATGTGACTTCCTTGTGTGAGTTCTTAGTCACTGATTCCTTTTTAGTTGTTGTTCCTAAAACGTTCTTTACACCGGAATATAATCCAGATAGGGCGTGCGCCCCGGCCGGTGGCGCGTTCAACCCCAGTTGCAGGAATCCCGGATGGGAATCCTTCTGTGACGTCACAGATTGTACGGATAGCTACAGGAGGCAAGATTCTTCCTCGACGCGTTTCAAAGGATACGTCCTTCTTTTTTAAGAGCTCTTGAGAAAGAAGGACGTATCCTTTGAAACGCGTCGAGGAAGAATCTTGCCTCCTGTAGCGATCCGTACAATCTGTGACGTCACAGAAGGATTCCCATCCGGGATTCCTGCAACTGGGGTTGAACGCGCCACCGGCCGGGGCGCACGCCCTATCTGGATTATATTCCGGTGTAAAGAACGTTTTAGGAACAACAACTAAAAAGGAATCAGTGACTAAGAACTCACACAAGGAAGTCACATAAAGGAAGTCACACAAGGGAAGCCACACAGGTCTATATACGGGGAGGACTACAAATCCAAGCCGACATCAACAAGCACCAATGGTGAGTGTCTTGGTTTCAATACCCTACACTGCTCGCACTATATACTAACAGTGGTGCTTTTTATTGCTGTTTTTTATTGCTGTTTTTTATACTAGATTTGATGCTGTGTTCAGTTATTTAAATGAAATCTGCTGCAGAAAATCAGCTGCAGATCCTGTAGGTGTGAACGCACCATTAATGTGTTCTTACTGTTTCACTGTTCTGTACCTGTACCTCTGTAAAATGCAACTTACCAATGTTGATGTCTATATATAAATAATTGTTATATAAATGTAAAGTACTTGTAGGTGATTCTTGCCTGCTGTTTATTTTTCTTACATCTTCTTGCTTAGTTGCTTTATAGCTCAGCTCCTTCAGGGCAGAGCCATGGTCTGTGACTGTAGTTCAGTTGCATTGCATTCAGGGGGTATGAGATAGTCAGAGACACACCTTACATAGTAACGTGGTAACATAGTAAATAAGGTTGAAAGAAGACAAGAGTCCATCAGGCTCAACCTAGAGAAACCCTACTGTGTTAATCCAGGGGAAGGCAAAAACCCTTATGAGGCAGATGACCATTGCCACATCACAGGGAGAAAATGCCTTCCCGACTCCAATGCCAATCAGACTAATCCTTGTATCAACGTATCACCAGAAATCTAATTCCCATTACTTGTAATATTAAATTTTTCAAGAAAAGCTTTCAGGCTTCCCTTGATTTTATTTAATGAATCGGGCATGACAACATCATGTGGCAGAGAGTTCCACAGTCTTACCGCTCGTACAGTAAAGAACCCGCGTCGATGCTGATGGTGAAATCTTTTTTCCTCTAGACGTAGAGGATTGCCCCCTTGTCATGGTTACAGACCCAGGAGTAAAGAGACCACTACAAAGATCTCTGTACTGTCCATTCATATATTTGTACATTGTAATCAGATCGCCCCTAAGACGTCTTTTTTTCTAGCATAAATAACCCCAAGCTTGATAACCTATCCTGGTACTGTAACCCACCCATTCCCTTAATGACCTTTGTTGCCCTCTACTGCACCTGCTCCAGTCCAGCTGTGTCCTTCTTATATACTGGTGCCCAAAACTGTACACAGTATTCCATATGTGGTCTGACTAGTGATTTATAAAGAGGCAAAACTATGTTCTCATCTTTAGCATCTATGCCTCTTTTGATACATCCCATTATTGTATTAGCCTTGGCAGCTGCTGCCTGGCACTGATCGGTCTTATCATTGGTTCAGACTCCTGCCAAGTCCCTCCACCTGCAGCTCTGCCTCCTCAGATTGGCTGTAGCATATAAGCAGAAGCCCACCGCAGGCTTAAATAGTAGTCAGTGCAGGTAGAGCTGACATCTGTTAGAATTAATAGTACAGCCTACCAAACCAGCAGAGAGAAAAGATGAACATCAGGTAATTGCTGCATGTATATTGAGGTAAATGAGCAGTAAATGAGCCTTGGTAAGGGGGAGCCTGGGGGGTCGCTTTTTCTTCACTGGTTCCTGGTTGCCTTGAATTGTTCTGTTATAAATTTGCATGTTCCATATTGAATGCAGCCATATTGGGTGGTCCTCTTGATTAAATAGCTTACTTTAGTGTAAAGATGTGCTGTGTGTTTTAGTGTGAAGGTGTGTTCGTTCTGAATATACTTGAGTGTATTTTTATGCTCCTGTGCTTATGCCTGCATAAGCTCCTCAGCATAATTTATCCTGGCATTTGGTAATGCAGTTAATTTACCTTATCAGCTCTCTGTGCTGCATCTCAGTGACGTGGGCCTGTCTGTCTCTGTGTGCAGTGTTTGTGCATTCATGGTGCGTGGGCAAGATAAGAAAAAATTGCTTACTTATTTACTACATTTTGTCAGCCGTGTGATGGATTGAAACCACTCGATTTGACTTGTTACATTAGGCAACCCAGCACGTGGAACCAAGTGTAGAGAAGACAGAGCGTGAGGAGGGGGATCGGCAAGTTGTTATCGCACCGACGCAGATGGGTCACCCTGTACATAGCTTCAGTTAGCTACTTAATATTCACATGCAGAGTCCTGTCTTCTCACCAAACACTTCCCTACACCTGAATAAAGGATTGTTAGTGACAGGAGCTGTGGTTCTGCCTCAGCACAAGACAGACATGCCAGTGTGCTGCGAGCTGTCATCCTGGCTCTCCATGAAATATAGTCTAGTTTACTGCTTACTCTGTGACTCATCACTGCCCTGCTAGAGACTGGAGCTGCCAATCACGCTGCCCACAACACATATCACTGGTCACTGGCCGTTCTTGTTTGGTAACAAGCAAAATAGTATTTCTGCCAATTGTCTCTTTCTTCAGCTTTACAGATTTGCCACTGCTGTCATCTTGGGATAAAATTTAACTTTTCAAAAATAGTCACCTCCTTTAAATAAAAAAAAAAAATCTAAGAATACAGCCATTGAACTTTTTTCTGTTTTAAATGTTAAACAATTTTGTTCAATCTTTTTTATATAATTTATACTTTATACTACATCAAGGCTTCACTTCTTGGATAAAATGGTGATGTCACGACCGGACTCCCAGAGCTGTGCGGGCTGTGGCTGCTGGAGAGGATGATGGCAGAAGGACACTGAGGGACACAGGGCACTGGAGGGACACTGAGCATCCCTCTGCCATCAACCTCTCCAGCAGCCACAGCCCGTACAGCTCTGGAAGTCGGGTCGTGATATCACCATTTTATCCAGGAAGTGAAACCTTGATGCAGTAGTAAGTGCAGGGAAAAAAGCACTTTGTGCATTTCCCGTAATAAGTGTATATTGGGGATTTGTATAACTTTTGGGGGGCAATACAATACTTTAATAAAAGTTTTCACCGGACTTCTCCTTTTAAGGATCTGAGCATCTTTTTCAAGGAGACTCATAGCATTTCCAAAATACCATGGGGGAGATTTATCAAAGGGTGTAAATTTTAGACTGGTGCAAACTGCCCACAGCAACCAATCACAGCTCAGCTTCCAGCTCTGGTGAAAAGAAAGAGGAGCTTTGATTGGTTGCTGTGGGAAGTTTGCACCAGTCTAAATTTTACACCCTTCGATAAATCTCCCCTCATGTGTTGTATAATGCACCTAATATTGCTCTGACTAGTATCTCACAAAGGTGGACCAGTAAGGGCAGTCAGTGAATCGGACCAGTAATCTGTTCATGGGTACCCAAGTTACAGTTACATTGGATGTACGTGGGGAGCAAAAGCTAGCGTGTTTGGTCCTATACCACAGAAGTGCTAATGTATGTGCAAATTGCTTAGAAAGTTAATGATAAAAAGGTGTAGACATATGTAGAGCATCACAGCTGTGTAGACACATAGGTACACAGTGTTAGACAGCTGAGTTTAATTTATGTTGCATAGTTAGGTTACGGTAACTGTTATGAAGGCTGGAAATCTGGGTGACACCTAAAAGAGCACACTTACTGCTTCTATGGAGGCAGAAATATGTGTGAATTTTTTTTTGGTTTTTTGACACCTATCTAGAAGTGAATATATCGTATAAGCAGTAATATATACTCTGCTTGAGATTATTAATAATAATAATAATAATAATAATATAATAATAATATTATTTGTGTGTGTGTGCTATGGGTTTATTCTGCACTTAAATGTCTCAAGGCACTTCTATTATACTGACCATAATGGGGTGTAATGTATCCTGTAACCTTTGTTACGCAAACAACTAAACTTGCGTCAGCAATGATATTATTGAAATCTTATTATGGCCAGTCACAGCTAGAAGTCGTTGCTTTACATGGATAATCCGATACTGCAATAAAGAGGTGCACTATTCACAGTACTTAGTTACTGACTGTAAGGTAAATCCCGGATTTCACAGGTCAATGCTTATATGTCAGACACATTTTATATAATTAAAGGCCATGAAAACAAGAACTTGTTTGTAATGGATATCGATTGAGCAGCTTTTGTTCCATATTATGAGATGAATATATGATCTGTCATGTTTCTGGTGACCCAAATATAATTTTGTGAACTATAATAGTGGGTTTTTATTTTCTTTAGGAACATTGACGCAGTTTGTTCTGGTGTTGTATGGCACAGCCTCTGATCCTCCAAACTTTTCCAACCAAATTGAAGGGGGTGGTTGCAGAACTGTTGCATCTGGCCAGTCTTGTGTTGGTAAGTATTCTTGATTTTGTGACTGGGGAATCTGTGTAGGATGATGTGATCTAGCTAAACCTTGAACGTGTTCTATATTTGTATACTGTTCAAAGTGGAGATGAAGTTTTTGGCAACTTTTGTCTGGAGTGTAATTTTTCTACATAAGAAAATTCCTAATCTAGATTAGCAGAATTCTTTAACCATTTTGCTTTTGTGTACCAGAGTGGCAATCCATTTAACTTTCCAATAGAATGGCCAACACAGAGATCAGGAGCAGTTAGAGGTATTTCCACCTGAGAAATGTATCGCCTACCCACTGAACTTAAGGCCCTTTTACACAGGCCAATTATCATTGAGCGTTCCTAGTAATGCCCATTTACCCGATAATGGGACCAGCGATCAGCTGACGAATGAGCAAGCGTTCACTCGCCAGCTGATTGAAACTTTTGTGCAGTCAAAAACAATACATTTGAATGCCCGCACAAACAATACAGTGATCATTTGTGTGGCCGGCTTCAAGATTAATCATGCTTCATAAAGGCACTGCAAACAAGTAAAGGGGTATTGTCACCCCATGCAGGATAGGATATAACTATCTGATTGTTAGAGGGCCAACCGCTGGGGCTTCCCACAATCTTGAGAACTGGAACCCCAGTCCCCTGTTACCATGGAATGGCAGATCGTATATGCACACTGCCACTACAGTTATTCTCTAGAGTAGCTGGCTGAAACAGCTGAACACTGTACTCCTCTACTAAATGAAGACAGGGGTCCTCGTTCTCATGATTGTGGTTGGGCCCCAGCTATCAAATAGTTATCCTCTAATCTTTAAGGTTAGGAAATACCCCTTTAATGGGTACTGTGTCAGTTTAGTTTTGCAAAGATTTAAACCATTTTGGAACTCCTGTAGCAATTTGTCCATATTTGCGGACTGTGCACAGAACAAGTGACTGCCCTCTAAGTTTTAGGCTCTTTTCACACCACAACTTTGTTGTGTTGGGAGACTCCCTAACATATGTTTTATGAAGAGAGCCTTTGGCTTTTGCTAACAGCATCCCACCTGGGGTCTACATTGATGTGCCATTTACAAAAAAAAAAGTTAGGATTTTTCCATTGCCTTATTACTATTGCATATTGCAGAATGGGGTGAAGGAGAACTCGTCCTTCCACATTATGTTGAGACATTGCTAGTTAAATCAATATTCCAGAGAATGCACCTTATTCATTTTAATGTATTTTTTTTCTTGTTAATGGCTTCTAGCAAAAGATTATTAGTCACAGTGTGCCTCTGTGACATCACCAGTTCTGGAGAAGGATTACTAATTCTTGCTTTATGCTAACCTCGTACTTGGCAGTACTGCCTACAGTATTCACTGCACTGATCAGTGTATTCTTCATTTGTAGCAGGTGCAATTTGTGAGGTTAAAGGGGTAGTGCGGCGCTAAACAATTATTCACAAAATAACACACATTACAAAGTTATACAACTTTGTAATGTATGTTATTTATGTGAATGGCCCCCTTCCCTGTGTTTCCTCCCTCCCACGCCAGACCCGGAAGTGTGATGCACTATACTCACCTGATTCGTGTCGACCCCCATCCGCCATCTTGGGACAATGATGTCTTCTTCAGGCGGGCGGCCGAACCTCTCCATCCGTCGCTCGTGCTGGCCCCCCACTGCCGCGTCATCAGCTGCTCAGCCGCGATTGGTTGAGCACAGTTATGCTTTGCCAATCGCGGCCGAGCACAGTTATGACACGGCGTGGGGGGGGGGGTGTTACGAGGGACTGATGGAACGGTTCGGCCGCCCGCCCGCCCGAAGGTGACATCATTGTCTCAAGATGGCGGATGGGGGTCCACACGAATTAGGTGAGTATAGTGCACCACATTTCCGGGTCTAGCGTGGCTGGGGGGGAAACACAGGGAAGAGGGCCATTCACATACATAACATACATTACAAAGTTGTATAACTTTGTAATGTGTGTTATTTTGTGAATAATTGTTTAGCGCCGCACTACCCCTTTAAATTACCTAGTTATTGCCCTGCCTAATGATCAATATTAGGATACAGTCTGTTAGTAGATGGGTACTAGATGAGCAAGGGGTTAAGCGCTGTAAAGGTGGGACTTTGCAGCTCTGACATTTGGTGATTAAAGCTTCTCTGTGTATACTTAACCAGGAGTGTATAATTTGCAGCAAATGTCACTGGGTTGTCCAAAACCAAACCGTGTGTGTGTTCTAGAACATTTCATAGAAATTATTCCTTTAACCTATCCTCTTGCAAAGTCTATTACACATCGGCATGAAAGCATATTATAGGCATGTCTCCAGAGAGAATCCATGATAGATTACTTGGAGTTGAAGAGTCTTCCCAGGAGCGGTGAGGGCCCCTCTTCTGCCTGCTAATGAGATGCTCCAGTCTCATTACGAGTAAATGAGGACTCCATTCCCTCTGATTAAACAGTTTTCTGAGGACTGGGTCAGGTACAGAGACTATACACCACATGTTAGTATACAGATTAATGTTGTCTTTGGCAAGGATTTCCTTGTTTATGTGTTTCTTAGAGTCTCCATGAGGCCTGATTTCACTTACTAGCTCCTAAGAACCCACCGTAACTTTCCTCATTGCATTCTCCCAGTGACTGATGGTAAAAATCAGTCTTCCACTCTCAAGTGGACTGCATTAAATCTTTTGCTTAGTGCCGCAGTGGAGATATCCAGAATGCTTTTAAGCATTGATAGCAGATGGCCTGCATATCAAATAGTTGTAAGTCCTGTTAACTTTATATCATTCCGCTCAACTTTATTGTTTAATTTTGTATAACGCATGTTGCTGATGTGCTTTTTTTCCAGTTTTTTTGTCTCTTACCTTCCTGAGTTACACTGATATAAGTTAACATACTTAACAGAAAATCTCTTCCAAATCGCTTGACCAAAACATTTGTATGACTTGCTATCATGCAACTTTATTACAGCTGCCATTTGGCTGTGGCAGAAAAAAGGCCTAATACGCAACTTGAATAAAGGTCAATGCTGGGTTGCTTGTGCGGGTACATTTTGTGTGGTTTGACATTGTGATGTTCACGTCACATGACTAAAGTCGCTGTGTAGCTGTAGGCTTAGACATATAGATGTAGCCATCCCAAATTCTTTCATTTTTCATTTTACTTAACAACATATGTGTTGACTATATAAGTGAACCATTTTATAGCATATCATCCATTTCACTTAAAAAAAATAAAAAATAAAAATTACTGTTTAACAGTTTAAAATATGCAAGGCAAAGCAGGCTTGTTCTAAGAGGTAAGACAAATGATTAAGGGGATTCTGGGATTTTAGTATAAATGTCCTGTCCTTAGAATCAGCCATCCATATATGATCGGTGAGGGTCCGATTCCCAGAATCCCCACGCATCAGATTGCAGAGGCTGTGGTGCTTATATAAGCTTTGTGGGTGTTTTTACTGTTTACTAGCATAGTGACACAAATATCATAGTGGCTGTACCTGTTATAGGACTAAGCTATGTGTAGTACTAGGCCGACCCACTACAAATTGTACAGAGCAGTGCCTAGTAAGTAATGAAAAAGTTACAGTGCTCACTCATCAAGTCACTTCAATCAGATGATCTGTGAGGGTAAAAAGTCAGACCCACCATCTGAAGTAGATTGGCCATCAATATAAAATGCATGACTCGGGTTAAAAGGGTTTTGTACATGACTGTAAGTTTGACTGGCACCTGTCTTACTGGTAGCAGCAGAATATTATTTACAGCTGTAGCCTTGCTTTTTTTCCAGAGTCATATGCAGGTTTGCATTATGGATGGATTTAATCCTTTTTATGGTTTTGTGCGTTACAAGACTTAATTTCCCAGGCACAGTGCAATGTCCAGCCTTCTGTTTTACATTTATTGGTCTTCTGCTCCTTTGCTTCCACCATCTCTGGCAACATTTGGAGGAGGAGGAACATTTGGAGCAGCCACATATGACTAATGTGCATAGGGGCAAAGTCATGTTCAGCTGCCAGTACTTACTATGTCAAATTGTGCTGAAGATTTCATAGAAGACTGGACATATGGCATTCATACATAATGCAGTCTCCAGTAGAAGCTAGATGTTATTACTGGCAGTATAATATAAAAAAATGGAGGGATGTATTAGAACAATATATACACTTGTGCGCAGCTTTCATAGTTTACCTTTGACCCTTACTAAATTTACAAATTCCTTAACATCTTTGAGGATTAGGAAAATTGTGCTTTTTGTAATAAAAGTATATTTTGCCATTGATCATTTACAGTGAAGGGATTATGATGTCACATTTTGATGTTTTGTTTTGTCTTTTTGTGCAGTTTGTGAAGAAGGCTTCTACCTGCATCAGAAGACCTGCGTGAAGTCTTGTCCGCCTGGTTTCACTTCCAGCGTCCAAAGTATCCAATACACACTGGAGAACAGCATAGAGCCACTGCTGGCCAATGTTTGTGTAGCATGCCACCCTTCCTGTGCCACCTGCAAGGGTACTAGTGTAAACGACTGTCTTACGTGCCCTGCACACTCACACTACAATGAGCTGGACTTCTCCTGTTCACACCAGGTTCAGATCAGCAGAGAGTCTCCACCATTGAAAGAGCTGGTTGAAGAAGCTGCTGCCGTAACCTCAAACTTGCCAATAATTGTGGCCAGCCTGAGCTGTTTCATGATTGTTGTAGTTTTTGTTTCAGTCTTTTTGTTCCTTCAAGTGCGCTCTGGGGTTATCCTGGGCAAAAAGAAACTATACATGTTGGACAGTGGGGTCATCTCCTATAAAGGGATCCCATCAGACATGTGGCAGGAAGGATTCTCAGAATCTGAAGCAGAGGAGTTTGATCCTCGCAATGAGAGAACTGCTTTTATAAAGCAACAGAGTGCCCTTTGATGACCGCCCTGACATCAGCCCAAATGTCATCCCATGATACAGACTCATTTAGGTTTCCTTTCATCACTGGACCAGTCTGGGTAGATACCGAGGTAAACCTGATGGTGGTGGTGATTATTCCATCCAGTGCTGGGGCTAAAGCCCAGGAAACATTGAAAGTTTTATTTTTTCACATTGTCATTTTTGTTTTTGCCCATTCCTTATGTCTTCATCCCCTTGCTGATTTGTCTCTGTGTGGGTTTGGGGTTTTCTTGTTTTAGTTTTTTTTTTTTTTTTTTTAATTGCTTTTACTTTAAATGTACAGTGCCTATGAAGTATCCATACCAGTTTCTGTGTGTAATATAGAACTGCTTGCCTGCTCAGCTTTGAAGCAGATACCATGAACCCTTTCAGTGCCAGAATGAGGACAAAATGCATCAAGAATGTGGTGGCGGAGGTTAGGATTTTTCCTGGCAAGTAAGTACAAGGCAAGAGGTATTTTGGAAGCTTACAAAATGGATAGCCTTGCTGACAGGAAACTCCTTGTAGGCTGTAAACCATTTTACAACAATTCAGTGAAAGCCAGTACATCAAAGTCTCAGTTGTGGATTGGTAATCTATGAAGAGAAGCAAGGTCATGTCTCATACACTAATAAGATCGTCTGCCTAGGCTTGGCAGGGGGATATCCCAGCCATCCTGCTGTGGAATGTTAATGTGCTTCAGAGCCTAGCTGGCATTGCTGTAGTCTGTACAATACATATACTTTAGGGGAGCACACGTTTTAGAGAATAGCTTTTTCAGAAACTTTATTTTTATCATTGAAATCAAAAATCCTTGTCCAATACGTTAGGCTCAGAGCAAGGCCTGCTGTGCAGTTCAGTACTGTGCACCATGGGAGGTATATGGGATGCTGTGCTTGTTTCTCAGCTCTTCACATTCACAGGGGTTATGGGTAGACTTCCTGCAGTTCACGGAGGATTTGTTATTACCGCCAATGCACTACTGATTTTAATTGCCGACTGAGGGAGGAACCACACAGCACAGTTATGTAGATATGTGTATATGCTCTGGTATATAGATTATTTTCCAAAACTTTTTAGGACTGGCAAAAGGAATATACTTGCTGCTGCTGCTTGCATTGTTCACCAAATTTCTTCTCCATTGTGAGAAATGCTGCTATATCTATCGCGGAGGTGCAGAATACCAGGATCCTTTTTTTTTTTTTAACTGGATCCTGGTTAGAAATACCAATGTCTGTCATGTCCTTACTACCATCCATTGTGGGTACTATATCTATATCATGTTTTCTTGTTGCTGTAGGATCATAATATAATGGCCTAAGAGGGAGGTGAACAATGTTTGTCTGAATCTTTCAATCTTCTTTTTCCCGTAGAGATGTAATTTGACCTTTTAATCTCCTATTCTCCATGGCTACACATTCCAGATAGTTTAACATTTATGCCTTGTGAATATAATGTGCTTAATAAGGGCTGTACTAATCCGTTAACTTCATGATGAACAGAGTTTCTATTTAGACTTGTAAATTTCTTTGGCCTCTAGTTTTTAGTTCAGCAATATGCAGAAATCCTTACAGCATTAAACTAGTGAAAATACTGATCACCTAACAAAATCTATATGGACTCATATTTGATCTGTGCTATACTAAAAAAAAAACAACATACAGTAACAACGCCATCACTAGAGATGAGCTAACTTACAGTAAGTTCATGTTTGCATGAACCAGACAGTGACCCTCATGTCAGGTTAATAACATTCATAAAAGAAGCGATTCAATAACTGCATTTATAATATGGTAATCATCATACATAAAAACGGGGGGGGGGGGGGGGGGGGGGCGCTGAGGTCCAAAGCGCTTGACATTACAGGGCTGATTGCCGCTCTGGGTGTCCCAATGACAACACTTAGGAGCATTTACCAGATTAAAATCAATATACACATTTATCTTGCACATTGATGTGGGTGGCGATTTGGGGTTATATATTGTCTCTCTGACTATGCTGACTACAAGCACATGGGGACCACTACTGCAGGGTAAAGACTTACAATGTCTGGATTACATAATGCAGCCAGTGATCAAACTTGACACACTTCTCACATATAGTAATGGGCTTTTCATGTCATTTCTGATCATTCTCACAATGTAGTTTCTAACTAGATTCATTTCTATGTGTTAGAAATCTATGAATTACACTGACATTTAAAAAGCCCTTCAAGTTTAGTCTGACCTGTACGTACGTATCCTGCTACATGGGGAAGTGGAACCACCCTGCCTGTAAGAATCCTCATTTTCTGTGCTATAATTGTGAAAGGAATATTACACTTTCATCAAATAAATATTAATTTCATAATGTAAAGTTATACGATGCTCCAATATACTGCAATATTTACTTGCAGTCATTCAATAAGGACTTCCTTCTAATACAATGAGAATCTGATTGAAATACAGGGGATTGGCATGTTCCCAAAATAGACTTGTAACATTTGGAAATAACCCATAATGAAAATCCCTATTGAACAAAAGCAAGAAGAGTTCTTAAAAGCTGTATAGTATATTAAACAAATTTGTGTAACTTTTCATTATACAAAGGATAACCTTTAGCTGCTAAAAGCGAATACTCTCTTAATATTGAGTTGTATGATCAGGTGTTGAGATGACTAAGCTATGCTAAGGGAGCAAAGTGACAAAATGTGCCAGCATCAATGACTTTGAACTTTGCTCTTGAGAAGTGAATACAAGCACTTTGATCATCCAGGTTAATAATTTTCATGTGGTAGAACAGATTGTACTAAGCATATGAAGCTCTGTACAGTGGGGTGGCATCTTACCCATGAGATGTATTGGATAGGCAAAAACAATGTGTGCAGCTAGCATGACGTATTTACTGTCCTTCAGGTTATTTTCTGGTTTGAGTAATAAACAGCAGTGACTCAGCTAGACGTCATACATACACAAGGCTTCAGACATGTATACAGACACAACCAATGCTTTCAGTGGTTACTCTTTGAAAAAGATGGCCTATATATTCTCTGTTGCTGTTCACACTAGCATCATGGCCTCTCCTCATGCTGTATCTATGACCAGTATGATGGATCTGTTTTCATTAAGAGCTCGATGAATCCTGACAGATCCGATTGACTCATTATAGGGTTTGCCAAGTTTCTGTCCTTGTTCTGGTGTTTTACTGCACCATGAATAGTGCTGACCATAGGAACCCAAATGAAACAACACCTGCAGTATGCTACATCTGCATGTGTAAACCATATAGATTTCTAGTTTCCTAAAGAATAGAAAATCTCCCCCAGGTATACTATTCATTCTCATAAGAAAATAACATCTATTCAAGCTTTATGGTTTGTTTTTTCTTTTATATTGTTGGTGGCAGAAATACAACACTGCTTTCACTGTCCACGTTCTCCCAGGTCCATTCTTGCTAGACAGGAAACACCTGGCGCATATTCTCCTCCAGAATAGGAACTGAAATATCCTGTTATAATGGCAGAAAACAATTTGAAATTCCCAACATTTATTAGCCTTTCCTGCAGAGCACATAAACTGTAACCTTAGTAGCATATATTATGGCAGGGAACAATTCTAGCCATAGGAGAAGCTGTTCTGTTCACAATTCATTTTAATCCTTTTCTAGTAATGTTTAGTTTTGTCTTTTTATAACACATCAGTCGATCAACCTTGTAAATATTTATCCCACTTAAGATATTGGGGTGGGTTTTTTGTTGCAGTTGTATTTCTTTTTTTGTCCCACTTTTTAGTTGAGAATATAAACCACAGTTTGTGAAAACCCCACCTGTACACACAACAGATTTCCTATAAGTGAGTCCTGAGAGCACATCACATGCAGTATGTTTTGCAGCTTACTTGACAAAATCTTGCTATACTCAAAGATGTCAGCCAAAACACAGGCCAAGCATGCTTGTCTATGTGGAGATGGGGTTAATGGCTATCTTTTGTGTGACCAGCTTATGCAAGGCCGCTTCTGTCATAAGGCGAAGTGAGCACTTTGCCTCAGGCAGCAGATTCTCAGGTCCCTAAGGGGGCAGCAACTGGGCCCAGTCATTTTATTGAAGTCAGTCTCAAATGACTAAAATGACTGGGCTGACCAACTCACAAAATGTTCCTTTAGGTGCGCTGGGTGTGTGCAGCGTGACTGCCACTTCCCTATCTACAGTATGAGCTCTTTTTTTTCTGTTAAACCCACCTGTGCACTTGGAATAATCAAGTTCAGGACCTGTGCGTGCAGTGAAAGCGCCACACACAGGTCCTGAATCATGGTTGGAAGCAGGGGAGCTGTCTTTGCTGGGCCGGCTGGTTAAAGCAACTACGGATAAATGCCTGGACAGAAGCTGCTGTGAGCAGATAAGCAAGAAGGGGAAGAGTCGCCATTTAAATTTTCACCTCAGACAGAATAGCTAGAATCGACCCTGAGGTTATGGCCCACTGCACACAGCAAAGTGCAGGAGGATATACAGCTGCTTGTAGAGTCCTGCAGGTGCTGTGGGTTAAGTCCCCCCCCATCCCCTGTTTTTTCTTTCTTATGTAGGCTCTTTTGACCTGTTTTTCTGCGTATAGGAGGTATGCATCTAAAATAGGAACTCTCCCCCATGCACCTAGCACATGCCAAGAGTGCCTCAGTATACTTTTTTGCACTGTATAGGAAAGCCTAATCTACTATGTTTGCCTATGAGGAGAGGCTCAGTAGAAACAAATATTGTGCTGTGTAGGTTTTTTTAATGGAAGCCTATGGGTGGTGTAACCTTCTGTATGGATATCTTTACAGTGGGATATGTTGCAATCTTTATGATTTTGGAGTTTTTGTCTTTAGTTGCTTTTGGCCTGAGCAAGATACCTTGGTGACACAAACCTATAAAAGAATCTTCTGGGTAAAAGATCCTTTTGCTGTTTTTAAGCCACGGTAGCCATATAATGTCTGATGATTTTACACACTCAACAGCGAGTCTAGCAACAGGCTGCATGCGGGAAATTAGCGAGTAGTTATTAACTGCAAGGGGAATAATTATTCTTGAAGTGTCTGCTGGTTATGTCAGTCGTCACTACAGTGGTGACATTACAGGAGTGGTGCAGTGCAGCAGAGGAAGAAAAATCTACCAGTCTGTCACTGAAGGGGTTACGCTGAAACCAAATGAAACTGAATCGTGAGCCGGTGCTGAAGACACAAACATTGTTTAATCTGCATATTTTGTAAGCGCTATTTGAAAATGGCAAGTTGTGTTCTTTTCTAAAGCATCTCATTTGTCCTCACTGTTTTGGTGTGTTTTTGTTTTTCAGCATGCTGTTTGACATGTAGTTTAGTTTAGGGGTTTGTTTTGTATTTTTTTTTTCCCACATCTTCATCCTGTCAGAAAAGCACCGATTTTTAAAGAATCGTAAATTACTCGCGTGCCTTCTTCCCATTTCTGTTTTTAAGATTTTATTAGAAATCTCGCTGCTTGTCTGAAAATTTCAGCACAAACCTGTCAGTGGTGTGAGGACAGCATCACCACAAAATGCCGCTAAATGAGCAATAAAATGGTGTCCTCTGCGGTGACAGCTGAGTGCTGAGGGCATGCCTTGTTTAAGGATACCCTAAGAATGTCATTTTACATGTGTTGTATAGGGACTTACCGATCAAGGTCTGGAGACATCCTTCAAAGTATTTTTCTAGAGTAATTTGACACAATTTGCAGGGCAAAACCGCCTTTTGTTCTGAAATGGAGTCAGTTACACAGAAGTTCAGCAGAAATGCTGCCACCTAAGACTATATTTATACAATGCTCTCCTACAAAATAGAAGAATTTCCGGTTTCTATATGGATTGTAAACCTCTGCTTAGAAATTGGAATCACTTGTATGTGCTAATGGACAATTTACAGTGTGGAGAGAAAAATCAAATGGAAAACTATTTTTGTATATTTTTTGTGCACAGTAAATTTTCTTGTAATTTAAACAATAAGAATTGCTTCTGACAATTTTTTATTTAATGGATGTTGATATAATGTTGACTAGAAAGATTTAAAGTTATTAAATATTCAAAAACTATGCAACTTGATAGAAGTGTCTGTGTATTATTTATCATCTGTACACGCTGTACATTAAAGGCCTGGCATTTTGTCTTGTCCATATTGTCCTTTTTGCCCACAAACTAATGTTAGGACATGCTCACACATGGATTTACTCTGAACTTGTTGCAGATTTTCCCAATTTACTTTAAAAGGGAGATCAAAATCCACAGCAAATCTGCATCGGCTTCACACCTTTGCCTTTAAAAAAAAAAGTGTATGTATTGTCAGTAGAACTGGACCATTTTTGTTTAACTTTTGCACCATTTTTAATACAAACTTTAAAGACAAGAGTATCAAGACACATCTATTAATTATTCAGATGTTTCATGTTTCAGGGTGTATATAATCCAGCAATGCACCCACCAATGCAGTTTGTGGAATCTCCCTCCCTCCCCATGTCAAGCAGCTCTATGCAGGCCTTACATCACCATGCACAGCGCCAAGCATCAGAACAGTTTTAAAGCAGAGCTTCTCAATTCCAGTCCTCAGGCCTCACCAACAGGTCATGTTTTCAGGATTTCCTAGAATTTCACAGGTGATATAATTATACTCAGGTCTTATCACAGGCGTCTTTGTATGGGATATTCTCAAAACATGACCTGTTGGTGAGGCCTGAGGACTGGAATTGAGAAGCTTTGGTGTAAACGGAACCTGTCACCCGGGAGAGTGGGGCCAAACCCACCCTACCCATTAATAGAGCGCCTGATACTTACCCCCTCCTGCCAGTCCTGTTCCCCTGCTGCACCTCTTTGCTCTTTTTATGCTAATGAGCGGAGAGGAGTCCAATGTCCTTAGGAAATTACTGCACTGTGATTTCCTATGAAGAGTTTTTAATGTGCATGGGGCTGCTTCATTGTTGTTAGCCCTGCACATGTTAGTGTCCCAGGAGCTGGGCATTATGACAGGCGGACTTGATCATTAACCCCTTAAATGCTGTGATCTTTAGTGATTGTGACATTTAAGGGAGCTAGTGACAGGATAATTACTGCAGGGGTCCCGATCACTTTCCTTAACCGGTAGGGTTATACTCCTTACCTCTGTCCCTTTGCCTCAGGCAGACTTTATGAGAAGAATGCTGATCCGAAGTCTATGGGAAACTAGCTGATAATACTAATCAATCTAACGATTGCATGTAGTAATCCCTTTTGGAGGATTTAAAATGTGTAAATAAAAGTATTTAAAAACATGGCAAATTTATCCCCCTTTCCTATTTTACAAATAAAAATATGTAAAAAAAACAAAAAAACATTCAATATCAAAATGTTTGTAATTGTCTGGTCTATATTGTTTGTGCATGGTGAACAGCGTAAACGAAAAGTGAAGAAAAAGACATTTTTTAAAATCCAATCCAAAAAAAAACTTCAGTTCATGGCATAAAAAACAAGCCCCCAACCAGCCATGTAGGTGAAAAATTTAAGTGTTATGACTCTTAGGAGAGGAGGAACACTGCTTTATTGAGACCTTCAGCTATTAAGGGGTTAAAAGGGTTGTCCCGACAACAGGAAAGATATTTGCTATTCTTGCTCCCTAGAACTTCCTGCTATCTCTGAAGGTATGGGGGCCATATTGCAATCGCTACAAGCAAAGCAAGCAAAACCATACCTGCAGGCAGCTTCCAGTGTCCAATATAGTTTGGCTATTGGACATTGCTTGTAGGTGTGGTTGCATATGGTGATCAGGGTATGGTACCCCATCCCTGGGTCAGGTCAAAGAGTTAGTAAACCTGTTTCATGCAATAAGGATCCTTTTTAACCTAACCTTTATCCCTGATGGTCACTGCACGGTTTTCGTTCTGAAGTGAGATCAGAAGAACATTTAAGGGGGCAGAATTGCTAAAATTCGAGCCTTAGGTATATTTAATCAAGAAATTATGGCATATTTTATAGATTGTACTAAATGTACCACCTGCTGAAGCCACACCCATTATTTGTGAATATCCCTTCGTGTGAGCAGCACACACTGCCAAGTCAGTTTTTTTGTTAGTTTTTTTTTTTTTTTTGATAGAAACAGAATATAATCAAAGTTTTGGAAAGGCCGTAACCTGACCAAAATGATCACCAGATTTTCAATTGTATTTAGAAGAGGGCACTGTACACAGGACGCTATCCACTTAGTCTGCCCACTATTCCTTGCTCTCTAAATCTGTCAGATGTGTCAACATAGTATTAGTGTAAGGTTGTACATACTTATGCAACCACATTATTTTAATTTACTGTTTGTAAACCCTAAAAGATTCCAATTTAAATTAAATCGTACAAATTATAGGTGACATTAAAGATAGAAAAAGTCCTGAAATATTTCTTGGTCTGATATTTTATTTTACCACTTTTTTTTTTTTTTTTAACAGGGTTGTTTCTACTTTTTCTAGGCACTGTATGCACACAGTAATAAAGTTCTAGGAATAGTAACCATGTATTAAACCAATATCAATCTAATAAATATATACATTGTAAAAGATGCATATAGCATTTAGATACATTTTTTATTTTTTTATTTTAAGTGCAGTGCAGGTGCGGCCAGCAAATGTCAGCATGAGCTCCGTGGCATTAGCAACACTGTGATCCTTCACCTGACCCTCCGTGCTGGGACTTGTCTCAATAACTGGAAAACCACAGGTTCCACATGACCGCTGTTAACATTAACACATACTAAGCACATGATTAATGTATGCTGGCTATTGGGGTGTGACTTATCACACATGCATTACTGAGAACCACCAGTTCAATCCCAATGACCTGGGTATCTGGACCTTTTTATGCATTGGGATAAGCTAAAGAAAAACAAAAACAAATGTCTTTTCATATGTCGGATGATCATTTTAAGTTTAAGTTATACATGTTGCACAGACAGGTAAAAGGCTACTATGTGTTCTATTGTAGTTGTATCCACTAGAATACAACCTGTGATTTATTCCTTATATGCTTCCTGTTAGATGAAATTGTAATGTGTTTACAAAGCTGGAGTTCTGTGGTTCCATTAACCCTTAGGGGACACAGCCAGTTTTCATTTTTGTGATTTAGTTTTTTCCTCGTGTATATAAGGCCATAACAGTTGCATTTTTCCACCTAGAGACCCAGATGAGCCCTTATTTTTGCGCCACTAATTGTACTTTGCAATGGCAGACTTTTTTTTTTCTGGTTTCACAGCATATTTTAGGCAAAAATTACATGTGTGGTGAAATTTGGGGGGGGGAGGGAGGGGGGGGGTTGTTTTTAACGCTGTTTGCCCTAGGGTAAAACTGACTTGTTATACATGTTCCTCAAGTTGTTACGATTACAACAGTATGTAACATGCTTATAACTCTTTTATCCTTTGGTCTATGGGGCTGTGTGAGGTGTCATTTTTTGCGCCATGATGTGTTCTTTCTATCTGTACCTTGATTACACATATGCGTCTTTTTGATCGCTTTTTATTAAAATTTTTCCAGATTTCATGCAACCAAAAATGCACAATTTTGCACTTTCAAGTTTTTTTTTAATGCTTACGCCGTTTACCATGCGAGATCGAGAATGTGATGATTTAATAGTTCAGGCAATTAAGCACGCGGCTATACCAAATATGTTTATTTTTATTTATAAAATGGGGAAAGGGAGATTATTCTGACTTTTCTTAGGGGAGGGTATTTCTAGTATTCTAGTATTACTAAACTGATCTCTCATATAGATATACAGTATAGATCCAGTGAGATCTGTGCTCTATTGCTTTTGACTGCTGCAGCCAAAAGCAATAGTGCCGAGCCGGGATCAGCGCAATTACGGCGCAGACCCCGGCCAGGTGAGGATGCGGGGATCAATTCTCCTCAAACGCGTCACGAAGGGGCGATCTGCCCACTAGACCACCAGGAAAGGTGGACATCATGTATTTAGATGCAGCTTTCAACTTTGACACCTGCATCTAAATACTTAATTACGAACTGGAGAGAATGGAACCGCTGCACATCCCAGCTATGGCTGATACTAATGCTGCTAGGCCTATATTAAAAATCAACACCAGAGTGTCTGTATATGAATTGATCAAGCCATATTGCCCCGTGTACCACCGCGCAGGTCCTCTGGTCCACACGGGTTCCTACGCTAACTCCACACCGTGTCGGTCAGCGACCGCCAACCCCGCAAAGCGTGCACGTGCAGGGGAGGGAGGCCATGGAACGGCCCTGCAACCCCAATGTCACAGGACCAGACCCAAAAAGCCCCACCAAAACCCAGCCAGCACCACCGGCAGGGAAGGCTGCCCCCAAACGACACAAGTATGGATATGGTATTACACTTACCACTGCTGCTCTCACAGAATGGGGAAGACATAGGGTCCAGACATGTGAGCACAGGCATATCCTGCTAATTTTGGTCATGTGGGTCTTATAAAGGAGTGCAAGCTGTTCAGAGAGGGGGAACTGTAAAACACAAACTGGAGAGAATGGAACCTCTGCACATCCCATCTATGGCTGATACTAATGCCGCTAGGCCTATATTAAAAATCAACCACATTAGAGTGTCTGTATATGAAATGATCAAGCCATATTGCCCCGTGTACCACCGCGCAGGTCCTCTGGTCCACACGGGTCCCTACGCTAACTCCACACCGTGTCGGTCAGCGACCGCCAACCCCGCAAAGCGTGCACGTGCAGGGGAGGGAGGCCCGTGTGGACCAGAGGACCTGCGCGGTGGTACACGGGGCAATATGGCTTGATCAATTCATATACAGACACTCTGGTGTTGATTTTTAATATAGGCCTAGCGGCATTAGTATCAGCCATAGATGGGATGTGCAGCGGTTCCATTCTCTCCAGTTCGTGTTTTACAGTTCTCCCTCTCTGAACAGCTAGCACTCCTTTATAAGACCCACATGACCAAAATTAGCAGGATATGCCTGTGCTCACATGTCTGGACCCTATGTCTTCCCCATTCTGTGAGAGCAGCAATGGTAAGTGTAATACCATATCCATACTTGTGTCGTTTGGGGGCAGCCTTCCCCGCCGGTGGTGCTGGCTGGGTTTTGGTGGGGCTTTTTGGGTCTGGTCCTGTGACATTGGGGTTGCAGGCCCGTTCCATGGTCTGCCTTCCCTGCACGTGCACGCTTTGCGGGGTTGGCGGTCGCTGACCGACACGGTGTGGAGTTAGTGTAGGGACCCGTGTGGACCAGAGGACCTGCGCGGTGGTACACGGGGCAATATGGCTTGATCAATTCATATACAGACACTCTGGTGTTGATTTTTAATATAGGCCTAGCGGCATTAGTATCAGCCATAGATGGGATGTGCAGCGGTTCCATTCTCTCCAGTTCACGTAAATACTTAATTAGCGGGCCCGGAGATTGGACAGTGCCTGCTAATAGCCGCGGTCCCGGTGTGCATATAGCACCCAGGATCGTGGCAGTTCAGAGCGGGGTCGCCGAGCGACCTCCCCCGAACTCCTCCAGCTAGGGGTTAACAGAGAAAACATGGCTTTGCTGCTCTTAAAGGAGAACTCCGGACAAAAACATTTTTTTTTATGTTATGTCATAAGAAAGGTTAGACAAATTCCTAATATACACTAATTGTGGGAAATGCACATATAGTGCTATTTCCCTCAATTTACTATACCTCCAAAGGGCGCAGTATGTGTAGAAATTACATGTAATGGCCATTCTTGTGCTTTTCTGCCCAAAATTCAGCTACCCCCCCCCCCCCCCCCCCCATAGTGCGATCATCCCCCAAGGCCACCCCATCCCATCAGAATTCCTGTCCTGTGTAGTGAACAGCCCGTCCTGACAGGAGCCCCCAGTCCTTGCACTAGCACCCCAATCACCCCTGGCTGCCCGATCGCATAAGTAGCACCCCCCTTCCCGAGCAGCGCTAGGCTATGGCAGTCCGTGTTGCCTCTTTTCTGCTACAGTAATTGATCAGGTTCGTCAGAAGAGGGGATGATTGCGCTATGAGTTTCTGTCACGGCAGGGGAGGGGGACAGGTAGCTGAATTTTGGCAGAAAAGCACAGGAATGGCCATTACATATAATTTCTACATATATTGCGCCCAATGCTGGATCCTGCAGGTATAGACTGTGGTGTTGTGACATCACGTTTTTTTTGTTTTGTTGAGAAATTGAAGATTGCCTGATCTAGTAAATTGAGGGAAATAGCACTCCAGAATGCACCTTAAAATATAGATATGAAACTAATGATCACCCGATGTGCCTTACGATTAGCTTCTGCCTGCCCTGCTGGCCCTAAATAATACATCTCCCCCTAGTTGGGTATAGGCAAAACTCTTTATCAGTCGAGGCTGGTGGGGTAGGGAGAAGCCACTGGGGACTGTCCCAGTGACTGATTTCGGGCAGCATGAAAGCAATCACAGTTTCCCTTTCAACACGACCTTTCTGGGGCACATTTATGTTATGGATTAAGTAGTGCTAACTAAGTTACAACATTACTTGGTATTGCCAACATTGATAGATTCCCTTAAAACATAGAAAAGAATAAAATGTTTGTGCAAAATGAATAGCAAAGATTTTCAACTTTTTTTACACCAAAAATCAATCTGCCATGTAAGACTTGATAAATTCCCCCCACATATTCTTAAGCTTGCGAGCTTCCCCCAATTTCCTCCATACTGTGTGATGGTCATCAGTATGGCCATACGATTTATTTAGTGTTTCATCAGATCAAAAAGTAAGATACTGGTCTTCATCTATGTTGGCTGCGTTATCCCATAAAGTTTTAAGGGTATGTTCACACACTTTAAAATAAAGGTAAAATAGGCCGTATTTTCAATACAATAATGCGCTCTATTAAAGTCAATATTCTCTACCTGTAACAGCACACAGCACTGTATTCTCTACCTGTAACACCACACAGCAGGCTGTATTCTCTACCTGTAACACCACACAGCACGCTGTGTTCTCTGCCTGTATCTCCACACAGCACACTGTATTCTCTACCTGTAACACCACACAGCACACCGTATTCTCTACCTGTAACAGCACACAGCACTGTATTCTCTACCTGTAACACCACACAGCACGCTGTATTCTCTACCTGTAACACAGCACGCTGTGTTCTCTGCCTGTATCTCCACACAGCACACTGTATTCTCTACCTGTAACACCACACAGCACACCGTATTCTCTACCTGTAACACCACACAGCAGGCTGTATTCTCTACCTGTAACACCACACAGCAGGCTGTATTCTCTACCTGTAACACCACACAGCACGCTGTATTCTCTACCTGTAACACCACACAGCACGCTGTATTCTCTACCTGTAACACCACACAGCACGCTGTATTCTCTACCTGGGACACCACACAGCACGCTGTATTCTCTACCTGGGACACCACACAGCACTCTGTATTCTCTACCTGTAACACCACACAGCACGCTGCATTCTCTACCTGTAACACCACACAGCAGCTGTATTCTTTACCTGTAACACCACAAAGCACGCTGTATTCTTTACCTGTAACACCACACAGCAGCTGTATTCTTTACCTGTAACACCACAAAGCACGCTGTATTCTTTACCTGTAACACCACACTGGATTCTCTACCTGTAACACCACACAGCACGCTGTATTTTCTACCTGTAACGCTGATATTGGAATAAAGTAAAGAACTTTTTGATTTTTTTCTTTTTCATTTCCACGCACATATTATGATCAAGCATCTTTTATCTTTGAAGTTGAGCCCCACTATAAGGCTCTCATCCTCTCTGCCGTTTAGCATCATTTACTTGTGTTACTGCATCATTTTTGTGAATACGCTGCCTTACTGCAGTGACACTCCAACATGTGTGAACACAGCCCTAATATCACTGCACAATCAGAGAAATCAGTGCAGCACCTGCTTCTGGCCTGTCAGAGATGGTGAATCACTCAGGGGATTGAGGGATCCAGCCAAGCCTCCTGTGACATCACGCCCTGCCCCCTGTCTGCATCATCAGCCTGATCTCAGCAAACACACACAATGTGAGACAGGCATGGAAGATTTGTCTCCTAAGGGACGATAGCAGAAGGAGCAGGAGACAATGGATTTGCACAGGGGCCATTTTTTTTTTCACTTCCTGGATTTCTATCAGCTACCAGTGTGGCAGAACCGTACAGGTACAGTAATATATTATATAGACACATATATTTAACTTTTAATGTATTTTTAATAGAAAACAAGTTTTTCTTATCCGGAGTTCCCCTTTAAACTGACAAATCTCAGGCAGGCAAGAACATAATAACGAAAGTATACTTACCTGTACCCGTGCCCTCGTATTTTTTTGCACTTAAGCTGTTTACTGTGCATGATCAGGAATGTGATCGTTAATAGTTTGGGAGAATGTGCAAGTGGTGATACCCAATATGTTTACTTATTTATTTGTATTCATAAAATAGGAAAAGGGAGGTGATTTAAAAAAAAGCAAGAATGGGAGGTATTTCAGTATGAATTTTGGGAGTCTATGTAGAACAGTTGGTATAAGGTGGCCTCCATCATAACTATATGGGAAGGTATGAAGGTCATGGAGCAAAAAGAATAAAAACGTGGTGTGAACGAGACCTTAATATGGTGCATTTTTACACCGTTTATTTTAAGTTTCCACTGTCAAGCTAATTGACTTTTTTTATTTAATTTAAAGAGGTACTCTGGCAAAAACTTTTTTCTTCTCAAACCAACTGGTGTCTGAAAGTTATATAGATTTGTAAATTACTTCTGTTTAAAAGTCTTCCATTACTTATCAGCTGCTGTACGTCCTGCAGGAAGTGCTGTGTTCTTTCCAGGCTGACAGTGCACAGTCTTTGCTGCCACCTTTTTCCATGACAGGAACTCTCCAGAGCAGTAGCAAATCCCCATAGAAAACCTCTTCTACTCTGGACAGTTTGTGTCATGAACAAGAGATGGCAGCAGAGAACACTGAGTCAGACTGGAGAGCATATACCACTTCCTGCAGGACATACAGCAGCTGATAAGTACAGTTTTTTTTTTTTTTTAAATAAAAGTTAAATACAAATCTTTATACACCAGTTGATTTGAAAGAAAAAAAAGTAGCAATTTAATTGTACTGAATTCACTACAAAAGTGAACTAAGATTAAGACTGTTGCACATCTTCCTGCTTTTTGGTGTTTTTCTGGCACTTTTTCTGCCATGTTCTCATTTTAGTGTAAAGTTTAGCTCTAATTTTATCCCCTGTGGGGCTTTTTCGGTACAAATCATGTGATTCTTCATCATGTGATTCCAGGATTTATGTTGAAGAACTGGGGAAAAAAAAAACACTAATTTCCATTTAGACATGACAATATTCCCCCCTATAGAAGCTTGTGGCAAAACACAAAAAAAAACACCATAGCAGAAAAATGCCCTATGGGTGTTGTGTTTCGATTTTCCCCACTGACTAATATCTGGTCTCTGCGTTTTTGGACCCCAAAAATGCCATATGACATATTTCTGAAAAACGCCTAGTCTATATGGAGTCTATCCATATAGTACATGAGAACATACTCTTCTCCTAGTTATTCACAGGATACGGGATAACAAGACCTAAAGAGAATTAATGGAGCACTCTCCCCACTGTTTATTTGAGGGGGATATGTTTCCCACATGGGACCCCAACCAATCGGCTTGATATCCCTATCCTGTGGATTTTGCATGGGGTGGGGGTGGGGGCTGCAGCTACCTAGCCCACACTTGCATGTATGGGGGTGGGGGCACAATACTCTGCCTTGCCCCTGATCCTGCCCACACACAAGAGCCACTGGGTTATGTATATATGATGTATATTTATGGTGGTGTCTATGTTGCTATGATTGGTGTGACCCTGGCACCCTTTTGCCAAGCCTTGTAGATGTAGGTATAAACCTTGTGATGCATGTTTTTTCTTCAAGATTTGAGTGTCCCTTTAATCCAGGGATACTCACATACATGCAGGAGTTCCACCAACCACCGCTCTATACTACTTTTGCACATTGTGCAGGTGATGGATCTGTGTAGCAGGCAGATGTCCAGCTTTATGACTCTGGAATAAGTGATGGACCCCCAACTCCAAGTTAAACCAAAGAACGCAAAATAAAGACACAACACATTGTAATCAGGTGTCAAAGGGGCCCAATTTTATTTAAAATTACATGACACTGAAAATAGCAGACCCCCGACTCACAAAGAGTCACCATCCAGCACTCAGGCGAGGAAAAACCCCCTGTGGGGGAAACCTCGAGGGAGCCATGGCTGGAGAGCTGCCCCTCCCCTGGGCTTAGAGGGTAATACCATACTATAAATATAATAAACTGGATGTGAGAGAGATGAGGCTGCAATATCTGTCACCTTATTGATGGCTAGGCGGCTGTATCTCTTCTCCTTCACAGATCCAGGTCCCCTGCTAGAACCTCCAAATTACATCAAGGGTAGGGGGCAGTAAAGTATACAAGCTCAAGGTCCTCTGGCGCATCCAAGATGGCACTGACCAGGGGAGCGGTGCATTGCTTCATGGAACCTTCTTTATGACATAAGCGCTTGTCATGACAGTACATGGTTGCCGTGGTTACTGCAGGTAAACACATGTGAAGCATTAACCCATTAATGACTGGCGATGTGCTTTACTGCAGAGGTCACTAAACAAACTTGTGACCAAGCAAACAGCTTATAGTTAGGCCGCACTAAGAACACTAAATAATATGGTTTGATGTGGCCCATAGCAACCAATCAAAGCTCAGATTTTGTTTCTCAAATTACTCTGGTAAAATAAAAGCTGAACTGTGATTGGTTGCCATGCACAATTTAGACAGTCTCATCTGCCCATAGCAACCAATCACAGCTCAGCTTTAATTTTATAAGAGCTTGTTGATATATGAAAGGTGAGCTGTGATTGGTTGCTATAGGCGAAGCCCGAATCAGATTGTGTTTTGTCTCTGGCAGGTTGATAAAGCTGCTCCATTGCTGTAAAATCTTATGATGATGATGACTGAAAACACAGGACATCAAGCTTCCCTATAATGCTTTGCAGTCAGCCCTTCCTCCATACCTCCCAACTTTTTGGAGGGACACTTGTGGTTCACAGACATTTCTATACACAGTTTAGACAACCACTGGTATACAGTTATATACGGCTGATTTGTTAACATGAATGAGACAGCTGACAATCTGATTTCGTTGTATGTGGAAAGGCCAGCCAAAGAGTATTACTACATTTCCCAGGCTGTCATAGGAAATCAGTGATCACCCGATTAGTTGATCAATGGAGAAACTGCACTGACTGTACAAAAGGGGTCGTCTAGTTGTTTAAGGGTACATTCACACCTACAGGATCCGCAGCAGATTTGATGCTGTGTTCAGTTATTTAAATGAAATCTGCTGCGGATCTGCTGCGGATCCGGTATGTGTGAACGTACCCTAAAAGTAAAATAGTCCACAGTATTAACCCCTTAACGACATCGGGCGTAAATTTACGCCCTGATGCCGGTAAGGGAGTTCAGAGCGGGGCCGCGCGGCGGCCCCGCTCTGAACCGCGCCGGTCCCGGGTGCCGCGTGTAGCCCGGGACCGTAGGTATTAGCGGGCACGGTCCGATCGCCGTGCCCGCTAATACAGTAATCGGATGCAGCTGTCAAAGTTGACAGCTGCATCCGATTACCGGACACAGCCTCATCCCTGGTGTCTAGTGGGGAGATCGCTCCTCCGGGATGTTATCCCGGAGGAGCGATCTCCGCAAATGAAGCCGGCCGGGGACCGCTCCAAGATGGCGCCGTCCCCGGCTCGGCACTCGTTTACTTCCGGCTGCAGCAGCCGGAAGTAAACGAGTGCCTATCTCATGGATCTCTGCAGCATATCTATGCTGCAGAGATCTCAATGAGAGATCAAAGCACTTATACTAGAAGTCCCCTAGGGGGGCTTCTAGTATATGTGTAAAAGTAAAAAAAAAAGTATTGTTAATAGTAAAAAGTCCCCTCCCCTAATAAAAGTCTGAATCACCCCCCTTTTCCCAGGTTATAAATAAAAGTAAATAAATAAATACATAAACAAACATGTTTGCTATCGCCGCGTGCGTAATCGCCCGAACTATTAATTAATTACATTCCTGATCTCGTACGGTAAACGGCGTCAGCGCAAAAAAATCCCAAAGTGCAAAATTGCGCATTTTTGGTCGCATCAAATCCAGAAAAATTGTAATAAAAAGCGATCAAAAAGTCGTATATGCGCAATCAAGGTACCGATAGAAAGATCAAATCATGGCGCAAAAAATGACACCTCGCACAGCCCAATAGACCAAAGGATAAAAGCGCTATAAGCCTGGGAATGGAGCGATTTTAAGTGTTGTATATTTGTTGACAATGGTTTAAATTTTTTACAGGCCATCAGATACAATATAAGTTATACATGTTACATATCGTTTTAATCGTAACGACTTGAGGAACATGTATAACAAGTCAGTTTTACCCCAGGGCGAATGGCGTAAAAACACATTTCCCCCAAATAAACAAAATGCGTTTTTTTTTTCAATTTCACCACACTTTGAATTTTTTTCTGGTTTCGCAGTGTACTTTATGGAAAAATTCAGCCTGTAATTGCAAAGTACAATTAGTGACGCAAAAAATAAGGGCTCATGTGGGTTTCTAGGTGGAAAAATGCAAGTGCTATGGCCTTTTATGCACAAGGAGGAAAAACCGAAAACGCAAAAATCGAAATTTGCTCTGTCCTTAAAGGGTTAAAGGGGTACTCCAGGAAAAATTATTTTAAATAAACTGGTGCCAGAAATTTGTACTTTACTTCTATCAAAAAAAATCTCCAGTCTTCCAGTACTTATTAGCTGCTGTATGTTCAGCAGGAAGTGGTTATTCTTTCCAGTCTGACACATTAATATCTGCTGCCAAAGTAAGTAAGTGTCCAAAGTAAGTTCCTGGCATGGACAAAGGTGGAAGCAGAGAGCAATGTGTCAGACTGGAAAAAATACACCACTTTCTGCAGGAAATACAGCAGCTAATAAGTACTGGAAGGCTTGAGGGTTTTTAGTAGAAATAAATTAAAAATCTATATAACTTTGTGACACCAGTTGATTTGAAAGATTTTTTTCTTAGCTTGACATCCCCTATCCTATGGATTTTAGGGGGAGCCCCACCTTGGGCTCACCATACCTTACACCAGATATAATAAGCACCAAACCTTTCACATTACTATAGTGACCTTGCACAGAGCTGTGTATGTGACCAGCGATGCTAGATCACTACTAGTAACTCTTCAGTCAGTCTATGCAGACACCATAACGTGCCACTTAAGTTTCTTGAAAGGAGAAGTCCCATGAAACTAACAAATCTCAAGTAGGCAGGGGGGTGCAGGGACATCCCTGTGCAGGACCCATCCCTGTGCCCCCGAAGCTCTTCCTTAATGTGCCCGCGCAGCCAATCACTGACTGGGGATGGACACTGCTGCAGCTATTGACTGGCTGAGCAGGCAATTCATCAGGCGAGTATATGACATTGAGCTGGGACCCTGACCTACTCAGAATCTGTTCAAAAAAGACTGAAAAACTTCCAGCAGCTGTGGGAGAGAGCGCGGTCCAGGGGCACGGGGACTGCTGAGTATAGTTTTTTTATTATCTTCCCACACTCCACCGCCTGACTCTGATAGAAAGAGTCTGACAGGGAGGCCCACCTCCTGCCAGGGGCCCACCAAGGGGTAGGGCCCACCGGGGGATTCCCCTTTTCCCCTGTAGGCCAGTCCGAACCTGACTATGCTTGTTATTTATGACCTGCCTGATTTTTTTTTTAATCTGCTCGTGTATTGTTTTATTTAAACGCAGAATCGTGGTTGTATTTAGCTTTTATTTTACTGTGTTTGAACCTAAATAAACAGAGTAACTGTAATACACTACTATGTAAAGGAAAACATAGTTTTATTGGATAAACTATACGAACAAAAGTAATGCCACTATAGATATGGACAAATTGTTGTAAAACAAAGTTAGCAGGAGGTCCCAAGTTGGGAGAATCAGTGACTATGGTGGTGACCTGTTATACCCTGCCTGGCAACTAAGTCCCCTAGGTGTGGGCATCCCCACTAGGGGACTGTATCCCTACACTGGGTGAGTAATGTCAGTGTAGTGTATTCTGTAGGTCACACCAAAAGAGATAGTATAGCTATCAGTGATAGGATGTCTAGTGTTGAATCTGAAGTACTATATTTTGACCAATATTCAGATGTTCAGTCAAATGTTCTATGATCCTTATGAGTGATCAAAGATTGCACCTCACGTCTTCCGATGCATTTCCTCCGCTCAGGTCAAGGGGCTAACCAGGGAGGTGGGGTGATGTAAATACGTAGGGTATGGTGCAAAACTGGCGAATGCCCAAATATTTGTAGTTGGAAGGATAGTCTTGGATAGTCCTCTATCAGGACTCCTCCCACCTTACATAGTTAAGAACCTAAGCTCCCAGCAATACATCTCGGTATCAACTCAGAATGTCATCCAGCACACTTTCCCAGCGCTACCCCACTACACCGATCTGCATAAGTGGGATGAAATAATGGGGATCTTTCACTGTCTGCATCACATCAAGCACACATGCAAAATAACCTACTAGCAAGTATATTTGCCACACATCTTGGGTCTAATCTCGCAAACCGTATGACTAATAGACCAGCCTCAGGACTATCCTAGACTATCCTGAGACCTACCAACTACAAATATTTGGGCTGTCTCCAGTTTTTGCACCATACCCTATGTATTTACATCACCCCACCTCCCTAATGACCCTGTTGACCTGAGCGGAGGAAACGCATTGGAAGACGTGGGATGCAATCGCTGATCACTTATAAGAATCATAGAATATTTGACTGAACATCTGAATATTGGTCAAAAGTACTACAGATTCAGCACTAGACATCCTATCACGGCTATACTATCTCTCTTTTTGTGTGACCTACAGAATACACCACAGTGAGGACGCCCACACCGAGGGGAGTTAGTTGCCAGGCAGGGTATATCAGGTCACTACCATAGTCACTGTTTGTCTCAACTTGGGACCTGCTGCTAACTTTGTTTTATAACAATTTGTCAACTTCTCTATTGGCATTATTTTTGTTTGTACAGTTTATCCAATAAAACTAAGTTTTCGTCTACTTAGTAGTGTATTAAAATTACTTTTTGTTTACGATTCCTTAACTGTAGACACACATACCATCTCTCTACCTACAGTGGGACACCACTAGCTTACATGTGTTTGAACCTGGCCTAAATATACATATGATCATGTGAACGCATTAAAATGGAACCTTCAGGCATCTTGGCCGATTACTTTCATTGTTCCTATGATGTCAAGCCAAGTAGGCCTTAATATATGGCGACAGGTACATCTCCAACTTTTGGTGCATTTAAACATTATAAATGAATCAATCTGTTTCTAAACATTTATTGGATAAAATTCTTGTTATATACAAAGTACTGTATATCTTCGAAAAAAACTTGCTAAAGTTATAGTTTGTTGACTTTAATCCAAGTGTATGAAAATGAATAACGTCAGCTGTATATCCGATTTGGAATTTTCTGTCCAGATCAATGAAAATTCCATGGAACAAAGTATTTGCCTTGATAGGATATCTTCAGTTCAGCCTTACTTTGGATGGATGTTAAGTAGGTAATCCTTCCAGTGCTACTTTTTTTTTTACATACTATGATAGATACAAAAAAACTTGCTGATCATTAAAGGACAACTCCCGCGGGACCCCCCCCCCAAAAAAAAACACAGACACACACAGACACCATACTCACCATCCCTCCGGTGACGATCGCCACTCCATTCGCCCGCCGTCCGCCTCACCGTCACCGCCGTCCGTTGTCCAGCGATGTCTCTGATTTCCGGGTCCTGGGGATGGAAAAGGCTGCCAGTGCGCTTGCGCACCGGCAGCCTTTTCATTGGCTGGAGCGCATCACATGGCATCCAGCAACCTCAGCCAATCAGGGCTGACTAAGCTGGAAGCCATGTGATGCGCTCCAGCCAATGAAAAGGCTGCTGGTGCGCATGTGCACCAGCAGCCTTTTCCGTCCCATTCACTCTCTATGAAGACGCCGAGGAGGAAGAAGACCCGGACCGCCCCCCGGCTCTGACGTCGTCGTCACCAGATGCCGCCCGGGAGAAGAGGACCGTGGCGATCGTAATAGGTAATGTATATATTCTTTAACTTCCGGGCGGGGGGGGTCGGGGGTCCGAAAGTGGGGGAAGGGGGCCAGACCGGGTATTTAACCACATTACAAAGTTATATAACTTTGTAATGTGTGTTAAATAAGCTAAAAAAAATTTTCGCGGGAGTTGTCCTTTAAGAACTCAGAAGCACATAGAATCTTGATACCTTTTGGTTTCCTTGTGAAAGGCTCTTTCTCTTCCTTACTCAAGAAGCCATAACAATGACAAGTGGTTCAACCTCTTATATTACAGAGCAAACCCTGACAATTAAGAATATAGTGGGAGAAACCACTGATTTCCATCCTGTCAGAAAAGTCCATTAATTAACATGAAATTACCTGACATGAGATCAGCTGCATCACTTTATAGTGTAAAAACTTTGTAAGAAAGGAGTCCTCAAAGTTCAATGTGACTTTGTTATAAGTTGTATTTTAAAAGTACGTACTAAAGTCTTACCTCCACAATGACACATTCTAAAGCATATTAGTGTCATTTTACATGTACTAGTTTTCAAAAAATGTGACTGATCAGGTGTCAATGTCAGAAAACTGCAGTTTTGCACTGTAAATGTGAATTGGTAATGGTGCGTTTACACAGACAGATTTATCTGACAGATCTTTGAAGCCAAAACCAGGAACAGACTATAAACAGGGATCAGGTCATAAAGGAAAGACTGGGATCTATCCTCTTTCCAAATCCATTCCTGACTTTGGCTTCCAAAATCTGTCAGATAAATCTTTGTGTAAACGGACCCTAATATACAAACTATTATTTGGTTGTACAATGCATTCGGAAAGTCTTCAGACCATTTTACCTTTCATATTTTTTTACATTGAAGCCTTGTGCTAAAATAAAAAAAATGGGTCCTCCCCCCATCATTCTACACTGAATACCCCGTAATGACAAAGTAAGGCGATGTTCACACAATGTATGTTTAGCATAAATCACGGCCGTTGTTGCAACAACAGCCATTAATTATACTAAACATACTTTGTATTTGAATTAATTCCATCCGGCTGCACAAAAAAAATGTCAGTTTTCTGCGTCTGCTATTCATTGAATAGCGGCCACACAGACATGTTAGTTCACACAATGGAGAGTGTGGTTCCGGCCTCATGCTCCATTGTGTGCAGTGCTGAATCGGGATGCGGGTGCACACATGTGCACCCTCATCCGAATACACCAGAAATTAAGATCATCCGACCGATACTGCAGTACCGGCCAGGATGATTTTCAGTAACCTGGGTCACAGAACGGCTGGTGTTTTACGCAATGTAAACATGGCCTAAAACAGAATGTTGCCAATCTTTGCTAATTGATTGAAAAGGAAAAACTTAAATCTTGTATTGATGATAGTATTCAGACAATACTGAGTACTTAGTTGAAGCCCCTTTGATGGCAATTACAGCCTCCAGTCTTCTTGTGTATTATGTACTTGGAGTTTTTTTTTTTTTTTTATTATTATTTTTTTTTTAATGCGGTTTCTCTGTTCTCTGCAGATCCTCTCAAGCTCTGTCAGGTTGATTGTGGACTTTTAATTGATCCTTTTTTTAGGTCTTCAGAGATGTTAAATCGGGTTGAAATTGGGTTCTGTCTGGGGCACCCAAGGACATTCACAGAGTGGGCCCTAATCTAATCCTGCATTTTCTTGTCTGTGTGCTAATACACAGGGCGATTCAGAGGAGCAAATGAGTGCCGACCTGTCAGGTCAGCGCTCGCTGCCGGCACTATTACACGCAGTGGCAGCAAGCTGGTAAGAGTCGGGGGGGGGTCGCAGGGAGCTGCGAGGGGCTGCCCGGGTAATCGCTGGATCGTCCGGGCAGCCTATAGAGGATAACGGCGGTCTGCTGCTGCCGCTCCTGTTACACATAGCAGCATATTGCTGTTATCTAGGTCGTTGATCTTTCAACATGTTAAAGACAACGATCAGCCGACATTGTGAGAATCTAGTTTCTCACAATCAGAGAGTGGCCTTCAGTCAGCTTTTTTCGGTTGTTGTTGTTTTTTTTTTGTTTTTTTTCTCTCTCTGAAAAGATTATTTTTGGCTACTATGCCAGTATGCCCGGATTGGTGGAGTGCTGCAGTGACGATCAAGTGAAAGTCCCCATAGGTAAATTTCAAGGGTCATAGCAAAGGGTCTGAATACTTATATCCATGCAACATTTTAGTTTTTCCTTTTTGATAAATATGTAACTATTTCTAATATTCTGTTTTCTATGGCATAGCAGTGACCAGTGTTAGCAGCCTAATGTATGTATGTAATAGTCCCCTAGAGCAGTGCTTCTCAATTCCAGTCCTCAGGCCTCACCAACAGGTCATGTTTTGAGGATTTTCTTAGTATTTCACAGGTGATATAATTATATTCAGTTGCACAAGGTATTATCACAGGCGTCTTTGTATGGGATATCCTCAAAACATGACCTGTTGGTGAGGCCTGAGGACTGTAGTTGAGAAGCACTGGCCTAGGGGGACTTAAGTATAAAAAATTTTAAAAACATGCCTCTCCCCAATAAAAGTCTAAATCACCCCCTTCCCATTTTATAAATAAAACACATAAAAATAATAAAATTAATTAACATATTATGTTTCAGCGTGGGTAATTGTCCGATCTATTAAAGTAAAAATATTGTTCCCGCACGGTGAACGATGTGAACAAAAAGCGGTAAAAAGACACAAGGATTGTTGACTTTTCATTACATTTTATATATTAAAAAATTAATAAAAAGTGATCAATACAGCCGCTCTACACAAATATGGTACCAATAAAAACTAGAGATCATGTTGCAAAAACTGACACCCCATACAGCCCCGTAGGTGATAAATAAAATGCTATAAGAGTCAAAATAGGGCCATTTTAAAAGTTTTAGGGTGCGTTCACACGTACAGGATCTGGAGCAGATTTGAAGGCGCAGATTGGAATCTGCAGCAGATCCGATGGCCCAGGGTACTATTACACCAAAAGATTATCTGACAGATTTTTTTGAGCCAAAGCCAGGAATGGACTATAAACAGAGAACAGGTCATAAAGGAAAGACTGAGATTCCTCGTCTTTTCAAATCCACTCCTGGCTTTGGCTTACAAAAATCTGTCAGATAATCTGTTGGTGTAATAGTACCCTTACTTTGCATTGAATCTTCAACTTCAAATCTGCGCCATCAAATCTGCTGCAGATCCTGTTTCTAAAACATTAGAAAAGCTATATAAACTGCATATCGCTGTATTCAGACAGACCCTTAGAATAAAGATAAAATGTCAGTTTTACCATAAACTGCATTGTGTAAACATGGAAGCCCCCTAAAATATGCAGAATTGCCTTTTTTTAAATCCCAATTTCACCCCATAAATGATATTTTGGGGGGTTCCATCATACATGGTATGGTAGAATGAAATGCGCCATTACAAAGTACACCTGTTCCTGACCAAAAAGGTCAGGTGAGGATGAAAAAACGAAAATAAAAAAATGAAAATTGGCGCAGTCCTTAAGGCCATTTTAGGCCCGGTCCTATATGTTAGGCTCTGTTAATATATTGTCCTTGACGCAAAAAAGGTATGGAACCAGCTCCAGCAAGTGCGTTAAAAAAGTAGAGTTTTTATTTCATAAACATAGATTAAAAATACATGGATAGCCAAGAAACCCTTGCTGCACACAAGGGTGAGCTGACAGTCTTTGTATTTTTTTCTGTTAATATATGTTTTGTCATGAAGAGTAATGTAACTTACATGGTCATCCCACTAAATTTGTAAAAAATCTGCAAGACAAATCCATATCAAGTCAAGTAAAATAAAAAGTGTATTCCCTTTATGAATCTACTGATCCTTCCATGATCCAGTGACGACATGTTGACATATGTTCCAAGTACAGCCTATGATTGGCAGCTGTCTCAGGTTTACTGGTGGCCAGCAGGCGACCAGTGACACTTTGGTATGGGAGCATCAGGAAGCTGGTTGTTAGTATGCTACTTTTTTCCCACTATTATCTACAGCTACAGATTTTGCTGTTGATCCACAGGAAATATTTAGTAAATTCTGACTCCGCACACTTCATTTTGATCTCTTACATCTTCACTGAACTCTATGGGGAAAATCCACAACAAATCCATGTTCATTCCATGACACACCACAGGGCAAATTCCATGGGAAAAGATCTACAGCACGAGGATGAAATGTGGCTTTATATTAACCTATCATTTTCTGATCCTACAAGGAAAAGGATCTGGTAGTTACGTCATTGCCTTACACATGGGACATATAACACTGTATCAGGGCTGTAATGTCCTTGCCTCCATGTGGCAGTACATTATAGAGACTAGTGGGGGGGGTGGGCACCACAATAATGGTCTGATAAAGTGGAGTGCAGCCTACTACCCTATGTAATTATAATACATGCAAAGAAAAAGGGAGAGGGAAGGCATAGGGTAAAGAAGTAAGGCGCACACTTGAAATAACAAAATATAAATAAGCTTTATTAGTACCGGCTACACAAAAGGAAGCCTGACGAAGCCGCCCGGAGCGGCGATACGCGTGGGGTTATCATCTTTCCTGCCACATAGGGACTCCTTCACTCTCAGTTGGTATTATTTATTTTTCATATTGTTTTTTATCTTTTTTTGCCTATGTATTTATATATTTTTTGTAGTCCTCTCATGGCTTATTGAGCTTATCTATGTAGCAGGTAGCAACCTCCCACATCATAGGAGGATGCCGTTTTTTGGTTTTTAATGTTTTTAATCTCCTTTTGTGTAGCCGGTACTAATAAAGCTTATTTATATTTTGTTATTTCAAGTGTGCGCCTTACTTCTTTACCCTATGCCTTCCCTCTCCCTTTTTCTTTGCATGCAGTACATTATAGGTCCAATGAAAGGTTTTATTTTTTTATTTTATTGATGTGTAGAATATAAACAATTATGTAACTGAATCAGTATTAACACATTGTAAAATGAATTATCAAATCTACATTGTATTTGTATAAGAGACAGGATTTCTGTTCTAGTCCTGTATTGCCCCCTGGTGTCAACAGATTAGTATACAATGTAGAGGAGTAATCAGTGCTGTGGGTAAAAAATGTAAATATATTGTACCTAAATAAATGTGCTTTCTCTTTAGTCCTACACTAGAGATGAGGAAATTCACAGTAATAAGGAAGCAAAGCGCTTTGTTATCTCTGCAATCCGCTCAGCAGCCAGCTGCCTTATAACTTATTGCTGCTCCATGCTGCTCATCCCTGGGTGCTGGGAAGAGCTGGATCCATTCCCAGGAAATTGGAATACTGTAATTTGACTCATCTCTATCCTACACAAATTAAAGGGGTTAACCAGCGCTACAAAAACATGGCCACTTTTCCCCCTAGTCTCCAGTTCAGGTGCGGTTTGCAATTAAGCTCTATTTACAATGGAACTGAGTTTTAAAACCCCACCCAATCTGGAGATAACAGTAGGGGGAAAGTGGCCATGTTTTTGTAGCGCTGGATAATCCCTTTAAGCTTCCCTGACACAGATTCCCTGAAACTCTAACCAGCAGACACCAACAAATAACACATTTGCATAAGAGCTATACATCCTTAGCTCTCATCCACACAAATGTATTTTGGTCAGTGTTTATAAGCCAAAACCAGGAATGGCTCTGTTACAGTTTTTATCTGATCATGTTCCATTCCTTACTTTGGCTTACAATGAGAAAACAAATACAAAGGATATTCCCCATTGCACCATCTGCAGTGGGAATTCTGACTGTAAAGTTTTAAAGGCAAATAAGCTCACCTGCTGGTGTTGTTCAACCACTACAGGCACAACATTCCTCTTAAAGGGGTTATCCAGTGCTACAAAAACATGGCCAATTTGTTCCAGAGACAGCCCCACTCTTGTCTCCAGTTTGGGTGGGGTTTTGCAACTTAGTTCTATTGAAGTGAATAGAGCTTAATTGCAAACCACACCTGAACTGGAGACAAGAGTAGTGTTGTCTCTGAAAAAAAGTGGCCATGTTTTTGTAGCACTGGATAACCCCTTTAAAGATCTTAAAACTCCTCTATAGACAATCCACAACTAGCACATTTACCCTTAGTACACCACTGGTGCTGATTTCAACTGGCCAGCCAGAATAGGCCATGCATAGGTAATGTGCCTTAGCTTGAACTGCTCCCTAGGAAAAAAAAAATTACTTAACACTTATTTACCACTGCCAAGACCATCATATGACTAAAGCTATGTTCTTTCAACGATTTTCATTGACCATTAATTGATATTCCAAATAAGTAATTGATTGAGTATACTTTGGCGGCTGTCATTGGTACATGATTAAAGTTTAGGTTGAACGATTGGCCACTTTCAACACCCTTTTGGGTAAGGCTATTTTTAAAATTCCATTGAATATTGTTTAAAAGAAGGTCAAAAAAAGAAATCTGTGTGTGAACAACTTAACATAAGGGCTGCGAATAAATGTCCTGAACATAAATTTGACGACCGCTGGGAACAATGGCCGTTATTTCATACATTTTTTCCAGGGGCCCCCTGGGAGCCATTCACACATGAGATCATGGGTAAGCCTGTTCTGGGTAACCACTAGCAGCATATTGCCTATTAATAGTAGTGTAGCTATTCCCCATTGATTGCATGGCCGCTATTGAATAAAGGGCTCACAACTGTTTACATTAGATGATCATGATTCATTATATTTAATACTCTGTTTTTTGGGCAGGATGTAATAGTTGTATATCATATTCTGGATCAGCTTGCCGTGATCACATCACAATCCCCCTGCTGGACCACCAATGAGAGCATTTAAATGCCACTTTCATGATCACTCCATGCTGGCTGCTAGTGATGGCCACCAGCTACTGACAGCAGCCAGGGGCTGTCTGGTATAGAAAAGGGTCACTCTATCACCTCCCCTCTGTACCCACTTACCACAGGGGTTAAAATCTATGGAGGGGGGGGGGGGAGAGATAGACCATTTATTACCAAATATTTGGTGGAAAGTGCACATTATTTTGTGCACCAAAAATCCTACCATTTCTGACTGAATTGTTTGGGGTTTTTTGCCCACATCTCAAATTGGTGCTTCCTGCTGCTTCTGCCCCAGATTGGGAGCCACTTCATTGCCCACTTATGAGCTGGGCTGCAGCACCTGGGCTGGCTGTAACCAGGGCAAATCCTAGCCTCTCTGCTGCCTGATGTTAAAGCTGTAACAGTGCTCAAGACCCCCATAAAATCATAAGCAAGAACGTTTTGAATGCAGAAAATATACAGCATATAATGGCAAAGTTGACTGTATACCTATTTAAATGTCATATAGTTTCCAAATAATACCACTGTACAAGGAACAAATAATATCACTATACACATTACTATTGTACTATTGTCTGAGCAAAACACATTACTGAGACCACCTCTATATAAAGACCAAACAGTACTGCCACATGATGATATCATATTACTAACACATAGTAATTGAATACTATCCCCATACTTTTATTGAATAAACTCAATGTACAAAAGCCAATATTCCTAGCATTAATACTATACAAAGGACAAATAATACTGCCACATCCTGACTACTGCCTAATGATGGAAAAACCACCAATACTGCTACTAAATAGACAATATTGTGATTATAGTGCAGTTGCATCCAGTCACTCACAGTTGACATCTTTCCTGATCAGTCATTCACTTTCCCTTTTCTTCTCCTTGTGGTCTTGGCCATCACGAAGACCCCTCCAGCCATGACTTATCCCTGCAGAATCTATAGAAGATACATCTTTGGCTCCAAACTTTTCCAGCATCTTACTCACTTCAATACAAACTCCCCACCCATATTGCCCCAAATGGGAATGGCAAGCTGCACACCAATGTCATTATGAAACCTGTGCCAAGCTGACATCCCTAGCAGCCCTGGATCACTGCTAAACCACCTTATCATTAAAAGTATATAAAAGAAAAAATGTGATCAGTGTTTAGGCCATCATTCTAGTCATTATCACAAGAAACAAGTACAAGATTTTGGAATTCAAGAGAAGCAGAAAAAAGGCGGAAGGGGGAGAGGAGTATGTATGCAGTACCATGCTTAAGAGGTCTAGAGAACAGATACCTGGAGTTCCTGAGATAGCAAGATGGTTGGACCTTGTTTAAAAACTACCATTACCAAACTCTTTAAACTTTAAAAACTATCATTACCAGATTTGTAGAACGATTATGTGTCTCAGCAGTAAGAGATGTCATTCTCTAAGTGAGGTCCATCTTGGCTAATGTCCACTCCTGAAATCTCGAGGTCAGCAAGTTATTTCCCATGGTGTGGAATGATTGGGCGGGCTGCAGAAAAAGTACCAGCATTACATTCGCTTTAAGATGCTGGTCCTTTTTCTTTAAACCACAGTCCAGTTCCCGCGTATAGTGCCGTTCTATTCCCGGGCACCAGCCAAGGCTGAAGCATGCTTAAAGCTTGTGTCTGAGGATGGTGTATTCGATAGAGGAAACAGAGCCTAGAAAAAGGGATAACATTGCGACCTAGGGAGAAGGAGGATATATCTGTTTGGCAAAAACTTCTTCCCTAAAGGGTTTAATAGCAGCACAACGTCACAAAATGTGGAGACATACATTTTGTGAAGAAGGTGTGGACATCTGCACCATCTTTAGTAGTTTAAAGCGACTCTGTAGCCACAATCTAAACCCCCCAAACCGCTTGTACCTTCGGATAGCTGCTTTTAATCCAAGATCTGTTCTGGGGTCCGTTCGGCAGGTGATGCAGTTATTGTCATAAAAACAACTTTTAAACTTGCCCCCTACGGCCGGTGCTTAGATTGTGTATGCATTAGGCTGGCACAACCTCTCCATCCCTCCTCCCCACTCTCTTCATTATTAGGAATGATCCAGGCAGATTGTCTCCTATTCATCACCTGTGTGAATACTGAACATGGGCTGGCTCGTTAAGGCACCTGTGCAATGTTCAGACAGGAGAAAATGTTCCAGTGGCATTCCTAATGATGAAGAGGGTGGGGAGGAGGGACAGAAGGGTGTGCCTGCCTAATGCATACACAATCTAAGGGGCTGCCAGTTTAAAAGTTGTTTTTTAGGACAATAACTGCATCCCCTGCCAAACGGACCACAGGACAGATCTTGAAATAAAAGCAGCTATCCAAAGGTACAAGTGGTTTGGGAGGTGGGTCAGATTGTGGGTACAGAGTCACTTTAAATCTCTCCTCTTGTGTCTGGCAAGCCACAGGCAATGTATAAGGTAAGACTGAAGTAATATTTTTTTCAGCACTGTTATTTTGTCAGCCAAGCATCAATCTCTCCTTCACGTTAAGGCACATAGGTAGCAGACAGCAGCAGGAACAAATAGAACTTGGAAAGCACAAGCTATGAATGAACAGCCTGCATAAGGATTTTGTCAAAGAATATAAAATTAGTTTTTAGAATTGATGGTTTTTTTTTTCTTTCAATGAGAACTATGCAATTTACAATTTTATCAGCAGGTGGCGATATGTTCCTTATTTAGCCCTCTGTGTTAGCTTTACAGATAATTATGGCTGCTTTAAATTTTAAGCTGTAGAATCCATAAATTCTATGGTAAAAATAATGAAACATCAGGTTTTACTCCTTTTACAATAGGGCATCTTGTCAATCAAAAAAATAAAAACCCTGTCAGAATAGAAACAAATGAATGTTTTTCCCTTGAGAAAAATCCTATTATGGAAGCTTGGGATGCAAATAGAATAAAATGCACAGGACAGAACTGAAAATCTGTCATGACATTGTAAGTAAGCTGCCATTGATGTGAATGCTCTTTTGCGTACAATGCTGGGTGAGATTTCCAGCAACAAAAACCCAGCAAATTGGTGGAGGTCTCAGATCACTGAAATAATACACTGTGCCTCCTCTTTATGACTTATACTGTGCTCACTTTTATATTATATATATTATGTTATATTGCATTGTGGCCCCATGTTATATTAGACAGTGTGTGCCCCCTTATTAACCTTTAATGCAATGATAAGATATAATGTACTTTGGCATCCGAGCAAGATTTCATACACACCTGTCTAGCTCCTGCTTTGTCCTCATGTTTTGGCATCTGGTCATTAGGATAGAGGCAGTATGATAGTCATGCTGCCTCCATCTCAGAAAGAGAGCGCCTAGTAGCGGTGCTGCAGGGGAGATTGGAGGCTCCTAACACACAGTGTCTGTCAGTAGCTTTATTCAATTGACAGAGGTGACGTGTGCACGTAGCACAGGATGCCAGTCACTCCATCCATGAATACAGCTGCCGATAGAAGTGCTGAGTATTAGGGGAGGCTAGCACACACCCCAGCCTTTCTACCTGCCTAATATGAGAGGCCTAACTACTGTACCTACTTATCTTATATAGGATGGATTACTTATCTATCTACCTAATACGGGAGGATCTACTTACCTAAATACTATACTAATAAATATTATAGAGAAAATACTTTTTTGAGTATTTTGAGTACTAGATAGAAATGTACTGTAATCCATATATACCATCAGCAGATCCTGTGTAGACTGACACCTACAATTATATGGTTATTATGGGAGTAATTTATCAAGACCTATATATGTATGCTGGTCTTACCTAAATCCCTGCCCCCATGCCCCATGTCGGGTTTATTGAGGGGCGAAAATCTAATGAATCTGAGACTGCCATGTCTAATGGTGCGTTTACACAGAGAGATTTATCTGACAGATTTTGGAAGCCAAAGCCAGGAATGGATTTGCAAAAAGGATAGATCTCAGTCCTTCCTTTATGACCTGTTCCCTGTTTATAGTCTGTTCCTGGCTTTGGCTTCAAAGATCTGTCAGATAAATCTCTCTGTGTAAACACACCATAAGGAATGTCTAAGAAATTACTACTTGGTAAACCAGGCACAGGGGGAGGCCACACCCCCTCCCCACCTTGCTGCACCCCCCCCCTGCCCACCCATCAGGTACCAACCAACTGGATGTGCCAACCCACTGCACATGCAAACCATGTATAGAAAGTTGGTCTAAGTTGTCTCTGTTTATATGTTTTGGAAGAGATACAAGAGTAGCAGAAAGAACACAGTAACAGCTGATTACCTCTATTGTTGGCGTTTAGTTAAAGAGAACCTGTCAGGTGCTTTATGCTGCCCAGACCACAGATAGCATGAAACAGACACGGCTTTCCTCACTACAATGAGCTAGTGTATGACAAAGCTTGCCAGGCATGACTGACAGTTCTGTACCTATTTACAGTATATATAAAATGAGCCCTTCCTCCTTTTGGCTTTCCCAGCAGGCTTCTACCTATTTGTGCATAGCTCCTTATGATGAGGGAGACTGTGTCTGCTTCATGCTGCCCGTTGGTTGAGCATAAAGCACCTTACAGGTTCCAGTTAAGTCATAGTAAATCTAGTAAGGCAATTTAAAGGGGTTGGCCACTCAGTACAGTATTAGTAAGTGTAGTCACTGTATATACTGACAGCAGCTCTCTGTGTACCTCATAGAGCTACTGTGCTTTGCAGCGAGTCTGTTCATAAGATGGCTGACATGGAGGAGCATGTGACCATGCCCCACCCCCAGTGTCCACCACTGAGCCTGTAAATGCCTATAGGGGACACTGGGCAGCGGGGTATGGTCACATGCTCCTGCATGTCAGCCATCTTATGAACAGACTCGCTGCAAAACAGGGCAGCACAGCCTGGAGGAGGGGAGACTGAGTTTAGCTCTATGAGGTACACGGGGAGCTGCTGTCAGTATATACAGTGAGTACAGTTACTAATACTGTACACTGCACTATTTTACTATAAAGTGGCCAACCTCTTTAACAAGACAAAAGCTTTAATACCGCATGGACATACTACTAGGCATCACTATATGGTAATATGCTAATCTTTGGAATGTCTTTTTTTTTTTTTGCAGAGAATTTTTTTTATGTATGTTGATGCTGATGACAAAGGGTAATTCTAAAAACATCAAGATAAATATTAAGTTTAGTTTCTCAGTCAACAGCTGCTGTGTTACAGAAAAAAATAAGACAAAGTGGAATATAAGACATTTTAAATCCCACCTCCATTTTGCTTTAATGCAGTTTTTTGTGTGGTAATTTGTGGGGGGTTTACCTTCAGGCCATCAAATCCACTTCACAACTGAACTGGTCGCTTCTTTTTTTTTTTTTCTTGAATATAATGGGCCTTTATGAAAACCAAAAGCAGCCTGGCCTTGAAAGGGTTAAAGTAAAACTCACAACCAGGGCCGGCTCTAGATTTTTGCAGGCCCTCGGGCGACAGAGCCTCAGCGGGCCCCTCATCCATCCATTATGCACCTATCATCCACACACTATGCACAATCACTTGAGACATCACTAACATACACAAACACACATTACTGACACTGACTGACATGCAGCACTTGCAGCTCAGTCTTCTCCCTCTTCCTGTTAGGTTGAGGACCTTCAGATCATGTGATCAGGTCCTTCACCCCTTTTCTCTCTCTCTCTGTGCAGGTCCTTCTCTGTCTCTTGTGTCTTCTGATGTTCAGCCCCTCCCCTTGCACTACAATGAGGGGGCTGAACACTAGAACACCGGCCCCTCTCCCTCTCTGGGCCCCTAGAGGCGCTGTAGGCCCTGGCACTTGCCCAGGTAAGCCCTGTGCTGACGCCGACCCTGCTCACAACCCTCTTCCTGTATCATTTAGAACAGTGCTTCTCAATTCCAGTCCTCAGGTCATGTTTTGAGGATTTCCATAGTATTTCACAGGTGATATAATTATACTCAGTGCATGGGGTATTATCACAGGCGTCTTTGCATGGGAAATCCTCAAACCATGACCTGTTGGTGAGGCCTGAGGACTGGAATTGAGAAGCACTGATTTAGAGTTTGTATGGCAGCATGTAATCTTGACATATTGAGATATATTTAGGTATTGCCATACTAATTTTTGAAGTTTGATCAAATGTTGTAGAGTAAAAGATGCCCTGAGAATAATAAAGACAACTTTTCACCTTGGCAGTCTTATGTTAATATATGTATACTTTGGGTGATAGGAACAAAAGAGGTGTCAGGAAATGATTACCCAGAAATTAGTCATCACTTAGGGCCCTATTCCACCGGACGATTATCGTTCAGATTATCGTTAAATCGTTCGAATCTAAACTATAATCGTTCGGTTGAAATGCAGTTAACGATTAACGACCGAACGAGAAATCGTTGATCGCTTTATAAGACCTGGACCTATTTTTATCATTGCTCGTTCGCAAAGCGTTCGCAAATCGTTCGCATTGAATAAGACGTCGTTCGGTCGTTTGCAATAGATACGAACGCAATAGCGAATAAATAGCGAAGAAAAACAATCGCAATTACGATCATAAGTAACGATTATCGTTCCATGGAAATGAGTGAACGTTTTCAGGTCTTTCGCAATAGCGGTCATTTGACATCGTTAATTGTTAACGATTATGCCAGTGCTTCCCAACCTTTTCCACCTCTGGGCACCCCTTGGAAAAAAAAATTTCCTCAGTGCACCCCTACTAAATGATGTTCTACAAAATAAGAAAACCGTCATACAGTGACTCACAGGTGACGTCTTCTTTGATCGGAGGAGTCACTTTCCCTTTTCCTCTCCATCCGCCATGATGATTCCTTATTTCCCATATACTAATAATGCCCCCATATACTAATAATGCCCCCAGAGGTGCCCCACATACTAATAATGCTGCCAGAGGTGCCCCCATGAACTAATATTGCCCCCAGAGGTGCCCCCATATACTAATAATGCCCCCAGAGGTGCCCCCATATACTAATAATGCCCCCAGAGGTGCCCCCATGAACTAATAATGCCCCCAGAGGTGCCCCCATATACTAATAATGCCCCCAGAGGTGCCCCCATGAACTAATAATGCCCCCAGAGGTGCCCCCATATACTAATAATGCCCCCAGAGGTGCCCCCCATGAACTAATAATGCCCTCTGCTCTGCCCCTTAAAAAAAACAAACATCCTACTCACCTAATCCGCGCTGTGGCTGCAGGAAGCAGCTCTCCTCCTCTTCGGGCTCCATCTTGCCGAGCCGCGGGGTCGGGACGTCCGGCAGGCGTGATGACATCACATCATCACGCCTGCCGGAGAGGTCACGTCCCGGCCTCCCATAGGCTGCTGGCATGAAGTGCCGGCGGCCTATATGAGTGAATATAGAAGCAGGAAACTGACACTTCCTGCTCCTACATTCTGCTTACTTTAATGTTCCGCCCGCTCACAGTGCGGGCGGAACATCAAAGTGTTCTGTGCATCCCGAGAAGCTGCGCGGCCACAGCTTCTCGGGATGCTTAAAGAGACAGCGCACATTTCCCACCGGGATCCCGCGGCACCCCTGGCGGGTTCTCCCAGCACACCAGTGTGCCGCGGCACCCCCGTTGGGAAACGCTGGATTATGCAAACGATAATCGTACGGTGGAATAGGGTCTGAGGTTGTCAGATGATTCAGCTATTTGTGTTGTGTTTCCCTAGTACCAGACTCACGGTATGGGGTATGGTAATCTGAAAACAACAGCTTAAAGGGGTTGTCTTTAAATGATTCCTGTTGTTTCACGCGACTCCATTTGATAGCCTATATAACTTCTAACCAATAGAGGCTAATAGGCATGTCACACTGATGATTATGGTAAATTTAAAGAAGAAGTCAGGTTAAAACAAAAATCCAGTGCAGGCGGTGGGGTGCCGGTGACATCAATATGGGTGTAGGGGGACAGGTAAATATAGATTCTTTATTAAATTCCCACAGTCCCCTGCCTTCACTGTATTTATGGTTTTGGCTGGACTTCTCATCTAATACGACCATTCACTGGATTGTTTTTCTGTAATATCCCCTGAGGCGGCTGCCTGCCAGGTACTCTTAACACATCTCCTCATGAACATTGAGCTGCCCTTTTGCAGTGATGTAACACCCCAACCTGCTGATAGATTCCCTTTAATCTACCAAAAACAGCTCTTTACCGTAGTAAAAGATCTAAAGCATTGGCCAGCAGATGTCTCTCTTCCCTTCTAAGCTACTGTTTAGTGCAATTCTGTCTCTAGCAGCAGAGGCCAAACTGGAAGAAAGGAAGTGTGAGCTGAGCTTACATAGGACTACAAAGCCGGGAGCTCCATGAAAGCCGTATTCAGAGGTCAGAGAGGTCAATGCTTACTGTCAGAGGAGATAGCCGGTGATGTAGCTGTAAATTAACTCATTGTTGTCCTGTTTTGGTGCCTCATCTCCCTCCACCTCTCCCTTCCCCATACACAATGATGAAGACAGGGGGGAGAGCTTCAAACTGCTTTTTCATGATAAAAATAGCATTTTTCGGCTAATAAACCCAATTGCAAAGTTTCTTAAAATCATCTGTATCATTGATTTCTGCAAAAAAAAATAAAAATAAACGACAGTGACACTTTAACCCTTTAACCCTTTAAGGACATGGCCCATTTTCGTTTTTACATTTTCGTTTTTTCCTCCTTGTGTTTAAAAGGTCATAGCACTTGCATTTTTCCACCTAGAAACCCACATGACCCCTTATTTTTTGCGTCACTAATTGTACTTTGCAATTACAGGCTGAATTTTTGCATAAAGTACACTGCGAAACCAGAAAAAAATTCGAAGTGTGGTGAAATTGAAAAAAAAAACGCATTTCTTTTATTTGGGGGAAATGTGTTTTTACGCCATTCGCCCTGGGGTAAAACTTACTTGTTATATATGTTCCTCAAGTTGTTACGATTAAAACGATATATAACATGTATAACTTATATTGTATCTGATGGCCTGTAAAAAATTCAAACCGTTGTTAACCAATATACGTTCCTTAAAATCGCTCCATTCCCAGGGTTATAGCACTTTTATCCTTTGGTCTATGGGGCTGTGTAAGGTGTCATTTTTTGCGCCATGATGTGATCTTTCTATCGGTACCTTGATTGCCCATATACGTCTTTTTGATCGCTTTTTATTACATTTTTCTGGATTTGATGCGACCAAAAATGCGCAATTTTGCACTTTGGGATTTTTTTGCGCTGACGCCGTTTACCGTACGAGATCAGGAATGTGATTAATTAATAGTTCGGGCGATTACGCACGCGGCGATAGCAAACATGTTTGTTTATTTATTTATTTATTTGTTTACTTTTATTTAAAACCTGGGAAAAGGGGGGTGATTCAGACTTTTATTAGGGGAGGGGGCTTTTTACTATTAACAACACTTTTTTTTTTTTTTTTACACATATACTAGAAGCCCCCCTGGGGGACTTCTAGTATATACACTGTGATCTCTCATTGAGATCTCTGCAGCATAGATATGCTGCAGAGATCCATGAGATCGGCACTCGTTTGCTTTCGGCTGCTGCAGCCGAATACAAACGAGTGCCGAGCCGAGGACGGCGCCATCTTGGACGCGTCCCCGGCCGGCATCAGTAACGGAGATCGCTCCTCCGGGACAAGGTCCCGGAGGAGCGATCTCCCCCACTAGACACCAGGGAAAGGTTGCCTCCGGTAATCGGAGGCAGCTGTCAACTTTGACAGCTGCCTCCGATTAGCTAATTAGCGGGCACGGCGATCAGACCGTGCCCGCTAATAGCGGCGGTCCCGGGCTACACGCGGCACCCGGGATCGCGGCACTTCAAAGCGGGGCCGCCGCGCGGCCCCGCTTTGAAGTGCAAGTGAGGACATAGGACGTACCGGTACGTCCTATGTCCTTAAGAGGTTAAGGACAGAACCTGAAATGGCCTTAAGGACAGAGACAAATTTTATGAATATGACCTGTGTCACTTTAATCATTAATAACTTGAGAGTGCTTTTACCTGTCCGGCAGATTCTGAGTAAAATTTCAAAATCAGATATTTTTAGGGAGCTGTTCAGGTTAAAGTGTATTTGAGGGCACTGTATGTTCGAGAGTCCCACAAAGCACCCCCCCCCAAACTCTGCAAAAGCACATCCAGAAAGTGTTTAAAACCTTCAGGAGAGTCACAGAAATAAAAGCTAAGTGTGTAAGAAATTAGAAAATTTTAATTTTCTGTGCAGAGACTTTATTGTAATCCAATATTTTTCATAATTATAAACCTGTTACCAGAGAAATGCACCCCAATATTTATTGCCCCGTTTCTACAGTTTATAGAAATACCCCAGATGTGGCCCTATTGCGCTACTTGACGCAACCACAAGCCTCAGATATAAAGGAGCGCCTAGTGAATTTCAATGCTTCAGGTTGGCAGAGGCTCTGGGGTGCCAAAACCTAAAAAACAACCCTAAAGGGACACCATTTAGAAAACTACACCCCTCGAGGAATGTAAAGAGGGGTGCAGTAAGCATCTGGACCCCACAGGTGCTTTACAGATTTTCAGAACATTTTGGCGTAAAAAAGGAAAAATTCTAATTTTTACACTAAAACATTGTTCTAGAAAAAAACAAACAAACGTGTAGGGCAGTTTCTCCTGAGTACAGAAATACCCCACATGTGGACATAAAGTGCCAAGCGGGTGCAGGACGAGCCTCCAAAGGGAAGGAGCGCCAATTGGCCTTTGGAAGCTGAATTTCACTGGAATGGATTTCAAGGGCCATGTCGCATTTACAGAGCCCTCGTGCTGCCAAAACACTGGAAACCCCCCACAAGTGACCCCATTCTGGAAACTACACCCCTTAAGGAATCTAACAAGGGGTGCAGTGAGCAAATGGACCCCACTGGTGGCGGGCACAAATGTGGAACAATGTGACGTGAAAGGGACAGTAACCTCATCACAAGGGAAAAAATTCCTTCCCGACTCCATAATGGCAATCAGAATAATCCCTGGAACAACGTGACCCCTGAAATAGGAATAAGGGACAGAATTTAGAAAATGTACAACTCCAACAGGTGTCACACTGGAAATTGGTGTCCTTCCTGATCCCCCTATTACGCCACACTCTGCGCTTCTTCTGGGGTCTCCTGTCTTCCCGTGTGGGGGACGTCACCTGTAAAACGTTTCCCTGGTGCGATATGGGGTCCTTCATATCCAGAAGCGCTGGGTCCGCTCCACGGCTGCTAAATATTAGGGCTTTATTACTGCTTCTGATATTTTCGGATCGTGCCGCAAGCTACAGTAGCTCGGGCAGCGAGGGACCGGAAGAGGAAGTGCTGGTATAAAAGTTATCCCCGTACAGGTGGTAACCTTTATTCAGCAGTGGGAAGATCAGTTCCCAAACGATCTTCCCACTAATTCGAAAGATGGGGGGGGGGGGATTCTGAGGGCTGGATTCGGGTGGCCCTTCCTTCATACACTGTAAGGGATGGCGGGATGTAAGGGATGTGCACACTGCGGAATGGCGAAGGATAACCCTTTGTGCATTCCACAGCTGGCACCCGTGTTCATTCTTTGGACGGACGACGGAATCCGCCCGTGCATAGAATGGAGTCTATAACAAGGGCGGAGATGCACGCACCCGCATCAGTCCGCCGGCGGGTACCAGCTGTGGAATGCACAAAGGGTTATCCTTTACCATTCCGCAGTGTGCGTGTACCCTAAATCTGTAAGTGTACCATGAGGTACTCTCGCAGAGTTTGTAGAATTTCACGCCATACCGTCATCTCTTATTGGGACAGTACTGGCGGAAAAGACGTGTCTGGGGGGCAGCATAGACTACGCTACCGCCAGACACGTCACTGGATGATGATGATGAGGATGAATGAAGGAAAAAAGGATCCCCCCCCATTCATCCTCACTGGCTGTTTCGGTGTCGGAGGCAATAATAGCGTATGCGTCCTCCACCGAAAACACCCTGGGGGCCATCTTTATACAGGGAATTAGTATATGGGGTATGTAAATGTGTAATGTAGTGTAGTGTAAAACTTTATTTCATGTAGTGTGGTGTAATGTAGTGTTTTTTACGTTTTTCTTTACAGTAAGGAAAAGTATACCTATGCCAAGAAAGTAGTTGCTGATAAATGCCGTACATCAGCAGACAGTGGCAGTAGGATATAGGGAGGAGAAAGGGCGCTACGCCAAAACGTGCGATGCTGATCAGCACTCAGCGGCGTTAGGGCGCATAAAAAAAAAACACTCTTTTTACCCCAAAGCCACTGATCAGTGTATAATATACACTGATCAGCTGCTAGGGGGCAGTAGAGCGAAGCTGCCGAAGATATCCGAGGATAGGCAAAGGAAGAGCCCGAAGAGCCGAAGATTTCCGAAGTTAGACGCCGAAGACCCGACGGACTCCGAAGTTAGACGACGCAGAGAAGAGGACGGCGCGGGACAGCTGATCTTCGCTCCGGACGCCGGGATCAGGTGAGTATAGTGCACCTACACTACACACACCTGTTCTGCACCCCTCAGCTACCTAGCTGAGGGGTGCAGAACCCAGCAACACTTTTTTTTTACACTTTAATCGTCATTATGGGCCGGCCAATCACGGTGATCGTGGGGGTGGCACCGGCTCCATCTTTTGCTAGGTCACTAATGGCGATTGGTGCTGTCTCGGACAGTACCAATCGCCATTGCTTTCCAGGTCACCGATGACCCGGAAAGCTGTTTTAGGCTATGTTCACACTATGTAAAAGTACGGCCGTTGTTACTTTTACCGTGGTGGAACAATGCCTGTTGTTCTATGGGATCCCGGCTGGAGCGTACACACATTATACACGCTCCGGCCGGGATCCCATACGCCGCCGCAAACAACTGACATGTCAGTTTTCTGCGGCTGGAATTCAGTGAATTCAGGACGTGGAAAGACCTGTCAGTTCACACAGTGAAGCGAGCGGCCGGAGTGCTATGGGAAGCTCTGATGCGGGCGCGCGCTGATGCCGGCCGAGATGATCCGGCCAGAGACCGGCCGTTCTGTGACCCGGCCGGGGTCAGGGAACGGCAGGTCTCTTACGTAGTGTGAACATAGCCTTAAGCTGCTATATGCTGATCTGTATTGATCAGCCTGTAGCAGCGACGAGCAGAGATGGCCTGCTATACATTATAGCAGGCCATCTTCCCCGATCTTCCAGCGATCAAGGAAACATCGGGTGTGAATGTATTTCCGTTTGCATTAAAGCCCACCCTGCGCGGGCGTACATTTACGGCCGATGTCGTGAAGGGGTTAAGGCTCTTACCTTTTATTTTTGACCACCCAAAAAGTTCACAGCAACTAGCAACTGTCTCTTGTGCAAATACTTGTGTTCTTGCTGTTCACAGTGCTGCCTCCTGAATGTAATCTCTCCTCCCTTTCCTTGTAGTTTGCAATTAACAGCACTTGACTGTTTATACCAGAGTTGCTTGTATGATGTCACTCCTTCTTTGCTGTCATCCTCTTTACTGCTGTTTTTTTCAACATAATTATAAGTAGCATTTCACTGCTTTCTGAAATAAAGAGAATGGGAAATAGTTGTGCTGAATACGGCCAATAATTGCTTTGTGTAATAATTGCTCTTCACAGTGGTCCTGCCTGGGCACTGGCCCTCTGCCAGGTCCACCCATAAAGAAGAGTAGTAGTCTTAGTCAGTGCCCCGCATGGGTAGGACGCAGGACAGTGCTCTGCTACAAACTTCTCTCTCAGTGCCTATACCCCGTATGATGCAGTGTTAAACTCCTCAGGAGAGGACTAGCCAACAGATTACCTCAACCCATGCCGTGGACTAGGAGAAACAACAGTGCAGGAGAGTATCCACTAAAGAGCCAAAGAGCTAGGAACTGATTCGGGTGGAGCAAAGTTACTGTAAAAGTCTATGAAGTCCATATCGCAGCGCGAGTGTCAGCCAGGGAACCCTCAGCACTCTGCTCATCCTAGGTAACAAGATCTGGGCCCTGTGTCACCTATTAGTACTGTTCAGCCAACGCTAGTGGGCATAAGGTGATGTGAAGACTCTAGAAAGGTCAATAACACAGATACAGGTTTTCTCATTCTTCTTCTCCTTCTAAAAGTATTCTGCTATATACTCCAACATCCCGGCAGAGCATATTGCGACTCACAGCACCCTCCTCTCTGCTACGCTACCTCAATACAACTCTACCAACACTACTACATCTTACTCAGCACTTATCACCCAGATCTGGTGGTTCTATGTTTAAGTATTTATTGGAACTTTATCAAGTGTATATCTGAGCTCATCTGTATTACCTGTTGCACATTTGCCAATAGAAAATCAAATCAACGTTATCACCCGAGTCTGTGATTATTCATCACCACCTACATAGCATACACACCGTAACCTTGGGACATTTCCCCTTTCTTTGGGTGGTGGGTCCTACTATTCGGAAGGGTCATTACACCGCTCTGGCCACCTGTGATTGCATCATCCATGACTACACTATCCCAAGGGACCCGGTAGAAACCCGACAGGACACCGTCCACAAGGCAAAAGGCTACAACTGGCCTTAGGGCCCTATTACATGGGGCGATTATCGTGCAAAAAATTGGTATATCGTTCTAATCTAAACAATTGTTCTTTGTAATTGCAGGCAACGGTCGATAAATCGTTCCTATATCGTTGTTTTAGATCTGATTCTAAAATTATCATTAATCGTTCGCTAATTTTTCGCTGTAATTCCACATTCGTTGCTCAAGTTCCGCATTTTTTCACTAATCGTTCAGCGTATTTTTACATTGTTCATTGTTTTGCTGGGATCAGAAGGAGTAAACGATCATCGCAATAACAATCGTGGTAACAATCCTAACTAGCCATCCACGTTCCGTGTAATATGGTGAACGATTTCAGGTTAACGATAAACAATCTCGTTTGCGATCGCTTGTCGTTAATCATTAAAAATCGCTTCGTGTAATAGGACCCTTACACCTTAAAAGCAGGCGTACCATCACACCTGTGTGCCCACCTGGTACTGGCGTCACAAGATCTTAAGGTCCAGCTGTATCTCGGCCATCCACCATAGGAGTGCTTTCACACTTCCATCTAGCAAGTGACTGGCTGTCCCACTGCTATAACACCATCCGGGGGATCACAACACTTTCACTGATATCTATCCAGTGGTGCGGCCGGCTCAGTAGATGGTCAGTGGGTGATTCACTTAAAAAAGTTTTACTCATATTGTCCATTCTTATTCATATCATTTTATTGTTCTGTCATCCTGTATCGAGGGATATGAATTCTATTACAATACGCTGAGTGTTTGTGTGATCTGATTGTCACATGATACAATGTTTGCACTTGTTATCTGCTTGTCACATAAACATCCCAAACAGAAAGGGTCATTGTCCCGAGACACAGGCTCTTTTCTAATGTAAGTGCTGCGTCCCAGTGGATATGTCTACTACATACAGACCAAAGGAAAAAGATTAGCGGAAACTATAATTAAAATTTAGCAATAAACCTGAACTGAGCATCATCTAGAAACAGAAGTAGGAACAGATGCCGGTTTGTTTATAGTAGACATCCGATATTAGGGGACTGTATTATGAGCAATTCACACAATATAATGTTATTCCTGTAGTCATGGCTATAAGGTGTCCATACACATTTAATAGCTTTTGTATGATTGTTCGTTTGACAGCTGCCTCTCCCGTTTGTCTATATGCATGAATGTTAGGCTCCGCCGGGCGTTCATGTGTTCTGAATACAAAGAGGGGGTGTAAGCCACTATCAGACTCCTCTGACAACGGCTTACCTCCCTGAAAACAAATGGGTTAGCCGGTCCTGTAAAAATACTGGGTTCAACCAAATGTTCTCTTATGGTTATTGGGTCTTTTACTATAGATATAGCAGCTGTTACAACGCATAGAGACTAACATTGGCCATTCACGTGTAAGAAGAGCCACACAACAGCAGAGTTTAAGTAACACTAGCAAATATACAGAAACATATTTTAAAATGGCAGACATATCTCTCTTAAGGTGAAACATTACTTTATTTCTTACAGTGGAAACAGCAATCAAAGCAACAAACATCACATAGCAATGTAAAATATACAATAGTGTTCCTTAACATTTGGATGTGGATGCTTATGGCAGTAACAGTTTTTTTTTCAGTGGCTAAGCTTGGCTAAGGCGGTGGACATTTCACTGCAGGATGATCTCCAGGTTGCAGTCCCCAGAACAGTCACTAGTTAACACCCAGACACATTACTGAGGCTCCACAGACCCCTCTTTTGCATATTTAAATTTATAGGGGGCAATGTATCAATGGAGACTCTTCAGTGAGTACTCCATTTAATTTTTTTGTCGCTGGTCTCCCTGAGCTCAGCGATTGCTGTGTTTTGTTGGATGTAACTAAAGGGTTATTGTTTTAGGATCTATGCACCAATGGGAGTTCTTTCTCTTTTCCTTCTATCTATATCCTTCTCTTTTTCTTGCACTCTCTTCTGACCAACTCACAGCACACCTTATAACTGCTGTAGAAGAATATCACATGGGGAGAGGAAGTGTAGCCACACCTTAGTAAGTCTTACTCTGGCTTTTGTAGAGGAAGCACGCAAACCAGAACGGTCCCTTTAGTAGCCGAGAAGGGCCCTCGCTCCTGCCACGTCCCTTGTGGACAGTCTTACTCTGGTCTTTGTACAGTCATAGCCAAAAATTTTGAGAATGATACAAATATAAATTTTTACAAAGTCTACTGCTTCATTTTTTATAATGGCAATTTGCATACACTCCAGAATGTTATAAAGAGTGATCAGCTTAACAGCAATTACTTGCAAAGTCAATATTTGCCTAGAAAATGAACTTTATCCCCCAAAACACATTTCAACATCATTGCAGCCTGTAACGCCTGGAGTAGTGGATCCACTGGACCGTCACCAGCGATGGCACTAACCTCCCCAGGGAGCGGAGTCTAAGGGGCCGCTGGTTTTCACCAGAGCCCGCCGCAAGGCGGGATGGACTTGCTGCGGCAGGCGACCCCCAGGTCGCTACCCCTGGCTTGGTTGCTGGTGACGGCAGGCGAGGCGTGGCAGGAGCAGTAGGCAGGAGATGGTGCTGCAGAGGTCAGTGGACGTAACCGCAGGTGACAGGCAATACACAGGAGCAAAGGTGATGCAGGGGAACAGGAACCAGGAACAAGGACTAGGGACAAGGTGGCGGATAGGAATCAGGAATAGGGACTAGGAACCAGGTAGCGGACGGGAATCAGGAACAACAGGGAGCTGGGCCAAACGCTATGGGAAGCATGTAGAGGCTCCAACACCTGTAGTGGGGCAGGGCTGGAATAAATAGGGAGTGATTGGTGCAACTGGCCAATTAGGGCCGGACTGGCCCTTTAAACCTGAGACAGCCGGCGCGCGCGCGCCCTAGGAGGCGGGGACGCGCGCGCCGGCCGGCACAGATGGAGGCAGGAGCGGGACCAGGTAAGGCGCCCACCGGGGCCGAACATGTAGCAGCGCCGGGTCCCTGCACAGGGACCCCGGCAGCTGCATGAGATGGAGGGAGGTCGCGGCGGCGGCCCGGAGCACGGGACGCCGCCGCGGCCGTGACAGTACCCCCCCCTTTGGCCTCCCCCTCTTTCTAGCCTGCAGGAACCTCTTGATGAGATCTTGGTCCAGGATATTAGCCTCGGGTTCCCAGGACCTCTCCTCAGGACCAAATCCTTTCCAGTCCACCAGGAAGAACCTTCTCCCTCTGACAGTCTTCATGGCCAGAATGTCTTTAACAGCGTAGACATCGTCAGAGACGGCTTGTGGAGCAGAGAACGAAGACTTATCGGAGAACCGGTTCAGGACCACTGGTTTTAAGAGGGAAACATAGAAGGAGTTCGGAATCCGCATAGTGGGGGGTAGGCGGAGTTTGTAGGTGACAGGGTTGATGCGTCTTAGCACCGAGAAAGGACCGAGGAATCGAGGGCCCAACTTGTAGCTGGGAATCTTGAGTCGGACATATTTGGCCGAGAGCCAGACTTTGTCACCTGGGAGAAAATTCATGGCAGGTCTCCTCTTCTTATCAGCCTGATCCTTCATGCGTTCAGAGGCTTTGAGTAAGGACTGTCAAGTTTGTTCCCAGATCGATTGCAGGTCAGATAACAACTCCTCCACGGCTGGGACTTCAGAGGATGGAGAGAGAGGCAGAGGAGGACGAGGATGATGCCCGTAGACCACATAGAAAGGGGACTTGCCTGTGGAAGCCGAGTCCAAATGGTTATATGAGAATTCTGCCCATGGGAGTAGATCGGACCAGTTGTCTTGGCGGCTGGAAACAAAATGGCGTAGGTAGTTACCCAGAATCTGATTGACTCTCTCCACTTGCCCGTTAGTCTGAGGATGATAGGCCGATGAGAAGTCCAGCTTCACTTGGAGTTGCGAGCATAGGGCACGCCAAAATTTAGAGACAAATTGAGAGCCTCGGTCGGACACAATGTGGAGAGGAAGTCCATGCAGGCGGAAGATGTGTCGGAAGAACAACTGAGCCAGACGAGGAGCAGAGGGCAGACCAGGAAGGGCCACGAAGTGAGCCATTTTAGAGAAGCGGTCCGTCACCACCCAAATAACGGTATTG